>NC_056735.1:73936687-74099187 GCF_019279795.1 Protopterus annectens | reverse complement strand
CTTTTTTTTTTTTATTTTTATTTTTAATGCAAGTTTGTGCAACTCAGTACAGAGTGCAGCAGTGCTGAGCTATGCTTACACATACAGAGCTGACACCTACCAGACATCTAAAAATAGAAACTGGATGTAATTAATTATTTATTGCTGCCTACATTTTTTTATTTTATTTTTTTGAATGGCTGTTTGCACAGCATGGCACGGCATGGTGCTTAGTAATGCTAACAGGTAGCTTAGTAGTATAGATGAAGGTATACTGCTTCTCTCATTATCCAAGTAGCTAAATAGGTTGAGTCACAGTCTAAAGTGCAGTAGGTCCCCGATTTGAATCCTGAGCAGTAATACTTTTTTACATGTATTGCTGTGAAAATGTGTGAGGTGACCTAAAGGGCGGTTTAATTCAAAAACAAAATTGTTACATTTGGAAAAGTGCGATGCTAAGCACTGCTTAAACATGGTCAGCAGCTATTCCTGTTTTAGCAGTGCTAAGCTCTGCTGAAACACAATTGTGCAAGTTTATGTGATACTCGGGTCTGCTAAGCTGGTTTGTACAATGCAAAGCAGTGTGGCACCTTTTTGAATATTACACTATGAAGCATAGGAGTGGGAAAGAAGCCTATATTAAGGCCAATAGACAGGACTTTACAGCATTTATTAGAGTCCATTGTGAACTGTTGATATACCAGCCAGTGTTGGTGAGGGAGTGCACTTTTGGGTGCAAGGGTGGGTTGTGTAGGAGTCCAACGTGTTTGTTGGACTCCTAGTCTAAATCTATGAACCACAGCTGTTGCAGGAGGATTACCAGTGCTCAGAATGTAAAGATGAAGCCTGGGAACAGTTGGCCAGGGATCTTAACCAGTGCTATTGGTATCCCCCGCATTGGTAAGCAGTGTTGTCACCACTATGATGACCTTGAAACAAAGGAAGAGGGGGATGTTGGATACCTAGGCCCAAGAGGCTAGGGCTGTTGCTGCCCCACAGATATGTAAGTATGTTTGCTACTATTTTACTAATCAAGCTGAATCTGTGCAAAACTGATATGCATAATGGGTTACTTCTCTTCCAACAGCTGCAGCTGAACGGGCTGACAATGTCTGGTCTCATGCAGGGCACATGGCCAGGATGTGCTGTGAGTGTGGTAAGTATGGATAATTTCTGATAACTGGAGTGCAATAAACAATACCACTAACAATAAACAATAAGGTTTAAAGCAGGATTGTGCTTTGATACGTAATGTGTGCAAATAACTGCAGTATGGCTGTATTCACTGCATGTGTGTGTGTTCTAGTGTGATTCCAGTCAACTCTAAAAATGAACTTAGTAAAGAATGCAAAAGTAATTGCCTGATAAATATATTGCACAACCCACAGTATGGTTCAGGGCTGTCTTCAGGCCACTTTGAGTCAAAATTATGTTCTCTATTCCTCCCACTCCTGGAACAAAGTATATGGTTAAGGTAGCCCATGTTCTGGGCAAATATCATGTGTATAAGTGACAAATTTGAAGGAATAATAACAATAAAGTTTAAAGCAGTATTGTGCTTTGATATGTAATGTGTTCAGACAACTGCAGTAGGGCAGTATTCATTGCAAGTGTGTTCTAATGTGACTGCAGTCAACTGTTACAGCAAATGTACATGCCCCCTGGAGTCACAGCTTTTGGGTTCTTCTCCCGTGCCAGCCAGCTAAGACATGAGCGGCTGTCTATTCTACTTAATGTACACAAACATACCTCTCAACTGTCATGATTTTTCATAATGTAATAACTGTCCAATCTGTCTTGTCCTTGATTAGTAGATAAATGATTACCTGGAATGCAATGTGTTTGCAAATCCATTTACAGAACATCTTGATAGTAATGTATGAGAACAGTATGTGAAACAGTTCCATGTAGTTGTGTACCTGTATGTTAGTGCTGGTCCCATACTGTGCCATGTTAACAGCTTGAGAAGTATGTACATGCAACATCATCTATAGAAGAATCAGAGTCACTGTACTCACAAATGCCACTGCACACCTGTAGAAGTATGTATTAGTAGTCTGTGTATTAATATCATCTGCAAATTCACTAATGGTATGTTTTTCTCTCTCTCTCTCCCCACCTCATACCTCCCAACTATACCGAATTACTCAGTTTTTACAAAGTTTTGGGGTCTAAATAATGGGGTTCCACGATTCCTGAGTGGCACCCCTTCATTTCCAATTTTTAAAAAATGTTTTCTTTCCCGCTTTTTGAGCTGATGTCATCATGTGTGCAATGACATCAGCTCCGTCAGCCTGTTGGAATTGAGCTCAACTCAGCCTGTTGGAATTGAGCTCAAGGGTGCACGTGCACACAGATCCATGGATCTGCACTTAAACATTTTGGGAAGGAAACAACTGCTACTGCAGAGCTCTGCACAGAGTTTTGCTTGTGAATGGAGAAATGGGGGAGTTATCTTAACTACTGGGACTGGAGCTTTTAGGGTACATCTAACAACTGTTGAGCTTAATGTATGCTTATTTTCACTATCTGAACAACTGGTGCTGCACGGAGTTGCTTGAGCTTAAACCTTAGGTATTTTCCGTGAATAGTGTGTGTGTGTGCGTGTGTGTGTGTGTGTGTGTGTGTGTGTGTGTGTGTGTGTGTGTGTGTGTGTGTGTGTGTGTGTGTGTGTGTGTGTGTGTGTATGTCCCCAACTGAATACACCTGGTGGCTAGAGGTACTCAGGCTCAAACCCTGTACCTTGGATACAGGTGAAAAAGAGCTTAAAGTCCCTAGCCACTACCACATGTGAATTTATTCCTCATATTTTTGTTCTGTTCCTCATTAAATCTGTGTTTTTTCAGGATTTTGGCAAAGCACTGAAGGATTGAATTCACTAAATAATGACAGGCATTTTGAATTTCAGACTTCATATTCTTCAGAAAATAAATGGTAACACAAAACCTTTTATTCTAGCAATTTTCTAAGTTTATAAGATCAGTATTTGAAATGTGTCCCTATTTTGGGGTTTTATTCCCTCATTATTGGCTTTGTCCAAGTTTTTTGTGCAAAGACATTGAGAGCTATGGTAAGAAGTGAGAACTGAATTCTGTATTACCCCCATTATTGGATTTATCCAGTTTTTTGTGCTAAGAGGTTGAGAGCTATGGTGAGAAGTGAGAACTGAATTCACTAAATGATAGCCATTTAAGTTTCGGTCTTCCTGTCTTTCAGGAAACTGCTGATTTGGCATAGTCATATGTTGCTCTGACTGTAGTGCACAGGGTCCTGTGTTCAAGCCTTGGCAGTGAAATGCAAGGTGGTAACACATTTTATTCGAGCTACTTTCCAAAATTATACAAACAATGTTTAAAATGTGTCCCTGGTTTTTGGCCTTTTGTCCCCCACAAAAAAAAAAAAAATATATATATATATATATATATATGGGTTCATGTCATTTGATTGACAGTTCATTTCACTGACAGTTCATTTCACTGACAGTTCATTACATCGACAAGCATTTTAGGTGGGGGGCTTCGCCCCACCATGAGGGGGCTGTGCCCCCCACACCCCCCTAACTATATATATCAACTCCAGGGTCGCACAACATTGGGGAAGGGGGCAAATGCTTGTCGATGTAATGAACTGTCAGTGAAATGAACTGTCAGTGAAATGAACTGTCAATCAAATGACATGAACCCGTATATCTATATATATATATATATATATATATATATATATATATATATATATATATGTGTGTGTGTGTGTGTGTGTGTGTGTGTGTGTGTGTGTGTGTGTGTGTATGTATATATATATATATATATATATATATATATATATATATATATGTGTGTGTGTGTGTGTGTGTGTGTGTGTGTGTGTGTGTGTGTGTAAGTAGACTTTTATGATGGAAATGTTTTGAGTTGGGCAGTTTTGCCATTATTGTTTCATGCATTTTGTTTCATTGCCTACTGGAAAAAATATTCAAACAATAAATTTAAAATGTGCTCTAACTTAAGATTAAAAAAAAAGTATGCTGTATTATACAATGAATATCATTTAATAAAGTCAGGAAGGTGTATCAAAGAATGCATGTATGTTTCTTGTTTTGTGCGCAAGGGGCATATGATCTGAAAACAGCCCAAAGGTAATCTTTATCCACCACTGGCCAGATGCATTTTCTTTGGATGTGGTGTGGGTTTCAATGCTGTTTCAATGAATGTGTGTTCCACATAATATACCTTAATATGTATTTGGATTAATCAATATTATGTTCTGCTATGTTAACACTAACATAGGTTTGGTTATTACTAATCTTAACTTATATTTATATATAATTTACTACAGTGTGACAAGGTAGCTGGTTCCAGTTGATCCACCTACCCTGGTTCCTCTGGATGTGGCACCAGGGCCCAGCACATTTGGGCCACAGCCTGTTGGTGCCCCCTCTGCTGCTCCTGTACTACCTGCAGCATTGGGTAGTCCCACCGCATGGACTGGGGTTGGGCCTCCGTTTGGGAGCGGTGGTGGAGGGTGTGATTTTTGTCACCTATGATGAACTACCAGGACTGGCAAGCAGGATGTTCTTCCAAACTTTTGGAAGTTACCTGTGCCAGATGGAGGGCATGCTTGCTGCCCTGGGAAGCCTCCTCATGGAGGCCAGCCTCCACCACTGCCACCACAAAGGCAGTGAAGGAGCAGTGCCGACAGTCCCATGGGTAGGGACTTGAGTCGCACTGCTAATTTGTGGAGGCACCTGAGACTGGGATTCCACAACACCCTCCCCATCCAAGGTGTTCACCCTCCTCTTGTGTAACACACCAACCCTGTTTGCTGTCTTTTCTATCTACAAAAGCTCCATCTTCCCAACTTACCTCTCCCACACATACCTATGTCGCTTCCCCAACATTCCACTCTCAACTGAAAAAAGAAATGGGCACCTGTCCCAAAAAAATATTGTCCCATGCATAGCTTTCCATTTCACACACATGTCCACTGGACACATGTAATTTGGTCCAATTGGCTTGACAATGCAGTTATGTTGTCCTCACTTCTCTCTTCGGGGTTTGAGAATCTAAATTTATGTTCAAATTCTGTTAAAGTGCACAGTTGTTGCTGTACAAGAAATGGATAGCTATGTTTTTTTCCTACACTCTTCCTGCACATACTCACCTGCTTTTCACTATGTTTTTCCCCTGCTTGCACCCCATTTCACGACTGTCCTATCTCTGCATTTTTCTTTTGTTTAAAGATCTTTTGTGTGATGCAGTGCATCACACAGTGTCACTCAGCTCAGCTAAAATGGAGCTATATTGTTATATGTGTTTGAAATGATAATAAACATGTATAAAATGTACACCTGTGCTCTATTTCAAACCCAAGACCATTGCACCTGCAGACCAGTGCATTAACCTCCCATGCCACACAGCTGTTAATTAAAACAGGTGGTTTAAGCAAAACATAGTAATTGCAAGTTACTGTCATTAAGCGTGTTTAAGAAGAGCTGTGCATTGCTCTACATTACGCAAACTTGCTGAAAGAGTAATGGAAAAACCTGGGAGTGTAACTTGGAGTCTGATACAGGACTACACCACTAGAAAGCCAGACATGGAGTAATGGATGTAGGTGAGGCCTTTAATAGCAGGTAAATGTGCACTTTTATCAGCAACATTTAGAAATCCACCTGCTAAAACATTAATGGAAAAATACATGTTCAACTGGGACTCTGGTGGAGAAATACATCCCTATAAAGCCAGGCACATAATAATGGATATAATGAGGTATGTCACAGCCTGTATGTGTGCACTTATATCTTGACAAATCCGTATGCTGTAACAGTGACTCAGTAGCTCAGCCTGTTAAATGCTTTGCAAACAGTAATTTTTGCCACACATGGTCCTGGGTTCAAATCCAATGGTGTGTAGCATTTAAATTACATTATTGTGAAGCCATCAATACATGACTGAGTCATCCACTCTTTATCCACACAATGCATTTCAAATGCAATGTTTGCTTTTCAACAATAGAAGTCAAAGACCCGCAGATAGGAACACAGTTGACACATCCCTACAGCAACTCTATAAAGTGCATAAAGTGTCAGGTCATGCATTAATATGCATTCACAGAGGATTTTAACATAAGTAATACAAATGAGACCCACTAATATCAGAGTGCAGCACACAGTCATTTCATAATGATAATACAGATTAGCACAGCTGCACAACTGACATACACATACGGAGGTTCTGCTAGTAACAAGGACTGCCAGCACACACGTTCCATATGACTATCATAATGTAACACATGGCCTGGCAGTTGTCCAAATGGTTGACATAATGGTATATTTACCTCCTCTGTTGTTCAAGGACACAACAATCATGTTACCTATTACTCTGATAATGATACCATTGGCTAACATACCTTAAGCACATGCCTTAATTTGCAGTGGAATGGGTACCCTCAATCAGGGTCTGCCTCTACAACAAGGCTGCCAGAGCTCCCACAGTTACTCTTACAGGGTGTTGTCCTCCAAAGTGTTCACACTGTCTGCCTAGGCCTATTACCTGCATTATCAGCTGCAGCCTGTAGCGCACACATCTGTATGTAAGAAGCAGCTGCTACAGACATACTCTTTGCAATGACGTAATATCTTGACCCCAGTAATTTCCAGCACAGAATATCAGAAAGGGGCTTCTAATCTAGATAAAGGCCTTATATCTTGTTCAGTGGTTGCATGTCATTGGCTGGTTATGCTGCAAATCAGCTGTGTTGGCTCTAATTAGCATTTCAGAACCACAGATTGGTGAAGAGGCAATCACCTGGCAATGAGAACCATGTTAAAAAGGCTAGTTAGGGGGTCCATTCTGTATGAGACTTTCTTCACACAGTAAATGCATTGCCAAAAACTTTATATATGTGCACATATCAACAGAGGAGTATTATTCTCCATCAGGCATGTAACCATTTTGTTTACAACATGATGCACATGTGTGAATATACATAGGGGGAATGGGGATTACAGCATTAAGACTTTCTTAGAGCCATAATGATGATGTCATTGATGTCCAGATTTGTTACACTTACAGAGGATATATAGTACATCAGTGGTGGAATGTTTTTTGTCAATGTTGCACACTGGTCTCATGGGAATGTCTCATTATACTGGTTGTCATAGCACACTGCTATTTGTTTGGCACTGTTGTTTTGACATATTATCAGAGCGATTACCCCTAGGGGCTGCACTGCAATGGACTCCTGTGTTGGGTGTGTGATAATACAGCAGTATCTGTCATGGTACAAACAGGAATAGCTGACTATTGCTGGTATATTTGTAGAGAAGATTCTTCGGTAATCACCACGGCTGGACCAAATATGTAATAAAGTAAAAGCTTTAATATGTTAATACAATTCGTAGAGCACAAAGTTCTGCAGATAAGTGCTTTCAGCTTAGTTAGCCTTCATCAGATCATAATTGTGATTCGTGCTCTCCTAAAATTTAAAATCGGAAACAACCAATTGCTGTCTTCATTTAACACACACCTTCCTTTAAAAGAGATGAGATGCACGAAACTTCTCCGTCCCTCGAGAACACCAAAATAAAACTCCAAGTCGCCAAAATGTAAAACAAACAAAATTTATTAGGTTTAAGCTTCTCCCAAGCTTTTCGTTGGTTACAATACACCAACTTCCTCAGAAAACTCCTGGAGCAGATCCTACAACATGCTTCAACTTCCATTAATAATCCATTTTTTCTGCTACCTCAACTCGAGACCAAACATCCAATCACTCGATAAACTGCAACCCTCAAAATCACCACTACCAGTCCGCTCTTGGAGTTCTCGAGGGATGGAGGAGTTTGTGCATCTCATCTCTTTTACAGTGTGTCTACATTTCCTTGGTTTGTCGACATACCTTCCTTTATCGGCCTATCATAATATCATCCAATCAAAATTTCAGCATTAGATGAGCCTGCATTACTTAAACCAACCATCCTACAGCCAATCTCTGTTTCAGTTCAGTTTATTTCCTTACTAAATGACCAATGGCGCTATTGTCAATCCAAGGTATAAATCTCCATTTTTTGACCAATTGTATATCTATTTCCTGGTGCCGTCATCCTATCAACTTTTTTTAACTAGAGGGGCTTCTACCAATCACCTTCCAGCCTGTTCTTGTTGCAAAACAACTTAGTTCCATCCATTCAGGATACAGAGCTCCTCTCCTTAGCCAATCATTTATTCTCTTCCGCATTGTCCTCTATTTTAGAGCCAATCCTTAGTCTTCTGGCTTTTAACACTGGTTTAAGCGGAACTACACTATTTAGCCCAGGGGAGTGATTTGCTCTCAAGTTAGTTACCAGCTGATCTCTCGAACTTCAGTTTTGTTATGCACATCCCCTTCCTTATACTCCAGGGAATTACTTCCATAGCCTTAAACCTAAAGTAATGTGACGGATTGGTCGAAATGTGCAACGCAAGTGCATTGTTTGGATCCAGTTTCTTAATATCCCTTAAATGACATAGGATACGATCTTTTAAGTGTTGGTCCATCTTGCTTACATAAAAGGCAGTACAATGGGAGCAGCAAGCTAAGTAAATCAGATGCTGTGTGTTACAGTTCGCATAAACTTCAAACTCATAGAGACGATCAGTATTTGGATGTCTAAAAGTACTGTCACTATCTATAGAGGTACAAGTTTTACATTTGTGACATTTGAAAGTACCTTTTCTGTTGGTGGTCACCTGTTTATCAAACCCATCCTTATTGCAGAGTAATCTTTTTAAATTTTTTCTGTTCTTGAAAGTAAAACGTGGTGATTCTCCAACAATATTCTTTATTTTTTCATCGGCTGTCAATTTTGGCCAGAATTTTTTAACAATATTACATATTCGTCTGTTGTCCATACTATATGTTAAACTGCAGTTAGTATGGTTTCTCTGTGTTCTGGCTCTCTTGACCATGTCATGTGAATTGGTTCCTGTTTGCGAAAAATATGGGCAGCCTCTTCCAGCCCGAATGTCATTGAAACTAGTGGTCATAGTGAGATTCTTTTCATTATAACCTCTAGATTGTAAATTAGACCTAAAACCAGTGTATTCTGCATCAAAATCTGTATCATCCGTACAAAGCCTGGAAATTCTTACTGCTTGATTTTCAAATATTTTGTTGAAGACATAGCGAGGATGCAAACTCGAACGATGAAAATAATGATTTCTCCATGTGGGTTTACTGAACATTTTTGTACTCAAGCCTGTTTCTGGGTGCATAAGAACCCTTACATCCAGGAAATCAATGGTCTTTCTAGAATAACTAACTTTAAACTCCAGAAAATCAGTACTAGAGTTTAGATAATGGGTAAACTCATTTAATTGCATTTCATTTCCTTTCCGTGGAATGAAAATATCATCCGCAAAACGTCCATAGTAAAATACATGCTCGCTCCATGGATTAGCACTGCTTAGTACTTTTTCCTTTTCCCAATGTGCTAGCACTAAGTCTGAGTAGCTATTGGCACAGGGGGTGCCCATGGCCATCCCCCATACCTGTAGAAAGAACTTTGTGCCATAGACAAAAGCATTATGCCAGTTGTAATAGAGAACAAAGTAAATCAGACTCGAATTCAGTTTGATGTAGGAAAGAACGAATAGCTTCAATCCCATTATCATTCGGAATAACTGTGAAGAGGCTGTTAATGTAGGATGGTTGGCTTAAGTAATGGTGGCTCGCCTAATGCTGAAATTTTGATTGGACGATATTAAGATAAACCTATAAAGGAAGGTGTGTGTTAAATGAAGACAGAAATTGGTTGATTCTGATTTTTTTAGGAGAGCAGGAATCACAATTATGATCTGATGAAGGCTAACTAAGCTGAAAGTGCATATCTATGGAACTTTGTGCTCTATGAATTTTATTAAAATATTAAAGTTTTTATTTTATTACATATTTGGTCCAGCTGTGGTGGTTACCAAAGAATCTTCTCTACAATTTATATTGTTTTTTCCTCAAAACCTCTGGTAGTGCAACAGCATGTTTTTTAGATTGCTAGTATATTACTTGTATCCACACCCTTAGTATGTTTGCACACTGTGGAATATGACATTTGTGATCAAGCAATGGACACTGCCAGCCATTCTGTTATTCCTGTATCTCTATATAGTGTACTCCCATATATGTTCCCACATTGATGGCTTTCAGGAAACATTTTATTTTTATTTTTATTTATTTTACATTTGTTGACCGGGCTAGTCCAGCTGGATATATGTCCATTTTCAGCAGAGGTCCGGGGAGAAAAGCTCCTCGAAAACACAGTAAAAAATTATCTATAAAAAACAATATTTCACAGGTACAAGTACAATGCAAGATTAAGCTATTTTATACATGATAGATTTTACAGATGTGAGTAGATTAAAATATAAGGAAATATGTTTACTATAAAACAAATCTGATTGCAGAATCATATGACGTAACTTTTGTTAACATGTATGCAAGACTCCATGCCCCTTTTATGGATGCCAAGAATTATATAATCCTGGAAGGCCTCCGTTGACACCATGAACTCCTACTGTCCAGGGGGAAGCAAAACAATGAATAGTGGGCAGCATTGTGGGCTGACCTTTTCTTTGATGTTAATGTCATGGGTCACCAGAGCAGGACATATGAGCAGGTTCGACACCATGTGACAGATATGATAAATGCTGCAAGTAAAAGAGCAGCAGATGTGGTCAGGGATTGTGGTGTCACCGGTGGAGGGCCTGCAGTGGAACAATCACACTCAGTCACTGAGGAGTTCCTGGTGAACCTAGAAACACACGAGAGCTCCCAGGCATCTATCACACCATATATCGTGGATGTGGGTGTCACAGTTTCCATACCAGAGGAGTGTCCAGGTAGGCTTAGTTTGATCAGTATTGGAGTACTGTAGCATTCATTGTGTCAGGGTGTACATACATTTACATGGGTGTCATTTATTTGTTTGTTCTTTTTTGGGAGGAGGGCAGGAGTTTAACTGCAGTTTGAATCTCATGCTCAGATTTTGACCAACATAACAATTAACAGAGTAGCTACTGTAAATGTAAGATATATGGATATATTACCCTGTTATAGTGCAACTTTTGCTGGTGTTTACATTACCTCTCCCTCAACTTTTCACAGGTCCATCAGGAATTGACAAGGGCTATGGTCCTGCTCCTGCTAAGCACAACTCTGTTTTGTTACAGATGTAGATTTACTGCAATGTATTCCCTAAAGTGTCATCCCAGGCCTGCTGGCTGGATTGCTGTACTGTCATTATGATTGCCAACTGCACATATATTTTCTGACTGTACACATGTTAGAGTCATAACTATGCCTTGTAGGTGTGACCACACTGATAGATGTGGCAGTATTGTCAGAACACTACAGAGTGTCATATGTGTCAACAGTACAGAGTCTACACAAATGTCAACAGTGTACCTCATTGTTGCTGATGAGATTGCTTCGTAAAGAGCTTTTATTTACAAGTAACTACAGCTGTTTGTGGGAAACGTAATGTCCTCCTGTCCTACTATATGAGGTTGGGGTTTAAACAGGTCTGTAATAGTGCCAACAGTGTATAGAGCTTTACAAATATTGCAACACAGTACTGCAGAACATAATAGTGCAGGTATTAATGTACTGCTTTTCCCTTTTTTATCACAGGTGACCAGGGGGGATGGTCTCTGTGCCATACACAACCTGATGTCATTGTCTCCTCAGACTCTGATGATGGTGGCCAAAGTGTGACACAGGTGGTGGTTTCAGGGGCTGAATCTCTCCCAGAGGTTTACATCCCTCTTCTGCCCTCATTTTCACTGTACAGAGTCAGTATGCTTACACATATTCATTCCCCACAGGCCACAGATATTGGAGAGTCAGAGGGTGGGGACATTGATGAGGAAAGTGCGGCAACTATGGCTGCAGTGAGTGTCAACACTGACAATAGCCTAAGAACTGACCAGGTTCCACACAGGCAGATTGATAGGGGTGCTCGTAGGAGGCCTGTTGTCCTTCCACCACCTAATGCAGGTGTCTCATGGGTCATCATGGAGGCACAGTCAGGAAGGAACTCCAGATGAATGTTCAGGGTTATGGATGCAGCACTGTCTGACATCCATGACTGCCTCCACTGCATTGCTGATACCCTGGATCGGTTCACTGATGCAGTGGAAAGACGTTGGTCTGAGACAGATTCCAGAATATCTGTCTTGGAACACATATTGTCTGTGATAGAATGTCTGGTTGGAGTTGAGCATTGGACTCTTGGATGTAGGTCAGCAACCCCATTTGCTGAGAGTCCATGTGGCCATGCACAATCACGCTCCCATAGTGGCAGTACACCCGGTGCTTCACAGGGGAGTGTGCTGTCCACACCAAGACATGGCAGGCCATGGGCTCATGGTCCTGGGTATTCCCGTGGAGGACACCATCACAGCAGACAGCAGTCACCATCAGATACTAGCACTGCTTCCGACCTTGGGCATGGAGGTGCCAGTGCAACTCCTGGCAGATCCAGTTCTCATGTTCTGGGGTGGAGATGATGAACTGTTAGATCTACCATGCACATTTCAAAGTGGTCCAACATACACACATGCAGGACTAGCACCGAGCTTGACTGTGTTCACACACACACACACACACACACACACACACACACACACACACACACACACACACACACACACACACACACACACCACTGTCAAAATTAGGTCACCTACAGACACACACAACATATTTCCATGATCCATCTTGCCTGCTTCCCTTCTTGACTCACACACATGCTTTCAACCTATTGGATCAGCCTAGGCCTCCTGCACCCCCACACAACACCCTGTGCAAGTGATGATACCTGTGCCATATCCCTGTCATCCTTGTCATCGACTCATGGAAATGAAGCTATGTGCCTGATGCACAGGGTGACTAAATAAATTAATATATAATTGTGTAATGCAGTGTTGCTTTGCCATGCCACTTGTACTGGTCAATGACAGATACTGTATGCTGACATTTTAATGAGTAAGCCATATTATTTTGTGTACCTTATATTGTATGATGTTGTGATGGCTGTATACTTGCACAATGAAAGGTGTGTCACAGACCTGTTTATGTTCCAGTTTAAGGAGTCCTGTGGGGGACACCTATGGATACACAGCACCAATAAACCCATAATGGTTACAGCACAGGATGGAATGTCAGCACAGAGGAAATATGTCTTCAGCAAGGTACAGCACTCTAGGTGCATGACTCCATAGGTTCATATGTGTATAACAGGCTAACAAGGACAATGGTGTCATCCAGCCTACTCATGCATACCTAATCTACGAAAAGGTCTGATGCCCTTGATAAGTGTCACTAGGGTTTTGGGAGCTAACACATCTACAAGATGTGGTGATGGAGATGACCCATCTACAAATTTCTTGTGTCCATTGCAGACAGTTGTCCTACAGCAGTTATGACTGTCTTGTTCTGCATCCAGTTGTGTAACTTGCACATGTGCATTACAGTGGAAGTGTGCATCATATGCATGGGGAGCCTGTTGCATATAGGGTGTAGAGTCTGGGGTACATACCTGTCTCTCTAGCATGTACTATTTATACTGAAGGTGTAGGTGTGTAGAACAGGCAATACATGTCTTAGTCCTGTCTTGGATAAGTGAGAGGTATGCAGTGGAATCTGATACCTTCCTTTATGGCAGCCATACACTTCCCCTTCGAAGCATGTAGGAGACAGACTACACATTTATGGCCTTGCATGGTCTGCATAAGACATGTTATCTGCAATGTGTATTGGTGTACCATGGAACCTGTGTGGCTGCTACAGTTGTAAGATATGCCTGTGTAGTGACATAGCAAAGGTGCCATTGCCCTCAATGATGGGTGTGATGAGTGCCAAATACAATGTAACAATGACAGTCTGGGATTTACATGCCACACCTTTATCTATAGGTTGTACAACAGACTGCATCATGCATGTTATCTGCAATGTGTATTGGTGTACCATGGAACCTGCATGGCTGCTACAGTTGTAAGATATGCCTGTGTAGTGACATAGCAAAGGTGCCACAGCACTCAATGATAGGTGTGATGAGTGCCACATATAGTATAACAATGACAGTCTGGGATTTACATGCCATACCTTTCTGTATAGGTTGTACAACATTGAATGGACCCCCACATCTTACTGACCAGTGAAATTCAAAAGGTGCATTAGTCTCTGTGTCCATAATTCCATGAGTAATGGCTTAACTGTGTGTGGTGTGTGGACACTACTATATTTTCCAGGGATGTATGACTTCCAAATGATAGTATTGTGTAGATCTTGGCATTTATTATTTGTCAGCGGCTCTGACAACTGAATGTGTGTCTCAGACCATCTTGGAAAACCGTTGTTTCTATGTGGGATTCAATGACAGCTCCTAATGTGCAATCAACTGTTAATGTAGTCAGTCAGAGGTCACTGACACTGGCCATGACTGCAGAGAAGGAAATGGCTAGAAGGGGTACACCATTAATGATGTCTGAGGGAAGTCCACTGGTGACTGGCCTCATTTTAGCATTGGGCTATCCAATGCTATCTTCCCAGATTATAACTCTCAGACACTTGGCTATCCACCAGCTGACATACTACTTTGTAAATAACCTAAACAGTTTTCAGTAATGCCTGATGGCCTAATATAGTCAAACAGCTTGTCAGGCCATGGTAGGTGGAGTGAGTCATATTCACCTCATCCATTGGTAGTTTAACACTCAATGAGGTCCACAGGTTAGGGTAGGCATTATCTGCCCTTAAGCAAATCAAACTGTGTTTGATCCAGTGTCAGTAGGTGTGTGACATTGTTATTGATCATTTCTGTGATAACTCCTTTCATAGCTTTACATATCAGATGACTGAGAGATCTGGGGAAATGCTTGGCATTACATGCTAGTTGTCCTCAGAGCAACTAAGTATTGCAGTTGCATGTTCCAAGAAAATAGTCATCCAAGGTGTCTGTACAGAGCACAGACAAGCAATGGAGGAAAGGGTAATATGTATACCCTGTATAGATAAGGCGGGAGGTGTAACACAGATATTCTGCAGTTGGACACTACTCAAGTGGTGTGTACTGAAAGGACACAATTATCTTGTGAAGAATACGGAAAGCAGAGGGATCCCCTGAATTGCTGGTGCCTAGCTACTACTAATGCTGGTCTCACCATAACCACCCTCTCCTGGGATACTATGCCCCGATACTTTTTCTGTCATCACATGCAAAATGTTACTATGAAGTTCATGATGAGGAGCAGGCCACAGCCTGTTAGTTCACCCACATAGTTGTCCCACATCATGCAAGGCTCTGTAGGCTTCACATAACCTTCTCCAGGTAGTTGTCTTGATTAGCAACCTGAGCAATGAGTTAGCTTTTGCATGTATTATGCCTTCTGTACCAGGGTTGGTGGTGTGTCACTAGGGAACTGATCAGATGGTGATTAGGAGCACAGCTGCAGCATCACAATATAATGTGCAATGTCCAGTGCTATAGATGTCCAAGCTTGGTGAAACAAGCAGCACAGTGGTGGTGATCCATGTTAGGTGACAATTTCACAGCAATTCATGCATCCTGCCTTCAACAGATTAATGGTGGATATCCTCATGACATGGCTCTGAGGTGTACTGCAGAGGACTGGCCACCTTTGGCCAAAGTGTGTCCACCTGCCACATGTTCTAGGCATGTCATACTTTACAGCTATGTACCCACAACACATGTCTGTGCTCCCACATCATGTCACACAGCAACCAGTGTGCTGTCTGGTTGACAGGCATTGAACACTTACAAGGCCACCTTACTATCAGCAAAGTTGAACAAGTCCTCTGTGCATGCACATAAATCCACATCTTCACTGCAAGGAGTGCCTAAATACTGTGTTTCAGGCTGTCAACTCCAAGGGTGTGGCAGCATAACCGTAACTTTGCTGGACTTGCCCAGTGTCACATTTGTAGGTATGGTATTTTGACCAAGCCTAATAACAGGATTATGGTCAATCCAAGGGCCACATGGCTGGCAAAGCATTGTATAGCACACTGTCAGGTGCTGTGTTACCTTAGAGAACCTACATGTTACATTTCACAATCTGTCATGACACTGCCTAACAGTGGTGTGCTGTACACACAAGTATGACTGTAGTGCTAAAGGCACTATCAATGACTGCTGATGAGATGTGGAAAGTCTCCCCACCCCTCTGCTCCTACACCACAAACACAATGTGTGACAGATGTGATTGTATTTCAAACCTTGATTCCATGGTGTCTCAAACAGTCAATACATATGGCAATAAATAATTTGCCAACATGCACAGCTCACCTGCTGCTCCACCCACTCCCACATCACACACATCTACATTTGTGGAGCTCCTTACCAGACACATTCCCAAACAACAGACTCTGCAGAAAATGATATGCAAGCTCAGTACACATAATCATACCTCTGGACAGCATAGTACACATAATAGTTCATTCACCACTGTCTCACTGGTCAAACACCTGAGGCAAAACACAAAATCAAACCTATTATTCATAGGTGATTACTTCATGAGACACACTGATGTCCATGTCACAAGGCTACATATGGGAAAGGTCACAGTTAGCTGTTTGTGGGTTGACATGATACGGCATACCACACATTGCAGCAACTCAAGGAATATCCGGTAACATAATGATGACATCATAGTTCCTGCAGGCGTGTATGACTAGGGACATACGTCACTGGACTGTATGCAGACACATGACTGAGCTTAGACACTCTGTGTCTCTCATGGGTATGCCCATAGCTTTCAGCTGCATTTGACCCTCACTTAGAATGATGGCTCAATACACAGAAAATGATGGACATCAATAATTGGCTTAGCGCCTCATTGTAAGGGAATCCACTACATATCTGCCTGGGATGACTTGCTCAATAGATGTCAATACTTTTGCAGAGATGATCTTCTGCTGACACCCCACAGTGCATATTATAGGCACTGTCTGGAGGGAAAACTTTCCAGTGAGAACGCCATCTTCATAGAACATCATGGTTATGCTGCTACACACTGGGAATGGCAGCACTAAACCCCACTCTGTGGAAGGTGTCCCCACCATGGAATATGCAGACATTTGTGCAGTCAATGACACCCAGTTCAAGACTGTGGACAGCACCATAGCTGTACCAGACTACACATCCTTCCACATGTTCAGACCTCAAACTGACAGTGTGCAAGGTAATGCAGATGGTGTATATATTTATATCTTCATTAAGGATAGATACACACCCAGATGTGGTGAATCACTGTGATTTCTTGGAGACACTGCAAGTGCTATTCACTGCTGAAAAGGCACCTAATCCAGCCATTGACAGCTACATGAGCAGCTCCATGAATCCAGACACCTGTTGCACTTATTTTTAAGTACTTGTGTTTATCACTCTATATTAGTACAACATGGTTTGGGATGACATTAAGTAACCACCAACTGTGTTGGCTAGTCATGCTGAAGCTCACTTGCCCAAAGTTTAGTCCACGTCCTTAACTACAATGCTCTAGACCAGTGTCATGACATCCCCACAAGGGTAACCAATGTAGTGTATCATGTGCTTACTAGTATGGGTGACCACTGTAGCCCCCCACTGTGAGGTCCTCCCTGGTGATATCTGATCACAGAACAGTCTCATTAAAACTAAGTGTCAGCCCTAATCCCACCTTACAGAAAATACAAAAATATACTTCAGCAAAGCAATTTATTACCTCTTATGGGATGGTTTACATAGCTTGACTGCACCTCCCCCCTCAGATGGGCAGGCAAGTATGCAGAGCTCTACACCCATGCTTTGTGCAAGCTACAGTACAATTGCATAGGCTCAGCTGTACCTGACAAGAAGAAAACAAGCTCCTCATGACACAGAAAACCTGCCTGGTGGACAACTGACATTAACAAGCTTTACAATTAGAGGTGGACATTGCTGTGTGACAGTTGGGGTGAGGGTGCCCCCCCCTAAAATGGAGGCACACCCTCCTGAGCTAAAACAAGCACATAGTGTTGTTGTGATGTCATGCAGAAACGGTATATGACAAAATTAGCCTCCCCACAAAGCAGAACCACAACTCACAGTATAGTTACATGTGCAACCTCAGAGGAAAGGCCCAGATTGTCGGTAAACTTGCTCTTAATGATACCACATATAATGGGTCTGTACTCATAGCTAAACTGTTGTCCCATAGGATTTGTGTCAACTTCACTCCCCTATCCCCACCAAATGTGCCACATGACATTCCTACATCCTGTCCCATACCTTCTATATCTACAGAGCAGGTAGTAACTGGCCTCATTATGGGGGATACACAGCATCTATTGGACATGCTAACATCCCAGGCTGTGTCCTACATGGGATCCAGTAAGGTTACGAACACCATTGGGAACTCCTTGCAATTATACTGTAACCACTGGCTGCATCCCAGCTGACTGGACAATGGCAACTGTTATCTCCTTGCACAGAGGTGGTGCATGCAATTTTTACCATTTAAAAAAAAAATTCTGTTTTACATATATATATATATATATATATATATATATATATATATATATATATATTAGTGTGTTTATGTTAACATAACATTGCATACATTTTTTACACATTTTGAAACACTTAATAATAATTTATTTAAATTTTTTAAAAATATAATTATTTTAAATTATTAACAAGTATTTATGTTTTTTTTTCCTTCTTACTTCTATAACGAACATAGGTATTTCAATTGTTGTTGGTGTTGTTGTTGTTGCTTTAAATTTGAGTTAAAGTTGCTAATTGTTAAATGTAGGTTGATTGATCAACCTTTTTATATGGTTCACGCTGTCAGTTGCTGTGTTTCTGAAAGTCAGCATGGAGCTGATGAAAAGCGCTTTAAATAATAAATATACTCTGTGATCTACAAACAGTTGACTGTACACGGCTTGTTTTATTTTATTAGGAAGATCATGGCTGTTAAACCTGGTGGACATGCCTGATGCAGTCACCAAGGACCTGGTTGAGAGGATATCAGGACATACAACCCCATGGACTTAGCCAAGCCGTGTGACTCTAGCACTCACTCAGGCATCATTGACAAAAGCACCCACTTAGGCACATATGGTAATATCATTATAGGGGTCATTAAGTGGCTGACTGATAGAACACATACTCAAAATAGGAGAATCCATCTCCAATAGCTGATCTGTAAGCAGCAGTGTTCAACAGGGCTCAGTCCTGGGTCCTCTACTGATTGGAATCCATTTAATTATGATACAAGCGAAAACTGAATGTCTGTGGCTGACAACGTTGGCTGATGCCTGCAAACTGTGAGCGGTCATAGAATCTGTGGGTTATGTCAATATCCTACAAGTGGTTATTGATGAACAAATGCCTGTTGACATACTAATGGCCATAAACTCATGAAAATGTATTTGTAGTATCAATTCCATGGGTAACACCAGTGTACCTTGTAAGTAGCACATCAATACCAACACCTGATGTACATACTCAGGGGTGATAGATCTGGGCACACAGGTGGTCAGTAGTACATCAGTAGCAACACCTGATGTACATACTCAGGGGTGATAGACCTGGGCACACAGGCCTGGACACACAGGTTTACACCTAATGTACCCGAGATCACCATGTCTCCCCAGTGGTAAAACAGGAATCATATGTCATAACTGAGGGCACAGTCACCCAAAACCAAAATATTCATAACCTCTGTGTACTCTTCCCTCAGCATGCCAATATTTGAGTGCAGTGGCTATTTGGTAATGTGCCTTTCCAAGCACTAATGGTAATTGCACACAACACAATGGTCCCTCACAAGGGAACTTCACGTCTTTTGTATCTGTTCAATGGGGATCATCTGAAATCACTGTCATTGTAGCCTGTGGCATATAGACTACTCAGAGGTGATCTCTGCCTTGCATATGGGGCAATGTGTGACCCTGCTTGATTGGAAATGCTGCATATCTGTAGGTGGCATGGTACACAGATTACTCACTGTAAGGACATTAACCTGGTATGTGACATTACTAATACATGCTGTTTTGAGAGATCTGTCTGGCAGACTTTAACACACCTTTAAAATAGATTCCTGCCTAATGGCAAACAGAGACCTTCATTGGGCCTTGTCAGATGACATCTGTATGATTGGCTGGTTGATTGTCTCACCACAGGGCTTCTGTCTGTGTCCCTCATGGGCAGGGGCAATATGTGCTGATCATGTAAATAAGGGTAAAAATGTGGCTAGGATTGTGAGGGCTGTAAGGCCATTAAACTACTAAAGTTCAAAGATCCTATGATTCCATAAGGTGATACAAAATAGTCTAACAACCACATACACAAACTCTGACTACATTGAGGATAGCACCACTTCCAATTAATGTTTACAGGACATGGCACAGCACACATATACTCTAACTTAGCTGCACCCAAATTAGAACACTTACCCATCTAATGGTACACACTACAGAACACAGTACGTGACGCATGTGCTACACCTCAAGCCTGTTTTTACTGTCTCTTTAGGGTATATTATGCTTGATGACATCAGCAGACTTGTTGTCAGGCATTTGAAGGCCCACATCACCTGGTACAACCAAAATACTGCAAAACCTTACCTCTTTCTAACTCACTGAGGTGATCATGTTTATATCATACAGAGATATATACACACTGAGTGGCCTGGAGTGAGATTAGAATCCCTACTTTTATAGTCTAACCCACTATTAAATACAATACTTATTGCACAAGCCATGGCTTAAGTCTAACATTAGCATGGCTGTTGGTAGTCTTAAGTTATATGACATCGGCAGGCATTGTGGAAGAGGGTAGTTTGGAGTGGAGGACCAAAGTGTAGCACAATTGCCATTTGGTACTAATGAGGGATTCTCAGCTGTTTTGCAGGAAGATGCATGCATGCATATCAACACACACACACACACACACACACACACACACACACACACACACACACACACACACACACACACACACACACACACACACACACACACACACACACACACAATGACCTGGAGTGAGATTCAATCCCCTATTTATCTAGTCTAACACACTATTGATCATAATATGTACTGCACATGCCACAGCTTATGTATGTTTTATATATGAGTGCAGACAAACTATGTGTGGATTACATAAACTAGGCTTGTGCTGAACAGTGTCTGTGCCCTGCAGAGTGATATTGCTTCTTCCGGTTATCTGCATCTAGTAGCCTGGCAGTCAGATAACTGTTATTTATCCTAGCTATGTGGCTGCAGTTGCCATTTTGGCCACATGTGTCTGTTTGCATTTGGATAGGCAAGCCTGTGGTCAGGAACAATGTGCCCTGTTAATGCATGCGTACATAAAATTATACATTACACCACCTGTTCACCTGTTGGTGTATGTGTGCTGACATCCAGCAGGCACAGGGGTTTGTAAGTAAGTGCATTATCTACTGTTGAGCCTTTACATTGGATCCTTTAAGCAATATTATATATGTGTGATAGTGCAGCATACTCACCATTAGTAGGACAATACAGACATCTGCACACATGTTTATGTATATAACAGGGATGTATATATAAATGTGGCTGTGTGTGTATGATATATTATGATGGTATATATATATATATATATATATATATATATATAGATATATATATATATATATATATATATATATATATTTGTGTGTCTGTGTGTTATGTAGATATATGGGGGTAGACAGTGATGTGTATTTACATATATATATATATATATATATATATATATATATAGAGAGAGAGAGAGAGAGAGAGTGAGAGAGAGAGATACAGTAAATATATATATATATATATATATATATATATATATATATATATATATAAACACAAACACAGGTATATAGATATAGTTGTATATACATACAGATAGATATACTATCTATGGGAGAGAGAGATAGTAATAGACAGATATGTATACATATATGTATGTATCTACTGGCATATCTATATATAACAGGTCATTTTTAGCAAGGAGCAACAGAATTGCTCTCTGTTTAACTAGTGTATGAGCATGCCTAGTGGGACTCTTATTACATGTAAACTGACTCCAGCCCACATATACCAGTCTGGGATTTTGTGTATTACAGATAATGACATCTGTCCTTGCTTCTGCAGTACTGCACTTCACTGACATTGTCTATGACATTTTACAGTTGCCTGATGTGATTAATATGTGACATAGGTTAATGATAATACACCACAGACAGATTGACACTCTGTAAAACACAGCATAGTAATACATCACATCCAAAAGAAGTGGATGCTTCTAGATGAGAACCATTAACACCATCACGCATGCTGATTTCCCTAGTTCACTGAGCCACACAAGATGCCTGACAGAGAGGGGTCATTCATTACATAATCAACAGCATAAATATGTACATTGTCATTCCTGCATTAAGTAAGACATAGACTGTATGAGGAATTTCTATGTAACTGCCCTGAGACTGCATGGACTGCTGATATACCACTGATGAGTTACTGTTAAAGCAATTATAAGGGAGCACTGCTGTGTTGGGGGAACAACACTGCATGTTTTGCTGGGATACACATTAATCCAAATATCATATAACCCCTCTGTTTAACATTTCCCTTGACTGATGTACTGAATATTCCATGCTTGAGGCCTAGTGAGTATTAAAGGACACATGATAGTGGAATGGGTATCTGTAGTCCCATGTGAATGTTACTTCTGTCCTAATAGCCCACTATATTTACTTGCATAAATGTAGCAGATCCATACATGCAATGCCATATCATAATAATCCTTACAAATACTGTGTAGGTTACAGACTTACCTTGTGAAAGCAGTAGTTGACAGAACTGTAGTTCAGGGCTGACTCTGTGTGATGCAAGCAGTACACAGCCAATACATGGATAGGTACAGGTTGTGTGGGTTGTCAACAATTTTACTATATGTATTTGAGTAGGAGTAAGGTTTCAGTCCCTAGGGCCCTAGGTTGTCAGTGAATATGCTATGTGTTGTCTCTTAGCCAAAGCAAGGGTGTACTGAGCATGCCTACGTCTGCCTACAGGGACATCAGCAGGGGGTTCCTCCTCCAAGTCCTCCTGTGACTGTGGCTGTGGTGATCTAGGCACTGGTGGGGGACTGTGTAACCCTTCCCTTTGCTGATCCTGCTGCAGCTGTTTCCACAGGATCAGATTATGGATCATAGCGTACACTGTGAACATATGTGGACATGTGGCTGGAGAGTATTGCAGGGCTACATCAAATATATCTAGGCACTGAAACCATATGATGTTCATAGTTTGTGCATGTGCCTCAATACGGTGCTCTTCTGTGGGTGTGTGTGTGCATTTCTGATGGGTGTCATCATCCACAATTTCAGGGTATAGCCAGCATCCCCCAGTAAATGGCCATGTGGGACATCCCCCCCTAGCAAACATCTGGTACAGCTGTGATGTGTGCCAGATATAGGAGTCGTGATAACTGCCAAGGCTGCCAGCACACACATTCAGGATAATGCCCTTGGCATTGTACATGACCTGGCAGTTGATGGAGTGGTACCCCTTGCGGTTGATGTAGATTCTACCCTCCTCACTGGGTGTTGCCCTGATGTTTACATGAGTGCAATCTATGACACCCAGTATTTCAGGATAGTGTGCTACATGATAGAAGTTTTGCATATTGCTGGCCGTCGCCTCAGGGGTAAGGGGAAAGGATATGTTCTCACTGGCATGTGGTAGCATGGCATCCAGGAACTGGTGTAGTATCCTGGATGCAGATGCTTGTGATACCCCCATCATGTCCCCAGCTGTTTTTTTTTAAAGTACCTGTAGCTAGTATCCTAAGGGCTACACATACCTTTGTTTCCACTGGGATGGGTTCTCCTATGTTGGCTCTGGGTCTGAGCTGCAGGCAGCAGAGCTCAGTAAATTCTTGTAGTATGTCCCTGTCTGCCTGTAGCTCTCTACAATCTCCAGCTCATGTAGCCCCTCGAAGGCTACCCTGGGTCTGAACATTTTTCTCCTTCTCTGTCTAGGCCTATTGTCAGCAGCACCAGCAGCATTGACTTCAGCATCTAGCACATACAGATGAAGTAGACCGGCAGCAGACCCTAGCATTATCTCAGTTAAAATTCCCACATCTGTACTCCAATGGTCCAGAGTATTGGGGGGAAATCAGAATGTAGGGTGTGTGCATACATATACAGCTCTGCTGTAGGCTCAGAATGTTTGGCTGGCTAGCTATGATGCATTCCACCATCCTACAGTATAATTAACATCATTTAATGGCCCTATTTCAGTGTGCAGTGCCACGTACAGCATTGTGCCACTCAACATAGCTTATACAAAGGTCAAAATTAATAATTGAATGCTTTAGGTTTTAAGGACTTGCTGCCTACATCATCACTGTCCTCTGGGCGGTCTTTCCACATGAGTATGCTCAGCCAGGTGGTACACCATACAAACACACACACACCTAAGCTTAAAAGAGCCTAGAAGTGACAGTACACACACCCCCTGATGTCAGCCACATCCTGTGTAAACATCAACATGGTCTAAGAGCCTATATGAAGGGGATATGCAGACGCAATTACTCCCTTCTACTGTTCAGTAACTCCACTTCATTTGCATACATATCCATGCTGACAACTTGGAAACTACACACTTCAAACTACTATCACCTTAGCAACAGCAGCAATGCACAACTGTATGGACCCCAGTGCAAGGTCCTATAATACATTTCTGTCACATAGTATAAAATTCTTTTTTTTCCCTATTTTTTTTTATTAAGCATGTTTGCGCACTGCAGCACATAGCGCAAACATGCTGAGATTATTAAAAAATATATTAATTTAACTTATTCCCTTACTCTTTCGCACATCCACAATACTAGTTTTGTTCATATTTGTACGTAGTATAACATTTTCAGGGGATTTACGTCCACATTTCTACAGTTTTACATCCCCTTTTGTCTGTCTAGAATCCTGTAAGTGGAATTTTTCTGCATACACTACAGACACTGATATGAGGTGTGAACAGATGCCTTTCTGCTTGTTGGTTTGCTCTACCTGCCTCATTTGAATGAGGTGATTTGCATGCCATGGAATTGTCCTTGTTTGCATGTGCATGTGTGACATTCAGCAGTGCTTACTGAATCTCAGTATGTTCAAGCCCATGTAAGCATCACAGCGTGATGCCTGCATGAATATAAAATTGTGTAGGCTTTATTGAATTCCCCTGAAGTCATTGCAAAAAGCCATGTAAGAACCTCTGATGTCATAAAAAAAGAACAAAAAGCACCTAAAGGTAATCTTATACATGTTGCATACACTACTGAAGTCAATGGAAAACATAACTTAATTGCAATGTGATGCCCGTGCCCTGGCCCAGCAATCAAGGAGCCTCAATCCTCACCACTAACACCAGTGGAGGGCATCTCATATAGGAGGAAATGATAACAAATACTAACAGTAAAGTGCAATTTTCTTTTAACAGCACACAGAGATCACAGTCAGTCCTGGGCTGATCACTACCTCTCTCTCTAGGTCCCCAATAAGACTCCCCCCTGGCACAGCTATAGGGTCCAGATCTCAGCCTTGTGAGCAAGCTAAAACCTCCAGCACCTTCTCTGTACAACCAGTGCTTCATGTCCCTGCCCAGGTAGCTGACACACACACACACACACACTTTGAGAAGAGTTTATACAACCACACAGACACCCCTGGGAACGGCTGGCACAGGTTCTCCAGCCATGCCCCTTTTTCCCAGACTATATGGTAGTACCAGTTGCCACCACCCAGTAATATTTATCAGCTACTCAAAGGCCCTTAAAAGGGTGTCCAATTATTACTGTGCAATATTATTATCCATTTGGTAGTATAGCTCAGGGCTAAAGCTATTGGAGTGGCTTTGTACAATTTTACCAAAGGCATGCAAGTACCCTAAACAGCTTAAATTATCTCTGCAAAAACAGCCACAGTTGAAAGGGTTTAAAAATATTTAATAACAAATAGTCAAAATACAAGACAATGCTTTTTACTACACAGTGTTAGTCAAGAGTTGAGATCACAGAGAAATACTTAAAATAATTCAGTAGTACAATTCTGACATCACAGAAAAACACTTAGTCTAATCTTTCTAGCAGCTATTTCTAAGAGAAAACACAAATGTAAGATAAACTTACATATAGAGCAAGACAGTGCTGGTGAGTTGGATGGTCAAGACAAAAATGCTTAATGCTCTCTGATTTTCTCTGTTTTTAAAATCACATTCCGTGTTCACATTACATCATTCTTCACACTTCCCTGGGTTCCCAGGCTAACAGAAACTACATTTATATTCTTCACCTCTGGGCAGAAACCAGAGCAATAAAGGACATTTATGCATGCAAATTTCTGGCTATTAACTATGGCCTTAAAACAATAGACAGGATGCCTCACTGTAGACTTACTGGCTCCGAGTTTTAACATCAAAAGGTCACAACATGCTTTACTTGGTCAGTAGCATGCACTGTTATTACATTATTTTCCAGTTCCACATGTAGCACTATTTTTATTATTTAAGACAACAGCCTGTGGTTTACATTAATATTTACAGATGACAGAATTATCTCTAAAATTCGGTCTGGCTAGGCTGGCAACCTTCACCCGTCTTCAGCCAATCTTCACATGCAATATGACAAAATGCAGACAAAACATAAATCAAACACACATACACATACGCACACTCATATTAGATTTTGCTAAACAATTTCACATTAAAAACAAATGCTATGCCTCTCTCTGGTACACTAAATGAAATTCATACACTCTTGGGAAATATCTAAGTGAATTTCAGTGCTCCTTTCACTTCCTGCTTTGTATTTTCTACAGAGCAACCACACATAAGCTTCTGTAACTCTTCTCCCTATATTCTCTATAGAATGTGATTAATATGTCATTAACTTCTGAAAGTAGACATTGCCACTACAGCTACCAAATGTGAAACTCCCAATCATAAAGTTATCTCTGTATCTGAAAACTGTCTTAAAGAAGACTCTGCATTATATCAGTAGATAAAAAAATTGTTTTCATTTTCAGAAGTGACAGAACTGATACCAGAATAGGATGGATCCTTATTATACTTAGAAATATGTTTGAAGCTACTGTTATTGAATGGAATGATTCTGATTATCCTGATAGAACTAACTTGGCTAAAGTACAGTTAATGATGTGTGGACAAAGCAAAGGTCATATTGCTTTTATTTATATTTCTTCATCTTTCTTCTTTTTTTTCCTACTTCAAATTGTTTTGGAAAATTAATGTATAAAATCAGACTTTATGTCCATGGAAGTTTAACTTCTGAAATTCTCCCAACTCATACCTTTCCACTGTCTAGAATATCACAGAATGTACAGACTTTGTCTCATACTTTTGGTCTCTTAATTATAAAATTTGTAGGGGGGGGGGTTGCCAGGTTGTTGAGGATTAATGTAGCTAAATAATGACAGACATTTGAATTTTAGATGTCACATCCTCCAGATATGCATGCTAATGATAAACATGTTATTCTAGTGACTTTCTAAGTTTATAAGACTAATATTTAAAATCTGTCTGTGACTTTGGGGCTAGATAAATAAAGCCTACACTAAGTGCACACTAAGTATACACAACATGTATTCAATAAAATTCTTACCACACTTTTTCTGCTTTCTAGGCACAGATTACAGTAAGTGTACATGTAGTCTACACTTTGTGGTAACCTTTATGAATCCCTATCATTATTTAAAGCTGGAAGAATAACAGTAGAAAACTAAAATTAGGAGGAAGAAGGTGTGAGTTATGTCTGTGCTGTCTTTTCTCTCAGAACAGTGTACACTTAGTGTACACTTTATTGAATCTGGCCCACTTTATCCCCCCATTATTTTTGGCTTTGTCATACGTTCATAGGTAGGTACTAGGCTATTGGCCCTAGGGCCTATATAAGCCTAGCCAAAAGGTACTCCGGCATTCGCCACCCAAGAAAATTATTTTCCTGTGCCACTGTCGGGCAGAGCCACAGAAGTGATCCCCGGGGTGAATTTCTTATCTCCCATTCAATCATCAAGATTTTTCTTGAAGAGTGCTAATGAGGATCTTTGATATAGATAGGTAGTTTGTTCCAGAGTATGGGAAGTCTCTGGGACAGGAATTTATCCCTCCAGCATGCTCTGTTTATTGTGGTGACAAAGTTTAGGTCCCTAGAGCATGTAGCTCATAGGGATTGGGATTTATTTAAGTGGAGCATGTCTAAAAGCTCTGGGTTTGACCTAGCTTTGTATGTTAGGCAGAAATCGCCTCTGAGTAGGCAATATGCGACAGAGTAAAGCTGCAGTTTTTTGAGATGATCTGCGTAGGGCATCTGTTTGAGGCCGTTAATCCTCTTTGTGAGGTATTTCTGTGGCCTTTCCGGTTGTTGTAGATTTCTTGTGAGGTACAAACCAAAAGGGGCGTTGTACTCTATAATGGGTCTAATGAGTGACGAGTAGGGAGGAACAATGACTTCTTTTTTCCTGGATGAGAAACCTTTTGTGATGAGGTGTGCCACATAGAAGAATTTCCTGACTACTGTGGCAAAGTGATTATCAAAGGAGAGACTACTATCCACCTGTGTCCCAAGGTCTCTTATCACACTTTCGGTGTTAAGTAGATTACCGCCTATGAGGTAGTTCATGGGTACAGAGTTTTTACCAAAAGAGATAACAAATCACTTTTTGGCATTGAGCTTGAGGCCATGACTTTGACACCAGGCATCTGTCTCAGCGAGGCCATTTTGTAGGATGTCCACATCTTTTGGAGTTTTTATTATGGCTCCTAGTTTGCAGTCATCTGCGAACTTCATTAGCCAAAGACCTTCTGTGTTAGCCTGTACTTCAGAGAAGTAGATACCAAACAGGAGAGGACCCAGGACTGAACCCTGTGGTGCTCCACTTGTCACTGGTCTGAAGTTGGATTTGGAGTCTGCTACTTTCAGTGTGGGTTCTGCCAGTGAGCCAGTTGGCAACCCATCTTGTGACATAGGGATTTATACCTAGTTTAGTGAGTTTATCTATAATTCCAGAGTGGGGGATGGTGTCGAAAGCCTTGGCGAGATCTAGATAGGCTGTGTGAACCACCTTACACTCATCTACAGCTTTGGTGACTGCTTCAAAAAAGTCTATCAGGTTTAGGAGACATGATCTGCCTTTTACAAACCCGAACTGGGTGGGGTCCTGAGTTTGGAGATTACCAATGTCATTGTTTATAAATTCCATGATGATATGTTCCATAGCCTTGCAGACCAGGCTCGTTAGGCTAATGGGGTGGTAGTTTCCGGGGTCCGTGATGGTTCCCCTTTGTGGAGTGGGATAGCCATCACTGTGTGCCATTCAGTGGGCACATAACCTGAGGTGAGGCTATGATCAAACATGGTACTTAGATGGGGTGCCAGTTCATTCTGTAGTTCATGTAGAACACAGCCTGGGATGTTGTCAGGTCCCATGGATGCTGTATTCTTGGCTTTGGATAGTGTGTTTTTTACCTGTGCAGCTGTGATTTCAGGAACTTTGCATTCTTCTGGTATAGATATGGGCCCTTTAGGGGATGAGAGGGGGGGAGTAAAGTTAGCACTGAACCTATCTGCCAGGATGTTGGCAATATCAGTTGGTTCTGTATATTAATGCCATTGTACTGTAACTCAGAGCAGATCTGAGTGTTGCCATTGAGATTCTTGACATAGCTATAGAATGCTTTGTGGTTGTCTTTAGAGTCAGTAGCAATTTTGTTTTTGTAACTAGCTTTGGAGGATTTTATGAGGGATCTCAGCTTCTTACTGAGGCTGACCAGGGAGTTTCTCCAATCATGGGATTTTACTCTTTTTTGCAACAGTTTCTTTCTTCTGTTGTAGAGTTTGTTTATGGCAGGGGACCATCAGATTGGCTTCCTTTTTTTGGAGGATAGTATCTTGGTTCTGTTAGGGATTGCACGATCCTTGCACTCGTGTAAGTGCTTATAAAGTGCATTTGTGTAGGATTCAGCAGTCATACCTCTATTGTCTGTCAGCATGGATGTCATGAAGTTTGCCACTTCTGTCTTAAGAAGCCTGAAGTTGGCTTTGGAGAAATTTTTTATTGTGGTTTCCCTAATGGGGGTGGGGGAGGGATGTGGATGTCTATGGTGATTAGCTTGTGGTCGGATCTGACCAACGAGGATTTGACCTCTGGCGTGGTGCACCGGTTGCCCATGTTGGTAATAACCAGGTCTAGGATATTGCTGCCCCTGGTGGGGGTGTGGATAAGTTGATCCAAGGCATTGGAATTTATGAATTCCAGAAAACGTTGAGCACAAGAGTTGGTACATGAGTAGTTTTCCCAATTAATGGTGGGGTAGTTGAAATTGCCCATTATTAGGGTGTTAGGTTATACCCTAATATTTTCCAGTATATCAAGAAATGAGGAGTGGGAATCCTGGGGCATGGTGGGGGCTCTCTAGCAAGCTGCAATTTGGATTGTGGTCTTGCCCAGAGTTAGTTACACTTGGATAATCTTGGATGCATTATGCTGAGAAACTAGCCTGGAGGTCTGGATATCCTTAATGAATATGGACACGCCTCCGCCTTTAGTGTTTCAGTCCAGGTTAGGTGGCTGAAAGGTGTGGTATGAATTATAGCCTGGTAATGTAGGGATACTATCTGGGGCCTTGAACCAGGTCTCTGTCACTGCACAGATGTCGATGTTCTCTATTTTAAGGAGTGCCTCGAGTGAGTGCATTTTGAGGTTTAGACTTCTAGCATTGCGTAGCAATACCCTCAGGTTCTTCTTGCTTGTACCTGTTACGGTGGTGAATTTGTCATTTGAACCTTGCCTAAAAAGGCATTATAGGGGTGGCTAGAGTCTTAGCCAGTATCTGGAATCCCAGGGGCAACAGGTGCAGGCCATCTCTGGCAAAGCATTGTGGTGTGTCGATCATGTCATCCCAGGCAGTCAGATACTTGATCCCCTTAGAATGACACCAGAAGCTTAGCCAATTGGTGAAGTCAATCATTTTGTCCTTGTACTGTGGTATCATTCCAGGTGATGGCAGGATGCTACTCAGGGATAGGGTCATACCTGCCTGGGCTACAAGATCGGACAGCTCCTCTATGTCCCTTTTCATGTAGTCCAGGGAGGTACATCTCAGGTCATTCACACCAACGTGGACAATGACAGAGTCATATTTGTACTTGTTGTGGAGTGACCTTAGTGCATGCGTTATGTGGCGGATCCTGGCACCTGACAGGCAGCTGACAGTAACTTTCTCCTTGTTTAGCCTGGTGAGTGGAACATCAGTGTGCCTGACTATAGAGTTACCTATGACTAGAGTGTTGGGTACGTTGTTATGCCTTATGGGCTGTGGTTGTCCAGAATTTTTGCCCTAAGAAGTTATGATGAGTAAAGTTTCAGCATTATAACTTCTTTCAAATGACTAGTGAATCAGCTAGAATGGCCCTTATATCTTACAAACCTGCCATCCTAGACTGGGATAGAACCTACTCAGCAGATGAATACAATGGCACACATTGTATCCTTAACTACTTAACTAATTATTCCCTAGTACTGCGGGCAATTAAACATGTTACGCCAACAAGTTTGTATAGGCGATGGACTTTTTCTCAGAAGTGAAAAAAACTTCCTTGCTTAAAATCATTTCACCTACTGACTGTCCTCCTGTCCTCACTAGAACTGCAGAGTGTGAAATGTCTAGGCAGCATCACGAAGTTTAGAGCATATAAAACACCCTGTTTGACAAAAGAGGTAAAATGTTTATTTTAGAGGTCAAAATCAGTTCTCAAATATATGTATATATGCGTGTGTGTTTATATATATATATATATATATATATATATATATATATATATATATATATATATATATATATATATATATGGCTTCACTTTTGAATCTTGAAATACTGAAATATCGAATTTCGGTATCTCGAGACCAGAATAGCGAAAGTCCACATAAATGAAAAACCAACACACCGACAGCCAAAATATCTAAAATAACAGACTGCAATAAAGATCCAACACTCATCTAACATAAAAATACAAAAAAAATAAATAAATAACACTAGCATAAGTTTAAGCGGGGGGGGGGCAAGCCCCTTTGTACCACCCACACCCCACTAACTCTGAGGTCGCAATAACACACAAAAAAAAAAAACTAATGTAATGGGCCCTACACTTCCACTGCACACTGTTATACTTATCTCATGAAAAACACACACACTACAGGTCCACTCTCGTTAATCCGCCATAATTCATTTTTTTAAAATTCGGCGGATAACGAATGTGCGGATTAACGAAAAAAATACCTTTTACTGGGGCGGAATGTATACACTTTTACACTGTCATAAACAAAACAGCTATGCGCTACACAAACATTAAACACAACACTGTATACTGTGTTGCAGTATTGTTTCTTGTAAAAAATAATTGTAGGCTTATACAATGTACTAAACATGAAAAAAGAAGGCCAGCACCTTGGAAGCATGAATATTTATTATAAGAACCAGACCAGTTTCAGCATACAGTATAGCTTTCATCAGTGATACATCATTTATACAGTGTACTGTACTGTACTGTAGTTTTAATAAACGTTACTTCATACTGTATGCATTAAGTACTTGTTGGCTTGTTGGTTTACTGTCTAAGCATATTAAAAAAGCCAGTTATTTTTGTCTGGCATAAGTTTTTCATGGCTCTTTCTTTCAACATCTTATCTATGTCCATCACTTTGTCTATCTCATCCGCAGTAGTGTTGTTGCTGCTCTGAAAGTAACTGAGCACCACTGTTAGTGCTTGCTGTGCCTCACAGAGTGATGGTGGTGGTGCAGGGTCCAGTTTTTCATACTCATTGTCATTGTCGGCCACTTCATCAGGGTTGTTAGCTTCATACATCACTGCTTGAACAATTTCTTCGTCTGACATTTCCTGTTCTGTCGGTTCAGCAGCATCAGTGTCTATATACTCAGCAGCTGTCAAAAGACTGCCCGCAGCTGGAAGTTACATGAGGATGGCCTGGATATCAGATGACTGAGCCAACGTTGCAGCTGGCACACTTTCAGTCATATCATGGGTGTTTGTTGTCAGACTGCCTTTGCCAATCAATCCGCCATGTGCCCAGCAGTTCTGAATAACAAGTGGACTGACATTTTTCCATGCAGCCCGGATACAACCGACAGCCTGTTTCAGGTTAACATCAGCATCAGAATCAGCATCCATCATCTGCACGATGAGCTGCAGCTGCAGCTTGCGATAATGATGTTTGAAGCACTTGATGATACCCGAATCAAGAGGCTGCAAACGGCTAGTGGTGTTTGGTGGGAGGAAACAGAATGTCACGTTGGATAGTTCCACATCTGCTGGATGACTAGATGCATTGTCCAATAGCAACAGTATATTCCGGTCTTGGCGTAGCATGTCTGCATTAAGTTTTGAAACAAAGTCTAGGAACAGAGAGGAATTCATCCACCCCTTTCTTGAGTGGACGTATTTGACATAAAGCTAGACATTGAAATTCTGGAAGCACCGTGGCTGTTTAGATTTCCCAATCACCAACACCTTTCTCTTGTTGGTTCCAGTTGCATTGCAGCAAAACATCACTGTTACACGATCTTTATAGCACTTTGTTCCATGCGCTGGTCCAGTTGACAAGGTTTTACCAGGTGGCATTCGAAAGAAAAGAGCACTTTCATAGCAACTGTAGACGTCATTCGCACTATACTGGCTAATTATCTGACGAGTTTCGTAACTACCAACAGCTATAGTAACTGGGTCCACACCCTCACTTTCACCACAAATTACTTTCATGGAAATGCCATAATGTGCTTTGAACTGCGATAGCCATCCTGTTGAGTAGGTAAAATCTGTGACACCCATCTTACTGACAAAATAACGTGCCTTTTTAGTCAATATAGCATCTGTAGCCAGAGCATGTTTGCCTCTCATTTGTGTAAACCACAAGAACAAGGTTTTTTTCATTTCAACATTTTCAGCATTTCTCTTGCGCTTTGGTTCAGTTCTTGCACCACAAACAACTGACTGTCCAACAGACCACTTGTTTTTCTGGCTCAGTATATCACCAATGGTGCGACGCAAAATCATGGTCTTCCATTCGCGGTTGAAGTGAGCAGCAATTTCCTCTTGACTTGCTCCTGGATTTTTGTCTTTATATAAACATATTTTGCGTTTTTGTGCAATTCCTAAATTGGTTCACTTACGTTTTGTAGCCATTGACTTGAATGTTACTTGAATAAAAAACAAATAGCAGCCTGTAGATTTATCATGTTTTTTTCAGCCGTATAGTGGGTTGGCGGATTAACGAGTACTAAATCAATAGGTTGGGATCAAAATTGTTTTGGCGGATGGTGGTTAGCGAATTGGCAGATAAACAAGTTGTTTTACAATAGGATTGAATTAGTTCTGGCTACTGTTAGGCAGATTAACGAATTTGGCGGATTAACGAGTGGCGGATTAATGGGAGTGCACCTGTATGCATATGCAAAACTCACCACTTTCAACACTTAACACACACTCTCACCTACCTACCTTAATTTACTTCTAAAGCTTCCTAACAAAGTAAAACAAACCACATGTCTACCCAAAACCCTGACAAACTACAAACCTACCTGAATCTCCAAACATAACCACATATCAAGAAACTATCATTTTAGGTGATTTCAATATTGACCGGCAATCCTGTTCTGGCAACCATCCAACCCATCATGTAAACCTTCATGGCTTCACCCAACTAGTCCAGTCGCCAACCAAGATAAATAAAATCTCCAGCAAGCACACTACCCTGGACTGGATACTAGTCAGTAAGAGCCCCCAGTCATATATAACAGGCTGCTTATCAGATAGCCTCAGTGATCACTCTCCAACATTCCTACTGAAAAAATACCTATACCAAGCTAAACCTGTTATCTACCGTCAAATACGTAAAAAACTAAACTTTAACCCACTCACATTCATCTCATCCCTCAAAGAATGTAAATGGCATCCTCTAAAGTACCTCAGTCTTGATGACGCAGTTGAATTTTTTAATCCTACCTTCCTGAGCATCCTTAATTACCATGCCCCCATAAGACTTACCAGAATCAAAGCACAACCCTCCCCATGGCTACAGAAAACCACTAAGTCAGAAATGAAAAACAGGGATAAAGCCTGGGAGCACTGGCGCAAAACCAAAACCCCCTCAACTAGACAGAAATTCCTAGAACTACGCAAAAGAGTCAAAAAGCTAATAAAACAGGACAAATTCCAATATTACCAGTCTGCCTAGACTCCTCCCAACACAGCCCCAAAAATTCTGGTGCTCAATAAACTCCATCCTCCACCCAGGTAAAGTCAGTACCCCTCCTCCTAACATCCCTCACTCCTCAGAAAATATTGCTACCTCATTCAACACACACTTCACACAAACCATACTATCACTAGCTAAACAACACAACCCCCCTCCCCTCCAACCCACACCTTCAACTAGTAATCTCCCCACTGCCTTCTCTTTTTCTCCTGTACCTACCTCCAACATAAAAAAAACTCTTAACTAAACTCAAGACCACCAGATTAGCAGCAAACAACCTCCCAAGTGAATACCTGCAAATCACAGCTGATGCTCTGGCCTACCCAGTATCCATCTTGATTAACCAATCTCTGTCAGAAAGTTACGTTCCCACACTGTGGAAAGTATCACATATAATTCCCCTCCACAAAGGCGGACCCTCCACAGAACTACCCAATTACCGCCCCATAGCTATTCTCTCTCCACTCTCCAAAATACTAGAGAGATGCATACACTCTCAGGTCTCAGACTACCTCCTTACTAACAACCTCCTTTCCAATACTCAGCATGGTTTCAGACCAAACCATAGCACCACCACTGCCTTACTCTCCTTTACTAACACTATCCTTCAACATAAAAACAATGGCTATCTCTCCTTTGCTACTTTCCTAGACCTATCTAAAGCATTTGACATGGTCCCACACAAACAACTTATCTCTGTCCTCAATAACCTATCCTTCTCACAATCAGTCACCAACTGGTTTCAGAGTTACCTGTCTGACCGCCAACAATCTGTTGTATGGCAGAATGACATATCTCCCCAACTACCTGTCTCCATAGGGGTTCCCAAGGATCCATCCTTGGACCCCTACTCTTCTCTGTTTTCACCAATAATCTAGCCTCTGTCACCAAACATGGTACACTCATACAATATGCAGATGACTCAACCATCATCTGCTCAGCCCAGTCCCTACCCAAACTGCAAAAAGTCACACAGGAAGCCTTTTCCTCTGTTGAAACTTGGTTATCTGATGCCCAATTAATACTCAACCCAAACAAAACTAAACTACTCATCTTCCAACCCACCAAACATACTAAAAACAACTCTCACTTTAACATCACAGCAAAAGACAACACCACTATATACCCAACTGAACACACCAAATTGCTAGGAGTGGAAATAGACAATAAACTAAAATTTGACATTCACATATCCATGAGCATAAAAACAGTCTGCAAAAAACTAGGAGCGCTATACAGAAATAAACAACTTCTCACCAAAGCAGCAAAGATTTCAATAGCAAATTCTCAGGTTCTCAGGCCCTTAACATGGTGCAGCCATCTGAAACATACACACACACTGCTGCATGGGGACATGCATTGAAACAGACATGCACACAGAGTTGATACTTTTCCAATTAGAAGACCTACCTATCTAGTTATGTAGAATACAGAGCGACATGACTATTGCATTCGCTACACTGCCTTTGTGTTAGGAAATATGTAACTGTGCTTGTAAGGTGGAAGACATCTGTGGGGGCCGTGACTAAGTTGGCAATGGGGGAGTTAACAGGGTGGAACAGGCACACATAATGGTATAACCATCGCACACATACAGGCAAGACAGCCACAGGAGATCTGCATACAGAAACACATGCACTCACGCAGCTGGCAATGGTCAGATTACAACCCCTACCTATCTACTTGTATGTACTATAGTGCTACATACATATTTATTTATTTATTTATTTAAATAAATACCTACAACTTACAACAGCCCACAAACTCATCTTTAAACCAACAGAATGCCCCTCTTTTTCCAAATCTCTAACACACTACACACCTGGACGCACCCTGAGATCCAAAGGCCAAAACCTCCTACATGTACACAACCCCCTACACCCACCTGGCCAACTATTGCTATCCCACACCATAGCCAAACTGTGGAATGCTCTCCCCACACCACTACGTAACATACCAAACCATAACAACTACAAATCCATGCTTCACTTCCATCTCGCCTCCAAATGGGAACATCCTTTACATGCTCCCACCTAAAACACCCACACCACTAACTACACTCCTAAATCATTTTTCTTTGCTAAATTTAACAATATGTCATGGGTCTTTCTCTTTACATCTTTCCAAATTATTCTTTATATTATATATTCTTATTATTATACATCTTTCCTATTTCTTTTGCATGCCCCCCTCTAGCCTCCCTTACACATATTCTCAAACTGACACTCTCTTAATAGCTAAGCAGTGTATCTATTAATGTAAAACTGTTATTTCCTGTACATAATAATTTTGATATAAGATACTCACATTATCTGTTACTAATGTGGCAGATTTTTGTATTATTGCCTTTTCCAAGTTTTACAAAACTTTGTACTTGTATTTTGTGATGTTGCAAATGTCTGTCTGTATTTGTATTTGGAGCCTTTCTCCTCGGGTCTTCACTGAAAATGGGCCACAAGCCCAGCTGGACTAACTCGGTTAACAAACAATAATAAATAAATAAATAAATAAATAAATAAATAAATAATTCCCACCTTATCTCCACCCTACTTTATGCCTCTCCAATATATACCAACCTAAGGCAATGCAATCTAAACAAGCTAGAGACCTGCTACAACAAAATTGCCAAATTCACCACAGGGGCATCCTACCGTAGTCACCACTGTCTCTCACTTGCTGAACTGGGCTGGCTTGAACTCCCTTACCTCCTTCAATGGTATCAACTCTCACTCATCCACAAACTAGTAAACCATCTACTAAATGTCCCATCCCTCCAGAATCTACTCCAACCCTATCGCACCACCAGGCCACTAAGATCCAGCAACAAAAATCACTTGCAGATCACTAAAGCCAATAACTCTGCTGGTGAAGCACTATTCACTTGCACCATAGCCAAATTATGGAACTCCCTCCCACCCACAATTACCTCCATACCATCATGCACCCACTTCAAAACTTTACTAAAAGCGCACCTACAAAAATGATGGCTATGCCCTTGCATCTCCCACTCTAATATTACCCAACCCATCTAACCACTACCTTTCTTTCCACCCCACTAACTACCTTGATTATAGCAAGCTCAGATGCTCATAAGCCAGTACTTATTATACAGCAGGAACTTCTTCTTGTAACATTTGTTAATGTCTGTTATGTACTTCACAGATAAAGATTCTAGTTGTCTACTGATGTACTATGTTCTTCATCTGTAAATATGTTGTAAGTAATTGCTATGTAAATTGTTAATCGCTATGTAATCCAATGTAACTACTGTCTGTTTATTTTAACTGTGGAGCTTTTCTCCCCGGGCCTCTGCTGAAAATGGACCTACGTCCAGTCCGACACTCCCGGTCAACAAATATAAATAAATAAATAAATATCGGCTGCCATCTTTACTACCTGGAAATCAATAAACTTTAAAGTGACAACATACAACAAAGGACAGAACACACCACACCTGCAGGAGATTCAACAAAATAACATTTGACAATATGGAGCTTCGATCAACTGCACTTTCGCTATTCTGGTCTCGAGATACTGAAATTTGATATTTCAGTATTTTGAGAGTCAGAAGTGAAACATATATATATATCAAGATATATATATATATATATATATATATATATATATATATCAAGAGAGAGAGAGCTATATATATATATATATATATATATATATATATATATATATATATGTGTGTATATATATATATATATATATATATATATATATATATATATATATATATATATATATATATATATATATATATATATATATATATATATATATATATATATATATATATCCCAAGCAAAACAAATGGTGCATGATGTCTGGTGCCAGGGAGAAAAATGTAAACAACACACCTAACAAACCTGATAGAGGTTTCATTCCTTTTTTGTTTGTATCATGGATGTAAGTTATCATCATATTTTTTTTGGGGGGGGGGTGTATCTCATTAATGTACAAGTATAGTTGTTTTTGTGACTGTGCTTTAAAGATCACTGTGTCTTTAATGTATGTCTTTATATATTGATGCTCATACCATTTCCTGGTTCACACTGATGACGCCATGCAGCAAAACTGGTTTGTGCGTTCATCTGGTTGCCATTAAAGTATTTCCTGCATGCCACTTCTATTTTTGGATTATTGTATTTTGCATTTGGATATATATATATATAAATATATATATATATATATATATATATATATATATATATATATATATATATATATATATATATATATATATATATATATATATATATATATATATATATATATATATATATATATGGTTCTACCTCACATAAACGAAACACCAAAACACCGACAACAAACAAGCGCATCACGAAACCACACAATAACCACGAAAACATGAAATTCCACATGTCATACACTTCACACCACAATCAACAAACAAACACATTCCCCATCCAAAACCACATACACAACACAAGCACACCAAAATCCCTACAAACCCACTAAACCTCACATACACAACTACCTACAACCCAAACCCTAACCCTAAGGTCCGTCACTACCACACTTACCTGACCCTAACCCTAACTCACTTAACCACCCCTATCACAGACCATCAATATCCACACTTACCTTACTGCACCTAACGTCCATCACTCCGCATACTTACACAGCCTTTTCCCATTTCGGGTCCTCGGCGCCGGTGCTTTCATCCGTCGGTCGGTCTTCTGCACTGTCGATCTTCTAGGTCCGGTCGTCGGTCTTCTGCACTGTTGATCTTCTGGGGCGTAGTGAGGTGATATATATATATATATATATATATATATATATATATATATATATATATATATATATATATATATGTGTGTGTGTGTGTGTGTGTGTGTGTACTAAATATAGTTGAAACACCCACCAAACGTTGACTATCAAAATGTCGACCAGAAAACTGCACTTTCAGTGACTGTTGCTATTCTAAGTGGCTTTACATTAAAGACTAACTTTGTTGTATTCCTTATCTCTAGTCATATGAGTCTGTTTTGCGGGTTTCAGTATCAAAAAGTTAAAGTTGTTTGTCCTCTTTGTCTTTAGTGAACTGTACTAGTTTGTTTTTATTTAAGGAACAAAACCAATCTTTGATGTTGCCCACACACTGACTCTGTCGTTTGACAGTAAAGTTAGTATACGTAAGTTAGGTGGTGCAGAGACACATCACCCATAAAAAAATACTAATGTAGCTTGATATTACCTCTTTGTGAATTTTCTGTGACTTACAAGGCTTTCATATTGCAAAGTGTGCAGAACTGCAGATTTTATTTGACTTAGTTCTAGGTCTTACCTGTTTGAGCTTGATATATGATAATTTTAAGTTCCATTTTAGGAATGGATCAGGCATGGGAATGTATTTGTTAATATCTCTAAAATCTAAAACCAAACATATTTTTGGGATCAAACAGAGGTTTACCTATATGTACCTCTCATGTTCAAATACCCTGTTGGTATTTCTGTTAAACAAGTTGCAGTATTTAAACATCTTTATTAATTGGATAATTACAAATGACATGGAGCAAGTCTTATCAAATCACCAGACTTTCAAGCCCTGAAGTCTGCCAAGCCATGGACAAAATCATTTTGGTAGTCTGCCTGGTATATGAAATGTTATGCTAACTCTTATTGGTTCATAGGTGTTTACTAGGCTAATGGCCCTGGAGCCTTTAGAAACCTGCCCCATAGGATTACCCTGGCATCATGCCATCTTAAATTAGTACCCAGTGCCTCTGTCGAGTAGAGCCACTGGAGTGATCCCCTAGGTGAATTTTCTATTTCCCATCCACTCATCAAGTTTTCTCTTGAAAAGGGCCACTGAGGTGCTCTGTTTGACATGTATGGGAAGTCTATTCCATTGCATGGGCAGTCTCTGGATTATGAACCTGTCCCTCCAGCATGTTCTGTTGATTGTGGTAATGAGGTTGAGGTCTCTGGAGCATGTGGTGCAGTGGGATTGGGATTTCTTTAGATGGAGCATTTCTAACAGAGATGGGGCAATAAACTGTTGATAAAACACATCACTGCTTGCAAGCTGGATGCATTACTTTATTCTTTTTTTTCAGCCTTTCATTCATCACTTAACTGTCCTCTAGCAGTTTAAACATACCACCTAAAGATTCCAACTTCTTTCATACAATTCTGCCAGTAGAATTCTGGTTGTAATTTAACAGGCTGATTATATCCCTGTATTCCTATATTGTATCTGATTATGGATCAAATTAGTCAGTACATTTCTATTCCTATACCATATCTGACTGTAGTTTAATAGAGTGAACACATTTTGTCTTCCTAAACTTTATCTGAATATGGTGTAACAGAGACACTGCATTTGTAAATACTTGAACTAACTGAGGTTTAAGGGAATCAGTACACTTCTATATTCCTGTTCCATATCTGATTATGGTTTTACAGGGTGAATATATTTCTGAATTCCTACAGTACACCTGACTATGGTTAAGCACATTTAGCAAGAGTCAGTGCTTTTCCATATTCCATATTAGTTCGCTGAAAGATATTTCCAGTGAACACCTCTTCATTGACACCTAACCATCGAAAATCATTTCTGCAATTCGTGGAATTTTCCCAGGGCAATGAAGTAGTTCACCAATCACACAACTTTGCCCTTTCCCCACTGTAGTTCAATCTCGGACTTGGAGTGTATAGTTAGGGGGTGTATGGGGCACAGCCCCCCCACATTATTGTGCATGGTGGGTGAAGCCCTCCACTTGGGTGGGTTTGATTTAGTGCAGTGTGTGTTCCAGTGTGCTGTGGTGCAATAGTTTCATTGCCCTGGTAAAATTCTGTGAATCACAGAAATGATTTTCGAGGGTTAGGTGTCGATGAAGAGGTGTTCGCTGGAAATATCTTTCGGTGAACTAATATAAACCCACATATTCTTTTACTATGTCTGACACTGGTTTAACAGGTTCACTACAATTCTGTGTTGCTGTATTCCTGTAGTGTATCTTACTGTGGGTTAAGTGAGACAATGCATTTTGTTTTCCTGTACTATGTCTGACTATGTGTTAACAGTGTCAGAACATTTGTGCATTCTTATACTGTATCCACCGTTGGTTAAACAAGGTCAGTACAGTTCTGTATTCCAATACAGTATCCAGCTTTGGTTAAACAGGGTCAATATTGTCCTGTATTGCTATACCACAACCACCTCTGCTTTAACGGGGCCTCTGCATTTCTGTATTTCCATCTTTTGTCTGACTATGGTTCAAGGGGTGTTATTTGTTAGCTTGAAATGACATAATATTCAAAGTTCATTGGTTGAACTTTTATAACATCGAACCACCTTTTTTTGCCATTTGCCATTATTGTTGGGGATAGTGAATTTGACCTTTCCACAGGTAACCATTTAAAATGTCAGAACCCATTAGACTGAGTTCCAAAACATGGAGGCTGAATGGCCGAAAAAACAGTCTTACAAATATTGAGTCCAAGACTGCCCTTTCCCAGAAGATTTCTTTCCTCAGAATTATCTCTTGGAGTTGGTGTCCATAAGTTCTGGGAGTGCAGGGGGAGGGAGGGAGACTTACCCCCTGTAGAAAAAGGAGTTTAAAGAAAAAGAATGATGTTTGATATTTGCTCTTCTGGATTTTCACGCTTTTTTGGCATTTCAGCACTTGACGTTTATTTCAAGTGCTGACATTTTAAGAGGGATCCCTTTCCCCAATATGGTGTGATTTCAGAGTTGGTATATATAAAGTTGCAAGGATAGCAGAGGTTGCAGCTCCTCATATGCACCCCCCCGCATAAAAACTTTTTTGTTTGTTTGTTTATTTCTTTTTCCATCTAATACTATGAGGTTTCAGAAGTTTGTTCTGTTCCCTGCACTTTTCTTGCAATTGTCTAACAGAGAAAATCCTGTCTATAGTAGACCATCCAGCTCTGAACTCACACTGAGACTTGATGCCCCTTCAGGACAACACGTGCAAACACCTTCCACATAGTACAGAGAAGTGAGATGCCATGGCAATTGTTACAGTCATTTTTCCACCCTTATTCTTATAGATATTGACTATGTTAGCATCCTTCAAATCTTGTTGTATACTACCTTCATTCCAGCATTAGCAAAGTATTGCATGCAACTTTGAGATTAGGGTACTGTTGACACACTTAAGGATTTCTGAGGAATACCATCTTTCCTAGGGCCTATCCAGAAGAGAGGGTTTTTTTTTTGTGCATCATTGAGTTCCTCCAGGGTGGGCTCAGCATCGAGTTCAGTCATAGTTGGCAGAGGCCCGATGGCATTCAGGCCTTTCTCCGTAATTATGGTCTGTTTGGCATACAGCTGTGTGGGTAGTGTTTCACCCAACATTCTATCTGCTTGGTTTTTGTCCTTCAGTACCTCACCTGTGTCCGAGTTAGGTGAGGAGATTGCTTGATCCCATCATACATTTCTCGCATGTTACCAATGCCCACAACCTGCTGAATCTTGAAGCAAAGTTAGAGCCAATAATCATTTGCACAGTACTGAGCTACATGCTTCACTTGACTCCAAGAACACCAGAGCACCTGCAAGTTCTTCTCATTGGGTGAGGACATGTATGCAGTTAATGCCCGTCTCTTCTTCTTAATCAGGGAGATCAGCACTTCAGTGTGTGCTTCAAACCAATCAGAACACTTGACTGCCTTCTTCCCAAAGATAGATATTGCAGTGTTACAAATAACATCCCACAGATTTTCCCATCTCTTGCTGGTATCAGTGTCATCCAGTGAGGGTAAGGCCTCCTCAAGTGTTTGAACAAACTTGCACACTTTTGAAGGGTTATGAGTCTTGCTTTTGTTGATGTGTAGACTCCCTTCCTTTTTAAAGTAAAAGAACCTGAACTGAATATTGTAGTTTTACCCTGCTCTCCCACACATAGCCCTGAGAATTATACTCTGTACCCATAAGCTGCTGTTTAAAACATAACCTGCATTTGTATAAAACATAGCCTAAACATAGTCTATATCTTACTGCAAACATACTGTTTAAACTACATCTAAAAATACAGCTAAAAATTCAGTTTGAACTACAATCATTAAGCTAACAGTACATACTTACCAAAGCCTAAGGAAATACTTGGAGTCAGTGTTAGCCCAGCTCTGCTTGTCCTCGCTGTGCTCGGGCTTGCTTCACTCCCCTCTCTGCCCCCTGTTTCCACCCACCCCTACTAGTGCTAAATTTAAACTAAATTTAGCCTCCTCCCTCATGCTAAGTACCAATCAGTGCCTCATACATCACTGAACAGTCCTTCCCCTTCACCAATTTCTTTCTCTCCCATTCTTCCACACCTTGTTAGCACAGTCAACCATCATAATTGGCCAGCCCCCTTAAAAATGCAAACAAGTAAAGAAATACTTATTACCATAGCTCTCAACCTTCCATCTCCAAAATGAGGAACACTCGCCTTCATAATGTGGAACAAATGGGCAAAATGTGGAACACATACTAATGGCTTACTAACAACCTCAACTAGGAAGGTCATAGGATGGTTAAAATATGCTAGTTTTACTCATAAAGATCATCCTTTAATGAATTAATATGATTAATTTCTATCTACCATGGATTTCACTTAAAAAAATTCCTAACACTGAATAGACACTTTCAATGTGGAACTTTGAGGAACAAGAACATTAACTTTCAAAACCCCAAGCTTGAGAGGTATGCTTATTACCTTACTGTCTATACTATTTCTATTTTACCACCTTACTGCCTATGAACAAAAACTTGACAGAGGTATTCACTACCCAAATGGTCAAACAGCCACCCACAACTACACACATAAGATCAAACACTTTACCATCCCCTACACACTCAATCTCATACCACCCTCAACAAAATGTCACCCCTGTAAAGCCACAACACATAACCCTAAGACAAAGACTATATAAAACTTATAAACAAACTCCTAAAGATTAGAGTATCCTGTCACTATAACCTTATAATACATGGGGACATTCATCCCAACCCTCTCCCACCTACACCCAATAACCTACACTCCCCTACCACAACCCTCACAGTCAAGCTTCCCCTATCTACTTCACTAGTTCTCTCCTAGCATTTCACCTAAATATTAGAAGCATTAACAATAAAATTTCCAACCTACATGCCCTCCTAGCAATCCACTGCCCAGACATTATGTGTCTAACGGAAACCTGGCTAAAACCTAGTACTACTGATAATGAGATATCACCTCCAGGATATAATATTCACCGGTTAGACCGTACTAACCTAGTACTACTGATAATGAGATACTACCCCCAGGATATAATATTCACCGGTTATACCGTACTAACCTAGTACTACTGATAATGAGATACTACCTCCAGGATACAATATTCACCGGTTAGACCGTACTAACCTAGTACTACTGATAATGAGATACTACCTCCAGAATATAATATTCACCGGTTAGACCGTACTAACCTTGTACTACTGATAATGAGATACTACCTCCAGGATATAATATTCACCAGTTAGACCGTACTAACCTAGTACTACTGATAATGAGATACTACCTCCAGGATATAATATTCACCGGTTAGACTGTACTAACCTAGTACTACTGATAATGAGATACTACCTCCAGGATATAATATTCACCGGTTAGACCATACTAACCTAGTACTACTGACAATGAGATACTACCTCCAGGATATAATATTCACCGGTTAGACTGTACTAACCTAGTACTACTGATAATGAGATACTACCTCCAGGATATAATATTCACCAGTTAGACTGTACTAACCTAGTACTACTGATAATGAGATACTACCTCCTGGATATAATATTCACCAGTTAGACCGTACTAACCTAGTACTACTGATAATGAGATACCACCCCCAGGATATAATATTCACCGGTTAGACCGTACTAACCTAGTACTACTGATAATGAGATATCACCTCCAGGATATAATATTCACCGGTTAGACCGTACTAACCTAGTACTACTGATAATGAGATATCACCTCCAGGATATAATATTCACCAGTTAGACCGTACTAACCTAGTACTACTGATAATGAGATACTACCCCCAGGATATAATATTCACCGGTTATACCGTACTAACCTAGTACTACTGATAATGAGATACTACCTCCAGGATACAATATTCACTGGTTAGACTGTACTAACCTAGTACTACTGATAATGAGATGCTACCTCCAGGATATAATATTCACCGGTTAGACCGTACTAACCTAGTACTACTGATAATGAGATACTACCTCCAGGATACAATATTCACCGTTTAGACCGTACTAACCTAGTACTACTGATAATGAGATACTACCTCCAGAATATAATATTCACCGGTTAGACCGTACTAACCTTGTACTACTGATAATGGGATACTACCTCCAGGATATAATATTCACCAGTTAGACCGTACTAACCTAGTACTACTGATAATGGGATACTACCTCCAGGATATAATATTCACCGGTTAGACTGTACTAACCTAGTACTACTGATAATGAGATACTACCTCCAGGATATAATATTCACGGTTAGACCATACTAACCTAGTACTACTGACAATGAGATACTACCTCCAGGATATAATATTCACCGGTTAGACTGTACTAACCTAGTACTACTGATAATGAGATACTACCTCCAGGATATAATATTCACCAGTTAGACTGTACTAACCTAGTACTACTGATAATGAGATACTACCTCCTGGATATAATATTCACCAGTTAGACCGTACTAACCTAGTACTACTGATAATGAGATACCACCTCCAGGATATAATATTCACCGTTAGACCGTACTAACCTAGTACTACTGATAATGAGATACTACCTCCAGGATATAATATTCACTGGTTAGACCGTACTAACCTAGTACTACTGATAATGAGATACTACCTCCAGGATATAATATTCACTGGTTAGACCGTACTAACCTAGTACTACTGATAATGAGATACTACCTCCAGGATATAATATTCACGGTTAGACCGTACTAACCTAGTACTACTGATAATGAGATACTACCTCCAGGATATAATATTCACTGGTTAGACTGTACTAACCTAGTACTACTGATAATGAGATGCTACCTCCAGGATATAATATTCACTGGTTAGACCGTACTAACCTAGTACTACTGATAATGAGATACTACCTCCAGGATATAATATTCACCGGTTAGACCATACTAACCTAGTACTACTGATAATGAGATATCACCTCCAGGATATAATATTCACCGGTTAGACCGTACTAACCTAGTACTACTGATAATAAGATACTACCCACAGGATATAATATTCACTGGTTAGACTGTACTAACCTAGTACTACTGATAATGAGATACTACCTCCAGGATATAATATTCACCGGTTAGACCTTACTAACCTAGTACTACTGATAATGAGATACTACCTCCAGGATATAATATTCACTGGTTAGACCGTACTAACCTAGTACTACTGATAATGAGATACTACCTCCAGGATATAATATTCACTGGTTAGACCGTACTAACCTAGTACTACTGATAATGAGATACTACCTCCAGGATATAATATTCACTGGTTAGACCGTACTAACCTAGTACTACTGATAATGAGATACTACCTCCAGGATATAATATTCACTGGTTAGACCGTACTAACCTAGTACTACTGATAATGAGATACTACCTCCAGGATATAATATTCACTGGTTAGACCGTACTAACCTAGTACTACTGATAATGAGATACTACCTCCAGGATATAATATTCACTGGTTAGACCATACTAACCTAGTACTACTGATAATGAGATACTACCTCCAGGATATAATATTCACTGGTTAGACCGTACTAACCTAGTACTACTGATAATGAGATACTACCTCCAGGATATAATATTCACTGGTTAGACCATACTAACCTAGTACTACTGATAATGAGATACTACCTCCAGGATATAATATTCACTGGTTAGACCATACTAACCTAGTACTACTGATAATGAGATACTACCTCCAGGATATAATATTCACTGGTTAGACCGTACTAACCTAGTACTACTGATAATGAGATACTACCTCCAGGATATAATATTCACTGGTTAGACCGTACTAACCTAGTACTACTGATAATGAGATACTACCTCCAGGATATAATATTCACTGGTTAGACCATACTAACCTAGTACTACTGATAATGAGATACTACCTCCAGGATATAATATTCACTGGTTAGACCGTACTAACCTAGTACTACTGATAATGAGATACTACCTCCAGGATATAATATTCACTGGTTAGACCGTACTAACCTAGTACTACTGATAATGAGATACTACCTCCAGGATATAATATTCACTGGTTAGACCGTACTAACCTAGTACTACTGATAATGAGATACTACCTCCAGGATATAATATTCACCGGTTAGACCGTACTAACCTAGTACTACTGATAATGAGATACTACCTCCAGGATATAATATTCACTGGTTAGACCGTACTAACCTAGTACTACTGATAATGAGATACTACCTCCAGGATACAATATTCACTGGTTAGACCGTACTAACCTAGTACTACTGATAATGAGATACTACCTCCAGGATATAATATTCACCGGTTAGACCGTACTAACCTAGTACTACTGATAATGAGATATTACCTCCAGGATATAATATTCACCAGTTAGACCGTACTAACTTAGTACTACTGATAATGAGATACTACCTCCAGGATATAATATTCACCGGTTAGACCGTACTAACCTAGTACTACTGATAATGAGATACTACCTCCAGGATATAATATTCACTGGTTATACCGTACTAACCTAGTACTACTGATAATGAGATACTACCTGTAGGATATAATATTCACCGGTTAGACTGTACTAACCTAGTACTACTGATAATGAGATACTACCTCCAGGATACAATATTCACTGGTTAGACCGTACTAACCTAGTACTACTGATAATGAGATACTACCTCCAGGATATAATATTCACTGGTTAGACCGTACTAACCTAGTACTACTGATAATGTGATACTACCTCCAGGATATAATATTCACTGGTTATACCGTACTAACCTAGGACTACTGACAATGAGATACTACCTCCAGGATACAATATTCACTGGTTAGACCGTACTAACCTAGTACTACTGATAATGAGATACTACCTTCTGGATATAATATTCACTGGTTAGACCGTACTAACCTAGTACTACTGATAATGAGATATCACCTCCAGGATATAATATTCACCGGTTAGACTGTACTAACCTAGTACTACTGATAATGAGATACTACCTCCAGGATATAATATTCACCGGTTAGACCATACTAACCTAGTACTACTGATAATGAGATACTACCTCCAGGATATAATATTCACCAGTTAGACCGTACTAACCTAGTACTACTAATAATGGGATACTACCTCCAGGATACAATATTCACCGGTTAGACCGTACTAACCTAGTACTACTGATAATGAGATACTACCTCTAGGATATAATATTCACCGGTTAGACCGTACTAACCTAGTACTACTGATAATGAGATACCACCTCCAGGATATAATGTTCACTGGTTAGACTGTACTAACCTAGTACTACTGACAATGAGATACTACCTCCAGGATATAATATTCACCGTTAGACTGTACTAACCTAGTACTACTGATAATGAGATATTACCTCCAGGTTATAATATTCACAGATTAGACCACACCACAAGGAAAAGAGGTGGGATAGCTGTCCTTTACAAAAATACTTTAACTGTTAATAGAGAAACCATTCTAACACTCCAATTCAATAATGCTGAACTCCTCATAACCAAACTACAGATTAACCATAACAAATGTTTGAACATTGTCTGTGTATACATTCCACCAAGCAACAGCATAAATACCCTAGAGGATATCCTTCACTGGTTATCCACTACTTATCCCCAAGAGACCATAGTTCTTGGTGACTTCGATACTGACTAGTACCCCTGCTCCTCTCAACCCCTTTCACCCCTATAAACTTATCTGGGTTTAAACAGACAATAACCTCTTCCACTAGGATAAACAAACCTACCAACAGGGAAAGTATCCTAGACTGGATCCTAGTGAATAACCAACCCCAGCTGTACACAGCTGGGACTCTCCCTGATGGCCTTAGTGACCATCTACTAACCTATATCATAAAACATAAGGCAGGAAACCCCCACCAGACCAAATATAAAACACAAACAGGAACAACTTTGACCCTGTTACTTTCCTGAATGAACTAAAAGCAGTTGACTGGTCAAAACTAAAACAATCTCACATTAGAGGAGGCCATAGCTCACTTTAACACTAAATTCGTAAGTATCCTTGATTCCATGCTCCAGCACGTACAATAAAAACTAGATCAAATACAGCACCATGGCTCACAAAAGATATCAAAGCTAAAATCAAAACTAGAAACAGAGACTTGGCCAGCTGGAGAACAACCAAAGTCCTACTTGACCATTTAAAATATTGTCAACTCAGGAATGAAACAAAAAAATCTATTCTACTAGATAAAAAAATCTTCTATCAGAATCTCCTACAAAAACACCAAAACAACCCTCAAAAGTTCTGGGCAGGCTTAAATCAACTTCTTCATCCAGGTCATTCTACCCACCCCAACCCTGGCTAACCATACCCATAGTTCCCGAGAGACCATAGCTGGAACTTATAATAACTTTTTGCACTGAAACAATCCAATCCCTCACAAATCAACTAACCCCCACAAATGTAAACCCCATCCCTAATCTACCCACAAATCACCCCCAATTTGCCTTCCAACCCATATCCACTAGTTTTATCAAAACACTTATTAAAAAACTGAAACTTACCACCTTCTCTGCGGGCCTCCTCCCTGCAGAGTACCTAGAAATAGCTGCAGATGCCATTGCATATACCACATCTATCCTGATCAACAAATCCTTATCCCAAAACACAATCACCTCCCTCTGGAAAATATCCCATTTCATCCCACTCCATAAAGGAGGGAGTTCTACAAAACTATCCAACTATAGACCCATTGCCATTCTTTCCCCACTAGCCAAAATAATGGAGAAATGTATACACAAACAACTAATGCAATACCTTACACAGAATAACTTATTATCCAACTCCCAGCATGGTTTCAGGCCACACCACAGCACCACCTCAGCCCTCCTTTCCTTTACTAATGCCATAAACCAAAACAGGAATGACAATAGGCTATCCCCCATCCTCTTTCTTGACCTATCAAAAGCCTTTGACATGCTCAACCATGAACTTCTCATTCTTTCTCTAAAGTCATTTTCCCCTCAATAAGCATGCAGTCCAGTGGTTCCAGTCCTACCTGACTGGTAGACAACAGGTGGTATTATGGAACGGCAAACTGTCCACACAGTTACCTCTCACACTTGGTGTCCCTCAAGGCTCCATACTAGGTCCACTACTTTTCTCTATTTTCATAAACAACCTTCACACTGCTATCCCTAAAGCTACCTGCATTCAGTATGCAGATGATTCCACTGTAATCTGCTCAGCCAACTTCCCATCTGAATTGCAAATCTTAACTCAAAATATGCTTAATACTATTGAAAACTGGCTCACCAACCAACGCCTGCTGCTGAATCCCAATAAAACTAAACTTCTACTCTTCACCCCCACTAGTAGATCCACCACACTTTCATTCTCTGTCACATCAAATAATGGTACCACTATCTCCCCAGATACCCACACCAAGCTTCCAGGGGTTATCATAGATAATAATCTTAAATTTGACCTACAGGTCAGCAAAACCATACAGACCATCAATAAGAAGCTTGGATCACTGTATAGAAACAAGACATTTTTAACCCCACTGGCTAGAACTGCTATCGCCCGGTTACACCTACTCTCTACTCTTATATATGCCTCACCTGTACTCTCAAACCTCAACAAATCTGAACTAAGTAAGCTCTCCCATAGCTCCTGTACTCTCTAACGTTACTAAATCTGAACTAAGTAAGCTCTCCCATAGCTCCTGTACTCTCTAACGTTACTAAATCTGAACTGAGTAAACTCTCCCATAGCTCCTCTACTCTCTAACGTTACTAAATCTGAACTAAGTAAACTCTCCCATAGCTCTTGTACTCTCTAACGTTACTAAATCTGAACTAAATGAGCTCTCCCATAGCTCCTGTACTCTCTAACGTTACTAAATCTGAACTGAGTGAGCTCTCCCATAGCTCCCGTACTCTAACGTTACTAAATCTGAACTGAGTAAGCTCTCCCATAGCTCCTGTACTCTCTAACGTTACTAAATCTGAACTGAGTGAGCTCTCCCATAGCTCCTGTACTCTCTAACGTTACTAAATCTGAACTGAGTGAGCTCTCCCATAGCTCCTGTACTCTCTAACATTACTAAATCTGAACTGAGTAAGCTCTCCCATAGCTCCTGTACTCTCTAATGTTACTAAATCTGAACTGAGTGAGCTCTCCCATAGCTCCTGTACTCTCTAATGTTACTAAATCTGAACTGAGTAAGCTCTCCCATAGCTCCTGTACTCTCTAACATTACTAAATCTGAACTGAGTGAGCTCTCACATAGCTCCTGTACTCTCTAACGTTAATAAATCTGAACTGAGTGAGCTCTCCCATAGCTCCTGTACTCTCTAACGTTACTAAATCTGAACTGAGTGAGCTCTCCCATAGCTCCTGTACTCTCTAACGTTACTAAATCTGAACTGAGTGAGCTCTCCCATAGCTCCTGTACTCTCTAACGTTACTAAATCTGAACTGAGTAAGCTCTCCCATAGCTCCTGTACTCTCTAACGTTACTAAATCTGAACTGAGTAAGCTCTCCCATAGCTGCAACCATATTGCCAGATTCATCACTGGCTCCACCTATAGAACCCATCACTGCCAGAACCTGAAACAACTAGAGTGGCTAGAACTGCCCAGCTTAATTCAATGCAATCAACTCTTAATAGTGCACAAAATACTATACCAACCTGAGAATACCCCCTCACTTATAAATATTATTAAGCTATATAGCAACTTGAGATCCCTACGATCAGCCAACAAACTATTTGTCCAAACCCACAAGGCTAATAACTCTGATGGTGAATCCCTGTTTGCCTACTTTGTCAGCAAAACAGAATTAATTGCCAAACTATATAACCCTACAATCCTCCATAAGTCTTTTCCAAAAAACCCTCAAACAGTACTTCAAAGTGACCTGGCTTTGCCCATGTACCAACCCTGATTAAGTTATAAACTGAAAGCATAATCTGTAAATATCATAATATGTAATTGCTTAACCAAGCTCTGCTTCCAATCTGATGTCTATTACTTTTAATTGTGTCTGACCATGAGAGCTGTGAGTCCCTATTTGGGAACATTACTAAACCATTGTACAAAACACCTTGTCTTACATTTTCTAATGTTATCTAACTTCTTGTGTAAACCATGTAATGCTATCTAACTTCTTGTGTAATCTATGTAATTTTTTCTACCGGAGCTTTTCTCCCCGGATCTCCGCTGAAAATGGACATATATCCAGTCAGACTGTTCCGGTAAACAAATGTAAAATAAATAAAAACCTTCAAGTCTGGATGTTCACCTTACTACACACAAACAAGTGTGTAGTGAGATGGTCTGAGTAGGGTCAGACCGTCTCACTACACACATAGGTTCAGTGCTAACTTTAACCCCCTCTCACACCCTAAAGGACCTATCTCTATACTGGAAGAATGCAAAGTTCCTGTAATCACAGCTGCACAGGTAAAAACCACACTCTCCAAAGCCAAGAACACAGCATTCATGGGACCTGACAACATCCCAGGCTGTGTTCTACATGAATTACAGAATGAACTGGCACCCCACCTAAGCACCATGTTCAATCATAGCTTTGCCTTAGGCTTTGTGTCCACTGAATGGTGCACAGCAACGGTTATCCCACTCCACAAAGGGGGAGCCACCATGGACCCTGGGAACTACTGCCCCATTAGCCTAACAAGCTGGGTCTGCAAGGCCATGGAACGTATAATCATAGAACTTATAAACAAAGACATTGGTAATCTCCAAACTCTGGACCCCACCCAGTTCGGGTTTGTAAAAGGCAGATCATGTCTCCTAAACCTGATAGACTTCTTTGAAGCAGTCACCAAAGCCGTAGACAAGGGTAAGGTGGTTCACACAGCCTATCTAGATCTCACCAAGGCTTTTGACACCATCCCCCACTCTGGAATTATAGATAAACTTACTAAACTAGGTATAAATCCCTATGTCACAAGATGGGTTGCCAACTGGCTCACTGACAGAGCCAACACTGTGAAAGTAGCAGACTCCAAATCCGACTTCAGACTAGTGACAAGTGGAGTACCACAGGATTCAGTCCTTGTTCCTCTCCTGTTTGGTATCTACTTTTCTGAAGTACAGGCTAACACAGACGGTCTTTAGCTAACAAAGTTTGCAGATGACTGCAAACTAGGAGCCATGATCAAAACTCCTAATGATGTAGGCATCCTACAAAGGGGCATCACTGAGACAGATGCCTGGTGTCAAAGCCATGACCTTAAGCTCAATGCCAAAAAGTGCATTGTCATCTCCTTTGGTAAAAACTCTGTACCCATGAGCTACCACGTAGGTGGTAGTCTACTTAACACTGAAAGTATGATAAGAGACCTTGGGACACAGTTGGACAGTAGTCTCTCCTTTGATAATCACATCGCCACAGTAGTCAGGAAATCCTTCTACGTGGCACACCTCATCACAAAAGGTTTCTCATCCAGGAAAAAAAGAGGTCATTGTTCCCCTCTACTCTTCACTTATTAGACCCATTATAGAGTACAATGCCCATTTTGGTACGTATCTCACAAGACTGAAAAGGCCACAGAAATACCTCACAAAGGAGAACACTGGCCTCAAACAGATGCCCTATGCAGGCCATCTCAAAAAACTCCAGCTTTACTCCCATCGCATATCGCCTACTCAGAGGTGATCTCTGCTTAACATACAAAGCTATGTCAAACCCAGAGCTGTTGGACATGCTCCACTTAAAGAAATCCCAATCCCTCTGACCTACATGCTCTAGGGACCTAAACCTTGTCACCACAATAAACAGAACATGCTGTAGGGATAAATTCCTGCCCCAGAGACTTCCCATACTCTGGAACAAACAACCTATCTATATCAAACAAAGCTCCTCATTAGCACTCTTCAAGAAAAATCTTGATGATTGGATGGGAGATAGGAAATTCATCCCGGTTATCACCTCTGTGGCTCTGCTTGACAGGGGCACAGGAAAATACATTTTTTGGGTGGTGAAAGACAGGGTACCTTTTTGGCTGGGCTTATATAGGCCCTAGGGCCAACAGCTTAGTACCTGCCTATAAACCTATAAGTAGTCAGTATTATGGTCTGCACTATGGTAACTGCATTTTACCATGACACTACCTAAACTGCTACATTTGGTGAGGACAAGGTCAAGTTGGTGCCAATGTTTCGATCTTGGGTTCCGCCATGAAATGTTATGTTGGGGCTTGAAAATGAAGAAGGTGTTGGTTATGCAGAGGTCACTTTGGGAACAAGGAGACACTCTGCCTGTTTTCATTCATGTTTCCTCTTCTGAACTGTCCCAGACAGGATGACCAGCTGCAATGGTCATTGCCAACTCTGGCATTAACATTGCAGAAATGAATAATGGTTCATGGGAAGGGACCTCACTGATGGCAGCACTAAGTTCATCATAGAACTCGTCCTTAACTTCCTGGGTAGAAGTTAAAGTAGGAGCTTACATCCTGAATATGTTGACCATGGCCACTGGTGTTTCTAGTTTAATTTTCTGCAATCTCTCATTTCCCATATGCTGTGGTATGAGTGATCTCATTTCCCATATGTGGTGGTATGAGTGATCTCATTTCCCATATGTGGTGGTATGAGTGATCTCATTTCCCATATGTGATGGTATGAGTGATCTCATTTCCCATATGTGGTGGTATGAGTGATCTCATTTCCCATATCTGGTGGTATGAGTGATCTCATTTCCCATATGTGGTGGTATGAGTGATCTCATTTCCCATATGTGGTGGTATGAGTGATCTCATTTCCCATATGTGGTGGTATGAGTGATCTCATTTCCCATTTGTGGTGGTATGAGTGATCTCATTTCCCATATGTCATGGTATGAGTGATCTCATTTCCCATATGTGATGGTATGAGTGATCTCATTTCCCATATGTGATGGTATGAGTGATCTCATTTCCCATATGTGGTGGTATGAGTGATCTCTTTTCCCATATGTAGTGGTATGAGTGATCTCATTTCCCATATGTGGTGGTATGAGTGATCTCATTTCCCATATGTGATGGTATGAGTGATCTCATTTCCCATATGTGGTGGTATGAGTGATCTCATTTCTCATATGCTGTGGTATGAGTGATCTCATTTCCCATATGTGGTGGTATGAGTGATCTCATTTCCCATATGTGGTGGTATGAGTGATCTCATTTCCCATATGTGGTGGTATGAGTGATCTCATTTCTCATATGTGGTGGTATGAGTGATCTCATTTCCCATATGTGGTGGTATGAGTGATCTCATTTCCCATATGTGGTGGTATGAGTGATCTCATTTCCCATATGTGGTGGTATGACTGATCCAACAGGTTGTTTCTGCTTGTGAAACCAACAGCATGTTCCCTAGTCTCTTCTGGAAGCTTCCCATTCCAGAAAAAAGTAAAGTCCTTCTCCCTGAAGCATCCAATATATGGCTGCCTTGTTTCTTGGAGAGCCACAATGTCCATCTGAAATCTGTTCAACTTGTTGTTAATGACTGCTGTCTTTCAAGCATCACTGATGTTCTGTAGATCTCCCATGAGGCCTGAAGTCATCATCCTTATGTTCCACGTGCCCAGCCTAAAGGCTGATTTATTTTGTTGCTTTTTTTTTGTTTTTCCAGGTATATGGTTAATGATCCACCTGTTAGGGGTTCCCTAAGCCCCACAAAACCAGTGGAGCAAGTGGACTGTGGCAAGGCAGCACCTATTTGGCTGGAGACTGCCCAGCTTAAGGCAGGCAGTAGCTGTCCAATGAGATCAAAGGGTCTCTTCCACCAATGGCAGCAGCCCCTGGTGCCTCACTCTATGTGAGTTGAGTGCCGTGGCTTATTATCAGTAACTTCTGGTTACCATGTTGTATCACCACTCACAAAACGAAGTTGAAGTGTCCTGTCCAGGGTGCAGATCTAGCCAAATGAATTTGAGGAAACAGCTGATACCCATCAGCAGGTTTCCCCTCTCCATGCCACTGATGTAATCCAAGGGGAAAGGCAAGGCCAGTACAACTTGACAACAGTGTTGTTGCAGGAGCTGCCAGAGCGAGGTTAAGTACAACTTCAAACTGCCTTAGAGGCTCCATCTCTGGAGTTTTCCTTAGGGTTTACTCCTGAAGCCTTCACCTTGACTAGGTATTGCCTCAAGGCAGAGGAGGGCTGCCTTCCCAGGCTGATGAGCCTCACCTTCCCAAAACAACTGGTTTTAGGACTCAGTCACACATCTTTGCCCTTTCTCCTGTCAGTACAAAAGGTTATACTAGTATATTTCTGTATATTGCCTTCATTGATCTGATCAAGACATTCAACTTTGCCAGTAGGAGAGGTCTGTTTGTGATTCTGGCAAAGATTGGCTGTCCTCCAGTAGTGCTTAGCATTATCAGGGCCTTCCATGAAGACATGAAGATGACCATCATATACAATGGATCCACATCCAAACCTTTCAAGATTCTCGGTGGAGTAAAGCAGGTGTGTGTACTGGCTCCAACATTATTTGGTATCTTCTTTTCGGTTCTCTTGAAATTTGCTTTTGAAACTGCTACAGATGGTATATTTCTCTGAACCAGAATGAAGGGAAACCTCTTCAAACTATTGAAGCTTGGATGGAAGACAAGGGTGATTAGGAAGCATCTAAGGGAGTTCCTGTTCACTGATGATGCAGCTATTGTGGCTCAAACTCAGCAAGAGCTTCACTCACTCATGACTCATTTTGCATATGCATGTATGGAATTTGGCCTTGCAATCATTAAACAGGTGATTTGCCAAAATGTGGGCAATGAGCCATCAATCAGCATGAGTGACTATGAGCTGGAGGCTGTCCATGAGTTCATGTACTTAGTTGCTTGATAGCAAGATCAGCAAGTGCATTGGAAAAGCCACCACAATGTTTTCTAGGCTGATAAAGAGTTTGGGCTAATAATAAGCTCATTGTGCACACCAAGGGGCAGGCTTGTACAGCCTGTGTTTTGAGCACATTATTATTCATAGGTTAATATTAGGCTAACTGCTGTTGTGGACTATTTTAAGCCTAGCCAATTGCCCCATGTGAGTTTTATACTAGGCTAGCTGCCCTTTTGGATCTAGCTAGTTATCCCATGTGAGAAACAAACCCTACACCTAGTTTCTGAAGGTAGACACTTTAACCATTATGCCAGCAACCAGGGCCTCTGGCATGTACCTTACACGGACCGACTAACATCCCTGTCACTATACTCCATATCATATAGACTTCTTAGTGGAGACTTATGCCTGACCTACAGAGCAACCCAAGACCCAAACCTAATGAACTTACTGTATACCGGTAAATCAAATGAGTCTAGGGCTACCTGTTCAATGGACATAAATATGGCCTGTGACTTATATAGGACATGCAGGAGGGAGAGATTTATCTCGCGACTGCTACGTCTTTGGAACAGGCTACCAATTCATGTGAAACAGAGCACCTGTATGACAATGTTCAAGAGGAACTTGGACAAGTGGATGGGGCACAGTAACTTCTTACTGGGGATAGTGCCCACAACCCTCCTGGACATGGGCAATCATCACTAAATGTAATCTTGGGTACTGACTAGTACTTCTATGGTATTATATTGGGTTGAAACGGCTAGGCTTAAAATGACCTCTGGGTTGATAGCCTAGTAATCTTCTATGATCCTATGATCATATAATTATCTTTCTGCTAGAAATTACTTAATGGACACTTCTATACCCAACACTGAACTGGACCTGTTTGTGGATGGTTCCTGTCAAAGAGATCAAAATGGAAATCTGGTCGCAGGAATATCTGTCCAGTCACAGGAATATCTGTCCAGTCACAGGAATACCTGTCCAGTTACAGGAATATCTGTCCAGTCACAGGAATATCTGTCCAGTCACAGGAATACCTGTCCAGTTACAGGAATATCTGTCCAGTCACAGGAATATCTGTCCAGTCACAGGACTATCTGTCCAGTCACAGGAATACCTGTCCAGTCACAGGAATATCTGTCCAGTCACAGGAATATCTGTCCAGTTACAGGGCTATCTGTCCAGTCACAGGAATATCTCTCCAGTCACAGGAATATCTGTCTAGTTACAGGACTACCTGTCCAGTCACAGGAATATCTGTCCAGTCACAGGAATATCTGTCCAGTCACAGGAGTATCTGTCCAGTCACAGGAATATCTGTCCAGTCACAGGAATATCTCTCCAGTTATTGGAATATCTGTCCAGTCACAGGAATACCTGTCCAGTCACAGGAATATCTGTCCAGTCACAGGAATATCGGTCCAGTCACAGAAGTATCTGTCCAGTCACAGGAATATCTGTCCAGTCACAGGACTATCTGTCCAGTCACAGGAATATCTGTCCAGTCACAGGACTATCTGTCCAGTCACAGGAATATCTGTCTGCACCAGTAATGATGTTTTGCTTCAACAATGACTAGAGGCACAGAACAGATCCCCAACAGCACAGTGCTTGAGAGGATGGGCACCACCTCCATGTTCACCCTCTTGAAAACAGAGGCATATTCATTAGTTGAGTCATTTCTTGGTGAATGCTGAAAACCTCCTTTTTGAGAGCTGGCATCTGGAAAGAGGCTGAAAGGGTGACCCAAATTGTGCTACCAGTACATATGCAAGCATGATCTCAGTGCGCTCTCCATACATGTGAGCACCTGATATTCTCTTGTCTCAGACAAGATTGCCTGGAAACAGGAAGTGAAGAAAGCTCTCACTACATATGAAACCACCTTGGCAAGGACAGCAGAGGATAAGAAAGCCCCCAGGAAGAGCCATAGCCATGATACCAGACCGGCATCTGCCTACTGCACTCAGAGTGCGGAAAGGACTGCCACTCCTGGATTGTATTGCACAGCTACAGAAGGTTCATAGGTTCATAGGTTCATAGATTAGTAACCCCAACTGTGTTTATTAGAGCCATTTTTTAAATCTTGAGTATCCTTGTGAGACTCAACCCTGCCTTGTTGTGTTTGTAAACAGGACACCTCTCAAATCAGTCCAATAGAGGCACAAACCCATGATTCTTTAGAATTAAAGGGTGCCTACTATGCTATGAGGTTTGATGTTTTATATTTCAAACCTTTGGTTTGCTGATATTTTAACATAGCTCTAGTTTAACTAGCTTAATGTATTTTGGTATTCTTCCAGTTTAACTATCATTTCACAAGGTCAGTAAAATTCTATATAAATACAATATATCTGACTGTGGTTTAACATGGTCAGTGCCTTTCTCTATTCCTGTATAGTGACATGCTTTAACTGTCCAATGTATTTCTATATTCCTGTGTTATTTCTTCTTCATTTGGCCTTTTTTTTAGTAAACTTATTCCAAAGCTAACGTTGAAAGATCATTCACTGACAATCCTGGCTCTACGTTCTTCTTCAAATCTCCTGTCCTGTCTTGCCTGGATTAACAAAGGCAACAATCTTAGGCCCTCTTCTTTTCCACATTGTTATCAACTTCCATCTGTTGACCTTTTTGATGTTTTACATATAGCAGATGATGATTTCTTTTCTGTTTTCCAGAATGTATAAACTGATTAGGACAAGTATGCTGTAAGACTTTAATGTCCTGTTTGGATATATTGAAATGAAACAACTCATAACTGTTTCCCATATCATATGGGGCACTAATGTTTGGATGCAGTTTACTCCTTAGAATAATGCCACTGAATGGTTTTATTTGTATCAGTTGCACTGCTGCCTGTCTGTTTTGCTTCACCCATTATGTATGCCATCCATACAAACCTGCGGGCCCATGAGGCATTAAACTTACTGATGCACATTATACATTTCCTTGTCTGCAAATTAAGCAACCATTTTATACTGGTGCCATACCATCTTATTACATGGGCTGTCAGTCCTTTCCGAATTGTAACATTGTAGAAATTAGTTACACTGAAGATTATTCCACCACTGCGAACCCATACGCTGAGTATCAAAACTGGTGACATGTCTTAAGGTACACTGAATATGCGTACAACAAGGGCTCCTCTACAGACAATCGAGGTAAAATTCCTTGAACATCAGTAAACTGGAAAAAAGCCCCACAGAGGAACATAACATCAATCTCTGTTTCCACAGGAAATCATTGCCATTGTGATTTCTAAGTGCACCCACAACAACAATTTAACTCTTTTGGGAGCTTTGTTCCTTCTTCAAATCAGAGTGACCACAGAGTTGGTATGTATAACCTTGGGGGATACAGGGGGGTGCTCCTTGCAGAAAAACTCTTCAGATTTTATTTTTCATTTGTTACGATCATCAGGATTGTGTAAATCAGTATTTCATAGGAGAATTGTACAACAAAATACATAAAGTATTTAGAAGTATTAGAACAATTCTTGATAGATGCTAACACAAGAACTAGATCACGACTGAATGATCGTTAATAAAGAAATATTTTGGCTGTTTGTTTAGATCAGCAACTAATCGTGCTCACTGCTGCTATAAGATGAAAAGAAAGGAATTCATATCACTCTGGTAGCCAGGTTCAGGTCCAGTATTTGCTTATATATGTTTCTGAGCATTTATTACCTTTTTTTGTGCCATGGCTAAAACCACAGAAACAGTTTTCAGAAAAACAGTGAGCCTGATCAAACTTCAGTCTTAACATCAGTAATATTTGACAATCAGATTAATTTTTCTTTCTGCCCAGCACAAAAGCAAATAGACAGAGACATCATTGAATGGTTGAAGACATACACAATGATGAAAGGCAAGCTTGTAACCAGGAATGTGTTGCAGAAAAGACAAGTTGTTTCCCTTTAACTACACGGGAGTTCACCCATGTTCATTATTTTAAAAATTGCTAGTATCAAAATCTGATTACTGCCCTTGTAAACAGTTACACATTGAAATTCATGTCATCAGAGCTGTTACTGAGGTTTTAATGAAGTATAAATATATTTTAGTGAATCTGAAATGGCACTGTTGAATTATTAATAGGCTTCAGTGTACAGATAATAACGGCTTGGGACAGAGCTATGATTACAGTCATTTACATATTCATTACTAGTCATTAGAACATAATTTTGAAGTCTGTTGAGTTATTAGCATATTTAGAATAGGATGACACAGGCATGTGATTGGGATGAAGCCATATAGCTAAACAACTAAACTGGGATTATGAGAGGTTAATAACATCTTCTTTTAGCAACTGAAAAGCCATGGTGCCATTTTAACATACTGATCCAAGGCAGATGTTGAAAATTATTGTAGAGCTTTAAAATAACCCAATTATTTGTGTGATTAGTTAAAAAAATCCCTAATCTGCAAACTCATTATTAGAATTACACAAAATATATTGAAAAAAAGATTCATGATAAAATTAAGGCTGTAAAGTTTTTCTTTGTTTTTTTTTTAGCTTCTGTTTTAATTTTTTTTAAATCATGTGTTCCCTGTCAGCAACTTATAGTGGCGAATTTTATGAAGTTTTAGAAGTGGTAGTTGAAACGAACATGAAAAAGAACTCTAGCATGATCTAGTGTAACAATTTGTGTAATGGAAAATAAGTATTACTGAAGCATGGCAAGTATATTGTTTACAGATAATAAAATATTCATAAGAATCTAATTTCCATGAAGAAAGAGTTGTTTATTGATGGAAGCAACTTCAACCTTTCCTTGAACGTTGTCATGCCGAATACTGGCATACCAGGAAAAATACACAGAACACAAAACCTCTCTACTGTTCCGGCCAGGCCACATGATTAAGCGCTAACGTGGATCTGGAAAGGGGGGGCAAGTTTAGAGAGTTGGTAGTGTAATTTTTTAGCATTCTGAGTATCAGCATGCAGGAATTGTACAGTGCAATTCGTCCTCAATCTGTGCTGATCTGCACTTCATGATGGTTAATTGCTGTGACCACATCATCTAGGCATAGAATACTCACTGGTATCTAGTATTCCCACACCACCAGTCTTTATGCTGGGTTAAGTGCCATTATGGCACAAGGGTAGCATCTGTGGTGTCTAGTGTTACCCACACCCCAATCCCTCTATTGGATTAGGTGCTATTATGACAAAAGGGTAATATCCCTAGTGGCTAGTAATCCTACCACCACCCAATGCTCACATTGGTTTAGGTGCCATTATGGCACAAGTGTTGTATTTGTCATTAATTAAGGGGTGTGTGGAGGTATGATAGCCACCCCAGCTCACACACACACACACACACACACACACACACACACACACACACACACACACACACACACACACACACACACACACACACACACATCAAACACACAGACACAGTCACACAGATGTGCACACACACACACACACACACACACACACACACACACACACACACACACACACACACACACACACACACACATGGCCACTTACCCACCTGATTCCACTCACATTCTCATCCATTCATCCATTCACACACACATGCACACACCTATCTGACCCCCTCACTAACTCTTCTACCACTACCTTCAAAGGCAGGCACACACTCACATGCCCCTCTCATACACTCACTCACATACCTCCTGACCCTTCCTTACCACTTATCTCCCCAGTACTTACCTTTTCCTTGATGGATGAACATTGTGTTTTGACCATGTTTGGTACTGTGGCCATGGTATTATATATATCCGACCATTTTTACAAATTGCTCTGCCCATAGGTGCCTTCTTGAAGGTGGTTCCAGGAGAAAAGGCATGTGGCCAATTAGCTTATGCCTCTCCCCTGACTGCCTCATTACCATACAGCATGGCTGCAGAGTCTCCCCTATGTGGTGGTGCACATTGTTCTGGAACACCGTGCCGTACTATGTTAGGGCTGTCTCTGAATTCAAAAAGATTACTGTGAGGTGTGGTAACCTTTATGAATCTCCCTGAATCTTTCCTCCCACATTTGTAAACTGAAAACCAAGAAAGTTTCAGCTTGGCTTAAGTACTAATAAAGAAATGAAATTAGTCTGACATTCTATGAGTTGTTTCCTTATTGTAATTTTGAAATATCATATGTTGCTTTTCTATGATAAAAAAGCAAGAATGCTTCAGCTCAGTTTGGGTGAAAATCATTTAAACATTTGACAGTACTTATGACTGTGCTTGTGAAAGCAGTGTAAAACATCATCTGTCAAAAGGAAAATGCTGTGCGCTGTTCCCTGTGGTCTTTTCTTTGATATGTGTAAGTTGGTCTCATTTGTTTGTAAGTTATTCTGACAACAATTGTGAAAACAAATAATTTTTTTTTTAAACCAGGATGCTTTATATTGATTCCACATAATTTCTGATCATGCATCTTTAACCAGTAAGTCACTGGTACAGTTGCAAGGCAACATTTAGCACTAAGAAATGCTAGTTTAATGAATGTTCTAACACAGAGGTTTAACAAGATTTTCTCCAAGTTAGAAGGTTCAGGTACCAAGGAGATCAATGCCTTGCAATTAAGTCCCGTCATTTTGTACAGATATGTTGCTTATTTTTTAACTGAATAACTGGTCTGAAACAAACGAGCCCTTTTTCAGTAAGTCTAGCTGATTATAGAAAATAAAAGCAGGAAAAAGTACAATTTCAAATGCAATGGGGTAATGGAGTACGGTTATACAGGTACTACAGATCACTGCAGTGTAGTGATAATCAGAATTCTTCACTGAAAGATGACTATAGTCCTCAGTACTTTACTAGGCAGTTATATAGGTAAACTGCCTGTCACTATATACCAGATGATTAATGTTATACGCTGATAACAAGCTTCATACTGTAATCGTGGGTTTGACTCCCCCAATCTTCATTCCTGTACTTTACGGATATGAGCAATTCAGATAACCAGGCGATTCTTTTCTGTCAGCCCTTAAAGTAAGCACTTGGGTGCCTGGTCGGCAAGAAAAAAATGAACTTTTTCAAGTGTCAGTTCTTGTTTTGGTAAAGCTCAGTTAAAGTAAGTATTATAAATGCTTTACTAGATTGTAAAAGTGTCTGACAGTCTGTGGCATCTGTGGCATATAGTTTTGTTTCTTGATAAGTTCTCTATTCATTAGTCATCATTTTCTGTGGTTTGTGCTATTTGCCCTTCTGCTGGTGCTATGTCATTCTGTTTTCTGCATTTATATTTTCCCATCTGGATCATCTTGTTTTGGCAATAAATGCTTTTTGGACAAATGGCTCTTAGATGGATACAACTGACTGCTTCATTATATTGCAGTTCTTCCTTCACCATATTTGTTTATGTAAGAGGTGTACATTATTTTTTCATAAAGCATAAGCTGTCAGTGAAATTGTTATAAAATTCAAGTCTGTTTATTCATGTCTCCTACACTTACAAAATGGCACACTATCTTTTTCAAAAATGAAGGCTTCTGTTTGACTTTCCAGTTCCTCCTACTCACAAACTTTCATGTACCTAGACTTAACCAGGTTCTAGGAACACATTAGATAACCTAAAAGAACAATATGTCACATCCATAAAATGCCTCTGGACTGAAACATAGTGTCTGAGAACTTACATAATATAGTGTTGACAAATTCCATTATGTACCAAAACAGTCTGCCAGCATTTGACTATATCCTACACATCTACTGCATAAATAAAAAAACAGTGGTGGAAAGCATTTCATTGTTGCAGTAAACTTGTCTTTCGGCTTTTCCCGGTTAAGGGTCGCCACAGCGGAACTCCTGTCTGCTAATGATTGGTAGTGGAGTTTTACGTGCCGAGTTACCAGCCCTGACGCACAACCTTCAACGAAGGTACGCCCATTCACACGTGTCCACGCAGAAGACGCTCTAGCTGAGAATCGAACCGGACAGCGTCTTACTTTGAGGTGACAACGGTACTGCAGTACCACCACCACGGGTAAACATTTCATTGTTGCAGTAAATGTAAATAAATATTTTACAAAAAAATACATGTTTTCTTATTTTGCTTAACATCTTGTCCTTGCTTATGTAAGAATCCATCAGTTTATAAATTGTCTTTATTCTCAGTCTGCATTTAATTTAATGAAGCCCTGCCTCTCTTTCCATCTTTGTTTCTTCTTCACGTTTGCCAACAGCTTGTATTTCTTATGTCTTCACAGCATGGTGGAACCACATCCTGTTATGCTAGAAGTCTGACTGATACAGGATGATGGAACAGAATCTGATAGGTGGGAATGGTGTCATTGTAAATGTAACATAATGTGAGGGAGGGGGCTGTCCAGCATGTTCATCCAAACTGACCATTGATGTCTATGCCAATGAAGTCATATTTTTTGAGAACTTACTTGAATTTTAGAATCATTTACTGTCAATGTTCTTTTCATTGTAGCTGAATTTAGAAAATTGATGGTGGTTGCTTCCAGGCTGGTACCCAGACACTACAACAGGCATAGCTTTGTTGACTTTTGACTTGAGATCTAAGCCTGTTTAGACAGCAGATTTCCATTCACTGTGTTTCTTTTCTAGTCTACCCTAATACTATGCCTCTGAATACTTATTCTGATGAATATTTGGGCGTCTAGTAGGGAACAAACCACTGAACTACATAAGAATCTTAGAGCTCAGACTGGACTACACATATTAGGTCTCTCTGGTATTTTAACAAGGCTTGCTGTAATTGAGATGCTTATCATGTTTTCATTTTGCATATCTGGACTGATTGCTAATGTGTCAGGTTTGAACCAGTTGCCCATTTCTTTGCAAGGCTGCCCTGCTGTATTTTGAGTTATAGCTCTAGTAAGCTTGAGGTAAATGTATTTTTTTTTATTCAATGGAGCACTTACTACACTGGAACACTGTTTATAGGTACTTGCTTATGTGAGGGGCATGATTATTAAAAATTTGGGCAGACTTTTAAAATTTTCTGTTTTTCTGTTATTACTGAATCAGAAGTAATTTTTGGCTAGTAATTGTACCTAAACTTGCCTTGCCAGAGTGATTCATGCATATCCAGCTTATGACATTATTTTAAATATTTAAATGTTGCTAGGCTGGTATTGTGAATGTACATTAATTAAAGGTCACATATGCATGCACAGACTCAATGAAAGCAAGACAACCACAGAGAGCCATAGCAAGGGAATGTGGTGCCCTGCTGATTTTGCACATTCTGCTGTCAGTGAGAAATTGCAATAGCAATCACTTAATGGCATTATGTAAGCTAGCTATCTACTCTGTAAAATAGGAGAGGGTGACAGTAAAGCAGCTTACAAGTTGTATGTTAAGTGATCTTTTAATTGACAGCTTGCGGACTGTCATTTATTTTTAATATTTGTGACCCCTCCATATTAGCCATTAGTGAATTCGCCCTAGTCACCCCACCTTTGATAAGACAGTGCAACCACATAAACTTCTGTTGGGGTCATTGGAATAAGGTCACTCACAACCTGTCCTGCTGGTGATACAGCTGGTACCACATTATTGTGTCATGTAGCCTGATCTAGTATTCTGTCACTCATTTAATAAACTGTGGGACAAGGACAACACAGTGATATGTTCACCATAGCAGCACAAACAAGGTATTTGATACAGTTTCCCATAGCAAACTCCTCATCTGCCTAGCAGAACTCAACCTCGATGACTCCACCCTAAAATGGTTTTACAGTTACCTAAACAACCGGCTACAATCTGTCAAATGGGCAACTCCCAATCCCCCCCACTCCCTGTCACATGCGGTATCCCACTAGGTTCAATCCTTGGTCCCCTTCTCTTCAACATATTTACAAATAATCTCCACCTAGCTACCACTAAAGCCAACATCGTCCATTATGCGGATGGCACTAGTCTAATCTGCTCAGGACCAAATATCCAATTACTACAAAGTAAAGCCCAGGAATCCTTCACTGAGGTAGAGAACTGGATAAACAACTACCAACTAATACTAAACCCCCAAAAAACACAGCTAATACTATTTCACCCAATCAATCACTCCTCCGCCACCTTTAGCATCATGTCAACCAATGGCACCCTCATCACCCCAGTAACTGAGGCCAAACTCTTAGGCATCACTATTGATCAACAACTTAAATTCAACAAGCACGTATCCCAAACTATCTCTAAAATCCATACAAAACTTGATTGCCTATATCGTTGCATATTATTCCTAGCCCCCAAAACTAGAACAACAATAGCCAGAACTCATCTCTTATCAACACTACTATATGCCTCTCCAGTCCTCACTAACATTAACAAAACTAACCTGAACAAACTCTCCACATGCTACAATAAAATAGCTAGGTTCATTGCCAATAACAGATCACATTCCCACCACTGCTAATCCCTAATTAAACTGCACTGGTTAGAATTTCCAAACCTCCTACGCTACCACCAACTGATCATAGCCCATCAAATTCTTTTTCATCCATGGAAGAGCCCTGCCCTAGCTGACGTACTAAACTTTCACAACCCCAAAAGGGAACTACATTCATGTAACAAAAACCTGATTGAAATCAGTCCATGCAATAACAGCACTGGGGAGGCCCTATTCTCTTATGATGTTGCTAAAGTATGGAACACCCTCCCACCTGAACTCAGGCTACAAAGTCACACAAGCACCTTCAAGGGCCTTCTTAATTCACACCTCTATGCTAACCCTCTCTGCAACTGCAAAGACCCCCCCCTTGAAGACTCACTACTCCATATAAGTGACCCGCTGTATGCCTCCATTATACACTATATTGTCACCTGATATACTCACCTGATATGTACTTTTTTTGTAAATATTGCAAATAAGGGTTCTTCTCCTGAATATCTTATTGTTTTACAAAATTGTTCTTGCACTTTTTTGTTTCTCTAACCTCGTATACCAGTTTTTTTTATTGTTATCTAAACCATGTATGCACTCTATTAACTTCCTTGGAGCTTTTCTCCTTGGGACTTCACTGAAAACGGACACTTTGTGTCCAGTTGGATTTATCCTGGTAAAATAATGTTAAAATAAATAAATAAATAAATAAATAAATACAAATCCATATGTAAATAACTAGGTAAAACTATGATGTAACAAAAGGACATAACAAGTCAGGATGGGAGTTTTTTTGTTTATTCCAGTAGGGATTAACAGTGCAGTCCCACACTGATGTGTGCTAGGAATACTTCTTTTCAGAATATTCTTCTCAGATACTAAAGTGGGAAATGGGCCATGGTTGGAAAATGCACTGATGACTGCAAACCAGGTAACAGAATTACTTCAATAAAATATACTGACGTTCTCCAAGATAGCCTACAAAGAGTACTCATCTGGTACATTAATAGTGATGTCACATTTAATATAATGATGTCACAGTTAATATGAGTAAAGATATTATCATGAGATGTGGCAAAAAAGCATACATTATGATAATAAAATAAATGGTGAAATCATGCAAAATGAATCCACTGTTAAAGATCTGGGGATAATGGCAGACAATTTAAACTTTGACTAGTGTACATCTACCAAAGTTAGAAAAATACATTCTGTAGTTCACCTAATTCTAAATGGCTTTTTTTTATTTTACGGCCATGTTCTGGTTAATTTGAACCATGGGCAATGTACCCAACCTGCTCCTCTTCCTCAATCAAGTTGAGGAGTTGAGCCTCCCCCCAAAAAAGACTGTCTGAGATGATAACCAAAAATAAGTTCTTCTGAGTATAAGAGAGTAATTATTATGTAGCTAAATAAACTGTATAATACTTCCTTGTAACCTAGCAAGCCATGTTGTACCACACCCTCACTGCCAAAAAAATCTATGTTGTACCACACCCTCACTGTCAAAATAATCTATGTTCAACCAAACCCTCAGTGTCAAAAAAGATATGTTGTACCACACCCTCACTGTCAAAAAAGCCATGTTGTACCACACCCTCACTGTCAAAAAAGCTATGTTGTACTACACCCTCAAAGTCAAAAAAGCCATGTTGTACCACACCCTCACTGTCAAACAAATTTATGTTGTACCACACCCCCACTGTCAAAAAAGCCATGTTGTACCACACCCTCACTGTCAAAAAAAGGCGATGTTATACCACACCCTCACTGTCAAAAAAAGTTCTGCGTTATTGTGTAGCTGCATATCCATGATATCTCATTGCTAAATAGTGACAAGTAGTTCGTTGTGACAGAAGGGAGCGCTGAATGTGTGTCAGTGAACAGGATTAAGGCTCTGAGATTTGAATGAGCTCCTTCCTCGAGTCAAGGGGAGAGGTCTTCATTCCTTTCATGCCTGCTGTGTGGTTCTAAGCATGTCAATTAACCAGACAAACTTTCTGTGTCACCACTGAAGGGGGACTGTATCCAGTGGCTAACCTCATTAACAAATATGTTCAATTAAAAATAAACAAACAAACAAATAAACAAATAAATACATATATACATACATATAACTCTTTCATTACTTAAATGAGTACCACTACTCTGTAAAGGGCCCAAATGTACCTATTTGGACAACACTGATCATGCCCCTTTCAGTATGTACCGGGGGAAGCTGCCTCCTTTGCCCTGCCCAGGCTATAACTCTGCCTAATTACTACAGGGAGATCATTGTACCATTTTGTAAATAATCTGATTCCAAATTAAATACAATGTTGCATTTCATAGTGTTCTAACAAGCCACATGAGATGTCTTGAAAATATGTAACTGTATTTTATTAGAAAAATTAACAGGCAGCAAAACTTAAACTACTTGAGGCTTTAGCAATAGCTATTATATTTTATTTATTATATTATTATTTTCATAAAGCATAAGCTGTCAGTGAAATTGTTATAAAATTCAAGTCTGTTTATTCATGTCTCCTACACTTACAAAATGGCACACTATCTTTTTCAAAAATGAAGGCTTCTGTTTGACTTTCCAGTTCCTCCTACTCACAAACTTTCATGTACCTAGACTTAACCAGGTTCTAGGAACACATTAGATAACCTAAAAGAACAATATGTCACATCCATAAAATGCCTCTGGACTGAAACATAGTGTCTGAGAACTTACATAATATAGTGTTGACAAATTCCATTATGTACCAAAACAGTCTGCCAGCATTTGACTATATCCTACACATCTACTGCATAAATAAAAAAACAGTGGTGGAAAGCATTTCATTGTTGCAGTAAACTTGTCTTTCGGCTTTTCCCGGTTAGGGGTCGCCACAGCGGAACTCCTGTCTGCTAATGATTGGTAGTTGAGTTTTACGTGCCGAGTTACCAGCCCTGACGCACAACCTTCAACGAAGGTACACCCATTCACACATGTGTCCACGCAGAAGACGCTCTAGCTGAGAATCGAACCGGACAGCGTCTTACTGTGAGGTGACAACGGTACTGCAGTACCACCACCGCGGGTAAACATTTCATTGTTGCAGTAAATGTAAATAAATATTTTACAAAAAAATACATGTTTTCTTATTTTGCTTAACATCTTGTCCTTTCTTATGTAAGAATCCATCAGTTTATAAATTGTCTTTATTCTCAGTCTGCATTTAATTTAATGAAGCCCTGCCTCTCTTTCCATCTTTGTTTCTTCTTCACGTTTGCCAACAGCTTGTATTTCTTATGTCTTCACAGCATGGTGGAACCACATCCTGTTATGCTAGAAGTCTGACTGATACAGGATGATGGAACAGAATCTGATAGGTGGGAATGGTGTCATTGTAAATGTAACATAATGTGAGGGGAGGGGGCTGTCCAGCATGTTCATCCAAACTGACCATTGATGTCTATGCCAATGAAGTCATATTTTTTGAGAACTTACTTGAATTTTAGAATCATTTACTGTCAATGTTCTTTTCATTGTAGCTGAATTTAGAAAATTGATGGTGGTTGCTTCCAGGCTGGTACCCAGACACTACAACAGGCATAGCTTTGTTGACTTTTGACTTGAGATCTAAGCCTGTTTAGACAGCAGATTTCCATTCACTGTGTTTCTTTTCTAGTCTACCCTAATACTATGCCTCTGAATACTTATTCTGATGAATATTTGGGCGTCTAGTAGGGAACAAACCACTGAACTACATAAGAATCTTAGAGCTCAGACTGGACTACACATATTAGGTCTCTCTGGTATTTTAACAAGGCTTACTGTATATGAGATGCTTATCATGTTTTCATTTTGCATATCTGGACTGATTGCTAATGTGTCAGGTTTGAACCAGTTGCCCATTTCTTTGCAAGGCTGCCCTGCTGTATTTTGAGTTATATCTCTAGTAAGCTTGAGGTAAATGTATTTTTTTATTCAATGGAGCACTTACTACACTGGAACATTGTTTATAGGTACTTGCTTATGTGAGGGGCATGATTATTAAAAATTTGGGCAGACTTTTAAAATTTTCTGTTTTTCTGTTATTACTTAATCAGAAGTAATTTTTGGCTAGTAATTGTACCTAAACTTGCCTTGCCAGAGTGATTCATGCATATCCAGCTTATGACATTATTTTAAATATTTAAATGTTGCCAGGCTGGTATTGTGAATGTACATTAATTAAAGGTCACATATGCATGCACAGACTCATTGAAAGCAAGACAACCACAGAGAGCCATAGCAAGGGAATGTGGTGCCCTGCTGATTTTGCACATTCTGCTGTCAGTGAGAAATTGCAATAGCAATCACTTAATGGCATTATGTAAGCTAGCTATCTACTCTGTAAAATAGGAGAGGGTGACAGTAAAGCAGCTTACAAGTTGTATGTTAAGTGATCTTTTAATTGACAGCTTGCGGACTGTCATTTATTTTTAATATTTGTGACCCCTCCATATTAGCCATTAGTGAATTCGCCCTAGTCACCCCACCTTTGATAAGACAGTGCAACCACATAAACTTCTGTTGGGGTCATTGGAATAAGGTCACTCACAACCTGTCCTGCTGGTGATACAGCTGGTACCACATTATTGTGTCATGTAGCCTGATCTAGTATTCTGTCACTCATTTAATAAACTGTGGGACAAGGACAACACAGTGATATGTTCACCATAGCAGCACAAACAAGGTATTTGATACAGTTTCCCATAGCAAACTCCTCATCTGCCTAGCAGAACTCAACCTCGATGACTCCACCCTAAAATGGTTTTACAGTTACCTAAACAACCGGCTACAATCTGTCAAATGGGCAACTCCCAATCCCCCCCACTCCCTGTCACATGCGGTATCCCACTAGGTTCAATCCTTGGTCCCCTTCTCTTCAACATATTTACAAATAATCTCCACCTAGCTACCACTAAAGCCAACATCGTCCATTATGCGGATGGCACTAGTCTAATCTGCTCAGGACCAAATATCCAATTACTACAAAGTAAAGCCCAGGAATCCTTCACTGAGGTAGAGAACTGGATAAACAACTACCAACTAATACTAAACCCCCAAAAAACACAGCTAATACTATTTCACCCAATCAATCACTCCTCCGCCACCTTTAGCATCATGTCAACCAATGGCACCCTCATCACCCCAGTAACTGAGGCCAAACTCTTAGGCATCACTATTGATCAACAACTTAAATTCAACAAGCACGTATCCCAAACTATCTCTAAAATCCATACAAAACTTGATTGCCTATATCGTTGCATATTATTCCTAGCCCCCAAAACTAGAACAACAATAGCCAGAACTCATCTCTTATCAACACTACTATATGCCTCTCCAGTCCTCACTAACATTAACAAAACTAACCTGAACAAACTCTCCACATGCTACAATAAAATAGCTAGGTTCATTGCCAATAACAGATCACATTCCCACCACTGCTAATCCCTAATTAAACTGCACTGGTTAGAATTTCCAAACCTCCTACGCTACCACCAACTGATCATAGCCCATCAAATTCTTTTTCATCCATGGAAGAGCCCTGCCCTAGCTGACGTACTAAACTTTCACAACCCCAAAAGGGAACTACATTCATGTAACAAAAACCTGATTGAAATCAGTCCATGCAATAACAGCACTGGGGAGGCCCTATTCTCTTATGATGTTGCTAAAGTATGGAACACCCTCCCACCTGAACTCAGGCTACAAAGTCACACAAGCACCTTCAAGGGCCTTCTTAATTCACACCTCTATGCTAACCCTCTCTGCAACTGCAAAGACCCTCTTGAAGACCCACTACTCCATATAAGTGACCCGCTGAATGCCTCCATTGCATACACTATATTGTCACCTGATATACTCACCTGATATGTACTTTTTGTAAATATTGCAAATAAGGGTTCTTCTCCTGAATATCTTATTGTTTTACAAAATTGTTCTTGCACTTTTTGTTTCTCTAACCTCAGATACCAGTTTTTTTATTGTTATCTAAACCATGTATGCACTCTATTAACTTCCTTGGAGCTTTTCTCCTTGGGACTTCACTGAAAACGGACACTTTGTGTCCAGTTGGATTATCCTGGTAAAATAATGTTAAAATAAATAAATAAATAAATAAATAAATACAAATCCATATGTAAATAACTAGGTAAAACTATGATGTAACAAAAGGACATAACAAGTCAGGATGGGAGTTTTTTTGTTTATTCCAGTAGGGATTAACAGTGCAGTCCCACACTGATGTGTGCTAGGAATACTTCTTTTCAGAATATTCTTCTCAGATACTAAAGTGGGAAATGGGCCATGGTTGGAAAATGCACTGATGACTGCAAACCAGGTAACAGAATTACTTCAATAAAATATACTGACGTTCTCCAAGATAGCCTACAAAGAGTACTCATCTGGTACATTAATAGTGATGTCACATTTAATATAATGATGTCACAGTTAATATGAGTAAAGATATTATCATGAGATGTGGCAAAAAAGCATACATTATGATAATAAAATAAATGGTGAAATCATGCAAAATGAATCCACTGTTAAAGATCTGGGGATAATGGCAGACAATTTAAACTTTGACTAGTGTACATCTACCAAAGTTAGAAAAATACATTCTGTAGTTCACCTAATTCTAAATGGCTTTTTTTTATTTTACGGCCATGTTCTGGTTAATTTGAACCATGGGCAATGTACCCAACCTGCTCCTCTTCCTCAATCAAGTTGAGGAGTTGAGCCTCCCCCCAAAAAAGACTGTCTGAGATGATAACCAAAAATAAGTTCTTCTGAGTATAAGAGAGTAATTATTATGTAGCTAAATAAACTGTATAATACTTCCTTGTAACCTAGCAAGCCATGTTGTACCACACCCTCACTGCCAAAAAAATCTATGTTGTACCACACCCTCACTGTCAAAATAATCTATGTTCAACCAAACCCTCAGTGTCAAAAAAGATATGTTGTACCACACCCTCACTGTCAAAAAAGCCATGTTGTACCACACCCTCACTGTCAAAAAAGCTATGTTGTACTACACCCTCAAAGTCAAAAAAGCCATGTTGTACCACACCCTCACTGTCAAACAAATTTATGTTGTACCACACCCCCACTGTCAAAAAAGCCATGTTGTACCACACCCTCACTGTCAAAAAAAGGCGATGTTATACCACACCCTCACTGTCAAAAAAAGTTCTGCGTTATTGTGTAGCTGCATATCCATGATATCTCATTGCTAAATAGTGACAAGTAGTTCGTTGTGACAGAAGGGAGCGCTGAATGTGTGTCAGTGAACAGGATTAAGGCTCTGAGATTTGAATGAGCTCCTTCCTCGAGTCAAGGGGAGAGGTCTTCATTCCTTTCATGTCTGCTGTGTGGTTCTAAGCATGTCAATTAACCAGACAAACTTTCTGTGTCACCACTGAAGGGGGACTGTATCCAGTGGCTAACCTCATTAACAAATATGTTCAATTAAAAATAAACAAACAAACAAATAAACAAATAAATACATATATACATACATATAACTCTTTCATTACTTAAATGAGTACCACTACTCTGTAAAGGGCCCAAATGTACCTATTTGGACAACACTGATCATGCCCCTTTCAGTATGTACCCGGGGAAGCTGCCTCCTTTGCCCTACCCAGGCTATAACTCTGCCTAATTACTCCAGGGAGATCATTGTACCATTTTGTAAATAATCTGATTCCAAATTAAATACAATGTTGCATTTCATAGTGTTCTAACAAGCCACATGAGATGTCTTGAAAATATGTAACTGTATTTTATTAGAAAAATTAACAGGCAGCAAAACTTAAACTACTTGAGGCTTTAGCAATAGCTATTATATTTTATTTATTAGCGGTTACTTAGACTTAACTCCTGCCTGATCTGTGACAATGTGTGATGTCTGGAAAGTTTCAGATTTCACATTGATGCCATTAGAATCAGAAGGCTGTATACTATATATTCAGGGGTACTTAATACTAAAAATAAATCTCAATAATACGGAAAGGTGCAAAATACATTACACAAAGCCTTACACAATTATGAAATAAGTCTCCCCTTACAACAATCAGAAGTCAGTTATTTAATTCCAATATATTAGAAGTAGAAAATGTCGAGGGGGTTTTCGAAGGTCAGTAGTTTATAACCATGACAGTTGCATCTATGACCCCATTTCTTGTTCTTCTTTGTAGGAATTTGAGTCTTTAGGTGTTATATTATGCTTTCTTAATGATGGCTTGTGGAGATAGTTGTGGGTCTCATGCTCCAAGCAGCTTAGGAAGCTGTGCTGTTGGTTAAAGCACATGTGGGAATGTGAGAGCTTGACCAGGTAAGAGCTTGACCAGTCCTTCTACATTGCTTACTGACAACCATAGGTCATTTAAGGCAAGACTTTGGGCAGGCAGACTGCATGAACATTAGCTTACAAACTGTTAATCAGAGATCATTGATACAAACTCATTAACTCTGCAGTTTGCTGAAACATTTAACTTTGCATTCTAAAGAAATGCATTTGTAAGGATGAAAGGGTTTATCCTCATATCTTATCTTACATAACTTTTACTTCTTTATAGTGTAATAGTAAATGGTTCAACAAACTGCTGATTTAATCAGTGTGTTTCAATGGAATTTGATTTGACAGTACATCCTTTGCTATCCTTTGATATTTAGTTGCAGACCATTGTAGAAATCCTTCTCACAGCATGATAAATCCAGGTCCTCTTCACTGACTCTTGTTCCTCAGGCCGAAATGCAATGACATAAATCACAGATCAGCATTAAATGCATGTGTTCAGAAGGAGGGAGCGCTCAAAGATTTAAAGTACAGAACAAGAGACCTGGAAAGTTTGACACTTTGCTTTGATGCCAGTAGAATGAGAAGGCTGTAGGTTATATCCTCACGTCTGGGACATGGCTTCATATTCCAGAACTGACATTGCACTGTGCCATGCAGGAGCAATGCACTGCTCACGTACGCTGCTCAAATGCACTGCTGACATGTACTGCTTATGTCATGTGCCACCCTTCAGATGAATTGTCAAACTGGTATCCAACTTTGTCTGCGCTTGGGGAGTTAATGTGGATTTTAAATAACCTATGATGGATGTTGATGGAGTCAGGGGAATTTCCTCACTGAATTATTATATGAAATGTTCCCCAATCATTATAAGTTGAATTTTGCTTCCTGTCAAAAACATACCACAGGATCAGAGAACTCTACTCAGTAAACAAACTAGAAGTAAATCATAAAAAGCCAAATCACTTTATTTATATATTTATTTGACATTTGTTAACCGAGTTGGTCCAACTGAGCCGAGGCCCATTTTCAGTGGAGACAAATACCTAGAAGTTAACAATATAATCACATAACACAAAAAACGAGAAGCGCACAAATCCTTAGTAAAAAGAGTACAACATCCTTACAATGGCAAACAATAAACAAATATGTATAATAATACAAGGTATATATAATAAGCAGAGCAACAAATATGTATTTCAGTGAGAATAAGACCATAAAGAGTTAGTTATGATAAAGTAAAGGTGAGTAGAGTATAAGGTGATATGTTATCACTTACTGAGCATTTTAAAAGGATCAGCTGCTACTGTGTACCTCAAGTGACTTAGAAGAAGGTTATTTCAGATTTTCTCCTTTTTCCATCTCCATTATACCTGTAGAAATTTTGTTCAGTCTGATCATATTTGCTTTTTCCATTTTTTTACATGCTCATCTCTCTCCCTCTCATTCTCTGTCATACCTCTGAACCTCTTAGCTCAATAAATCTGAATAAAGCCACAAATAATGGGAGGACAGAGGCCCAAAAATAGGGCCACTTTTTAAATATTACTCTTACAAACTTAGAAAGTTGATAGAATAACAGACTTTGCATTAGCATGAATTTTCTGAAGCCTATGAAGTCTGAAACTCAAATGTCTGCCATTATTTTCTGACTTCAGTTCTCAATGGTTTTCCAGTGATTTGCAAGAAAACCACAATTTTATGAGAAACAGGTCACAAATATGAGGCAGAAATCTGGACATTCTGTGAAAATCTGGACAGTTGAAAGGTATGCTGTCTCTGTCTGCTACTTTGTACTGACATATTCTGCCACATAGTCCTTTTTTGTTCCTTTCTCCAACATTTGCCTCTTTACATTTTACTGCATTAATGCAAATCTGATCCCTCTAACTGATCTCATAACCTCTTTGGAGACATTACTTCCTTCTGCCACCCTGCTATTTAATTCAGAATTTACTTGACTTGTTATCTGCATCTGTATAATCCCACACATCCATCCTATCATTACTATGTCCACATGCGAATAATACGGAAGCATGGCTGTTATTTCCCACTGGGTCTTCAGTCCTCATCTCTTACAACAGATGTACTCCTACCTAGAGCCCATAAGAATGCATGTGGAAGGTGCATAGACAGTCTGAATACCATGTTGCAGTGTGTCTGCAATGGTCACTAAGGAAGTGATGTTACTAGCTATGTCTGATTAGAAATATGCTATGTTAAGAACATTTTCATCTCTGTATGGTATGAGGATACTTGGAGTAATGAATGTATAATTTGGGCAGAGTCTGTAATTGGTCATTGGTTAGTGGTCTACACCAGTAAACACATTTAAACAAGTATGTGAGAATACACAGTTTTGCACTTAGTGGGAAATCTCAGTAGCTGTACAATTTTCATCAGTATTGATAAACACAGAAACAAAAGTAAAAGGAATGTGTGCAGAGAAACAGATACAAATCAATGCAGCCTAGTTTCTCACCAAGACTTTTTTGGTATGTTTTGGATGGTTGCTTTCATACATTAACTTGAAAAGTTCATTTAAAGTAGCATCAGATGAAAAAAAATAATAATAAATCAGGTCACAGAAAATTACACTGTCAGAGTAGTAAACATTTTGTGATAGTAAAGACAAATTGTAGGCATTAACAGTGAATGAATAAAAACATTAGCATGCCTGTCTGTCTAAATATTTCTCTTCTGTAACTGAATAAGCAAAGATAACCTTGGTATATATAACAACGGATACTGATCCATTGCAACCCCCTTGAAGTATCGGCATCTTTTTGCTGGTTTCATTAGATAAGCAGGTTATCTTTACCTCAGTAACATACAGCTTGTTTTCGATTTCACAATGCGTGTGTAAAATCATAATATATAAAATAATAATGCGCAGGTAAGTATTCTTAAGGTAAGCACTTGCATGTGAAAATTACATTTCAAGGTTGTGCTAACAGTTACATAAATACATTTTTACTTGTGATGATTCTTATCTGTCTCCAAGACTTTGTGTGACCATGTTTGAAATTCACAAGATATAAAACAAGAGACAAGAAATAAAGCTAAAAATCCTTACTGAATGGCAACTGCAGTATTGCACTTTCTGACACTTAGTTTATTTAATGTTTGTAGCTTATTTTATGTGGTGAACTGACATTCTCCCCTGGATTCACTAACCTTCCATGCAGGACTAGCTTAGTCCTGCACAAAAGCACCTGTTTAGGAGCAGGACGGCAGTGCGCCATGCATAGTAATGAAGGCGTGCTGGCTGAACTCATAGGCTTACACGGAGCATGCACGAGTGCAGGAGGCATGTCTGAGAGCAGAGCTCTCAGAATATACATGCCCCTACAATGAAGGACTGCAGAAAGGTAGTAAACAATGAGTGAGACGTCCCATAGATGTATGCATACCCCCAGCAACATCCCCCCACATGTGTAAGAGCAATAGTGAATAAAAAAAATAAAAAAGATATGTATTGTTAATTAAATGGACGAGGTTTAACCATAGGTGCGTGGGTTTGCCCATCACTTAGATACAGTTAATGTAGCTTAAATAGCAAAAGGAGGATAAAAAGCAAGATATGTGCAAATGAAGCAGTACAGCAATACTGTAGTGGCCAGAGCATTCACTTCACGAGCAGTCAATCACAGTTCGAGTCCCACTGCAGTACATTCCATTTCCATGTCAAATCACTGTTATGATCAATATATTTAGTTGTATAATCTAATAAATAGCATATATTTGTGAACTGGAGTAGTAAGCAGTGTAATGAATGATAACCCTATACACTTGACAAATTCACCACCTTCCCAAGAACCAGTAGACTATTACTGTCCAAAATATAGCAGTAGTAAGGATAAGTAAGCATTGGTAAGCAGGTGCAAGTCTGTTTGCATGACGGTAAGCAGTGCTTACACAGAGTAAGCAATAGTGAGGCTAACCATGTGTAAGCAGATGTCACTGGAAGTTAGCAGTGCTTACCGTCGCGCAAACCCGCTGACAACTGTGTAAAAGTGCATCAATCACTCCGTATCCAATGGGCCTCGTTCTGGCCAGCAACAAATTAAACAGCGTCTGCAAGGCTCGAACCCAGGAGCCTGCACACCATAGCCAATGTGACTTACCACTAAGCCACTGCAGATATACATAACCCTGATGTTTCCACAAACATAGCATCCAGAAATACCATTCAACATTACAGGACATGTAGCTATACATGTAGATGTATGTGTGTGTACATATATCTATAACTAAATAGATATATACCTCTCCCTCTCTGTATTACATATGTATTGTACTGCTTTGTGGATGTAAGCAATAGTGTGTATTAGGCAGAACATTTGCCTAACAAGCAGGCATTTCTGGTTCGAGTCCCACTGGAGCACAGTCTATTTTACTTGGCAAAGCATGCTATAACCAATAGTTTTGTTGCAAAACTCACTAAATAGCATATATTTATGAACTGGAGTACTGCAAGAAATGCACATGTGAAGTGTCAGTGTCAGAATGAATAAGGCACTAGTAAGCAGGTTTAAGCACAAATAAGCAATTGTAAGCATATGTAAGCACTAGTAAGCAGGCTTAAGCCCATTTGTGTGGTGGTAAGCAATACCTACACTGATTAAGCAAATCTGAAGCTAACACCCTGTAAGCAGATGTAACGGCAGGTTAGCAGTGCTTACCTCCGCGCAAACCCGCTAACAACTGCTTAAAAGTGCCTTAACCACTCTGTATTCAATGGCCCTTGTTCTGCCCAGCAACAAAATAAACCATCTCTGCTAGGCTCAAACACAGGACCCCACACACCATAGCTAAAGTGATTTACCACTAAGCCATGTCAGATATACATAACCCGATGTATTCAAAACATATCAACCAGCTCAGTCATTCAACAGTACAGAGAATGTATTCCAATATGTAAATGCATGTGTCTGAGTAAATATATTAATATCTAAACAGATATAACATATCAATAGATGTATATATATATATATATATATATATATATATATATATATATATATATATAGTTCCCTATCAGAAGCCTGAAACACTATAAGCTTGAAAATCAAAATCCTGAAACCAAAAGCCTGAAAACTCAAAATCCTGAAACCCAAAATCCTGAAACTCAAAATCCTGAAAACACAAAATGGACATACTGACGTCATTGTGGCTTTGCTATTGTTAGCCCTGTGGTGTTAGGTCATGCGTTGGGTTCAGGTAAGTGTGGTTGGTTTTATGTTAGGTTAGTGGTTTAAGTGAGTTAGGGTTAGGCGAGGTTAGGCATGTATGCAATAGTGACAAAAATTAGGGTTAGGGGCGGTTTAAGTGAGTTAGGGTTAGGGCACGGGTCAGGTGAGTGTCTGATAGTGACGGACCTTAGGGTTAGGGTTAGGGTCAAGGCCAGTCGGTAGATATTGGTGTCTTTGTATTGGCATATTAACATTATTTGTGTTTTCAGGATTTTGAGTTTCAGGATTTTGGGTTTTCAGGATTTTGAGTTTTCAGGCTTTTGGTTTCAGGATTTTGATTTTCAAGCTTATAGTGTTTCAGGCTTCTGATAGGGAACTATATATATATATATATATATATATATATATATATATATATATATATATATATATATATGTATATACACATATGGCCACACATCTGTAGATAGCAATGGTAGACTGATAAATACAAATATGTCCACATGCACCATTAATGGGGTTGAGACGCCCCAAACAATATACATCATCTATTAATAGGCATCCCCCCCACCACAGCTAAACACATGTGCCCTGCAATATACTAAAGTGTTACAGATCCCATAAGCAGGACCTGACATGACATGTGCACAACATGTAAACAGTACTACAACCCACCTGTATGATGTCAGGCTGGTAGTGGTAACATATCATGCAGTACAGTACAGTGTGGCTCCCATAGGAAATGTAAACTATGGAAGCTATCAACACCCCCAGGATACATATACACAGACACATATATGCAGATACAGATATATATATATATATATATATATATATATATATATATATATATATATATATATATATATGTGTGTGTGTGTGTGTGTGTGTGTGTGTGTGTGTGTGTGTGTGTGTGTGTGTGTGTATGTGTGTGACTACACAGACACATGCAGAGATATGTACAGTAAGATACATATGTAGAAGGTGCACACAATATGAAACAGCCACTATGCCTACAGTTCACACCTGAACAACTGGACACTGTATGGGACACCCATACAAATACAATTGTTGCCTGCAACATATACCCACAGAGAGGTCATAAAAAAACACCACACACAGCCACTATGCCTGAAACAGCCACTATGCCTACAGTTCACGCCTGAACAACTGGACACTGTATGGGCCACCCATACAAATACAATTGTCGCCTGCAACATATACCCACAGAGAGGTCATAAAAAAAACACCACACACAGGTTTGCAGAAATGGAAAACCTTTATTTTGTACTATTACGCTTCTATATGCCATGTCATATAGCTGTGCAGACACTGACATCCATATAAACAGAGTAATACAACTGTGAAACAGTTATACTGATACAGTAGTCTGGTAAGGTTCACAACTGTCGCTGTCCAGGTCAATGCCTTCATATTGTACAATAGTAAAGACAGACTGTAATACAGTATGTAATACAGGTGTATAGTTCAGCAGCCTCCATCTACACTCTGTACAAAATCACTAGGTGTTGAAGACTTCAGTTGACCAAATGGGATGCAACTGTTACTTGAGCACTAATCCAGACATTCTCTAAAGTATTCAATGGTATTTATTACTGCTTGGTTGTAACTTGATTAAAGTGTAGCTATCATTCTAAGTCTTTTGGATTAAGCACTTGGGCTTCAGACCAGTTGTTTTACATTAGGAAGGTTTGTGGCAAGCACTGTGGTGGCAGGACAGGTAGCTTTCATCCTTCTAAGTTGGGAACTGCTGATTGAGAGCCCAGTTCCCAAGTGTATTAGTTCTGGTTTAAGCACTTGGGCTTCAGGCCAGTTATTTTACATTAAGAAGGTTCGTGGTCTGCACTCTTGTGGGAGAAGAGGCTGAACTCTGCCCTTCTGAGCTGGGAATTTCTGGTTAGAGGTTTATAGTGCCTGAATATTTGAATTGTATCTTACTGAAATTGGTACACCTTGTTTGCTCTAGCATAGACTAGATCCAGGCCTGCTGAATCTAGCTTTGTTTATATGCTTGTTGTTTCTTTGCTTGTTATTTCCCTGGAAGCTAATTCCACCTAATACGCAACTTCTCAGAGCTTCTGTGGATCACTAGTGATATCTGCATTGCTTACTGTACTTATTTCCTTGTTTCACTTGAAAGAAAGTTACTGTTTGTCGTTTTGCATTTAGTTACTTGTAACACATTGCACTCAAGTTACCTGGCACTTGCTCACTAAAGCAATTATATAAGTCAGCACTAAAAATTAAAAGCACTACACCCTCACTCCCCACTGGCCCTTGTTTTCAATTAAGGATTTCCCAATATTATTCTAGCATGTCCAAAGGTCAGTTGTCAATCTCCTCTCCGCACAGCTGGTCAATCTGGGAATCTTGAGGCAATGTTATAACTGCCTCATGTACACAGACAACCCTCTCCTCCTCCCACATAACACAAATACTTGCGAGATGCAGCTATTTAGCCAAACTGGAGGCTGAGCTCTCTCAACTCAGGACTGGCAAGACCAGACAGGAGGAGAAGGCAACTACACACACCACAAAACCAGCCTCACATAATGCTACCACTCCACTGAATCAAACACATAAACACACAAAGACATACTGGAGGCTCTGAGTAAAATTTACCTAAACAGCAGAGGCCTCCAAAGCAGACACCCAAACAACTGCTACCTCAAGACACCCCACAAGCAACACATAAACCACAAAAGCAGTGTGCAAAGCAGTCACAGCCCTTAAGGCCAAATACAACACCAAACATACTTGTCATAGGTGACACCATAGTCAGACACACTGACGTCCCACTCACCAGGCTGAACAAGGAGAGGGTCACAGTAAGCTGCCTATCAGGCGCTAGAATCCGCCACATAACACAAGCACTCAGGTCACTCCACGGCAAGTACAAATATGACACAGTCATTGTCCATGCTGGTGTGAACGACCTGAGACGCACTCTCCCTGGACTACATGAAAAGAGACATAGAGGAGCTCTCTGATTATGTAGCCCAGGCAGGTATGACCCTAACCCTGAGCAGTATCCTTCCTTCACCAAGAATGATGCCACAATATAGAGACAAGATGATCAGCTTTAACAATTGGCTTAATGTCTGGTGTCATTCAAAGGGGATCCAGTGTCTGTCTGCCTGGGATGACATGCTTGACAAGCCACGCTGCCAAGGGACGGCTTGCACCTGTCACCCTGGGATTCGGATATTGGCTAAGGCTTTGCCACCCCATAGTGCCTTTTTAGGCAAGGCTCAAATTCTAAACCTACCACCCTAGAAAACAAAATGGGAAGAAACTGAGGGTAATGCTGCTCAATGCCAGAAGTCTAAATCTCAAAATGCACGCACTTCGAGGCCCTTCTCAGTATGGAGAACATCGATGTCTGTGCTGTAACTGAAACCTGGTTCAAGGCTCCTGAGAGCACCCGGCACTATTAGGTTTTACTCATATCATGTGTTCCGCCCCAAAACCCGGACCACACCACAAAAGGAGGGGTGTATCCATATTCATAAAGGATACCCACACCTCCAGGTTGGTGGCAACGCATCAAGCCGGAAACCATCCAGGTGCAACTAACCATAGGCAAAACTGCTCTACAAATTGTAGCATGCTACAGGCCACCCTCTCAAACTCAGGAACCCCACACAGCCTTCCTGAAGACACTGGAGGGTATAAATGTATCTCCAAACACCATCATATTGGGTGACTTCAACTACCCGAATATAGACTGGGAACATTATTCAAGCCCTAACTTTCTAGCCCAACGGTTCCTGGAGTTCATAAATTCAAATGCCATGGAACAGCTAGTCACTGTTCCCACGAGAGGAGAAAATATACTAGATCTCATTGTCACAAACATGGGGACAAAATGCTCCACACCGAAGTATATCCCTCATTGGTGAGATCTGATCATAAACTAACCTCACTGGAAATCCACATCCGCCCCACCCCAAACAAAAAGACCATAGTGAAGAACTTCTCTAAAGCAAACTTCACACTACTCAAGACTGGTGTGGTATCCTTCAAGGCCCCTGAGCCAGTGGAAACCACAACCCAAGCTGCGGAAGCCCTTACAAATGCCTTCTATGAACACCTCCAGGACTGCATGGATCAGGCAATCCCAAATAAAACCAAGACTCTTTCCACAAAGGGCAAACGTCCAGTCTGGTGGACCCCAGCCATTAACAAACTTTACAATAAGAGGAGAAAGCTATTACATGACAGAACAAAATCCATAAAAGGGAAGTCACCCCTGATCATTATTAGCACTCATAAAATCAACTAAGGCCAATTTTGAGAGAAAAAGTGCCATGGATTCAAAGGACAATCATAAGGCCTTTTTCAGCTATGTTAGGAACCTGGGTGGAAACTGCCAGATATGCTCAGAATTAGTCCAAAATGATACAAAAATCACTGAACCCACAGACATTGCCAACATACTGGCAGACAGGTTCAGTGCAAACCTCACCCCCCTCTCCCTCCTAAAGGAGAGATAACTATCCCAGCCGAGTGTAGCCTCCCGACATCTCAAATGCAGGTGAAAGCTGCTCTCTAAAGCTAAAAACACAGCATCAATGGGACCGGATGGTGTCCCCGGCTGTGTGCTACATGAGCTAAATGAGGAATTAAACCCGCACATAAGGCAGCTGTTTAATCTCAGCCTTACCACAGGATACGTGCCCAAGGAGTGGCGTCGGCAACTGTGGTCCCACTCCACAAAGGCGGTGCCTCTACAGACCCTGGTAATTACCGCCCATAAGCTTAACAAGTCTAGTCTGCAAAGCTATGGAGAGGATCATAATGGAGCTCATAAACAAAGATATAGGGGACTTGCAGACATTGGACCCGACCCAGTTTGGCTTTGTCAAGGGAAGATCATGCCTTTTGAACTTGGTCGACTTCTTTGAAACAGTCACCAAGGCCATTGATGAGGGAAAGGCAGTCCATACAGCCTACCTTGACCTTGCAAAGACACAATACCCCACTCGGTATTGTAGAAAAACTTACCAGCTTAAATGTAAATCCATATGTCACAAGATGGGTTGCAAACTGGCTTAAGGACAGAACCCACAGGGTTAGAGTTGCTGGCGCTATGTCAGACTCCAAGCCGGTCATGAGTGGTGTCCCACAGGGCTCGGTCCTTGGCCCCCTATTGTTTGGCATCTACTTCTCAGAAGTACAGGCCAACATGGGAGGACTTTGACAAAGTTTGCAGACGACTGCAAACTGGGCGCCATAGTGGAAAGTGCATCGGACACGGATATCCTTCAGAAGGGACTCACGGAAACAGATAGCTGGTGCCAGAGCCATGGCCTGAAGTTAAACGCCAAAAAATGTATAGTCATACCCTTCGGGAAAAACAAGGTAACCCCAAGCTACCATATAGGTGGCAATCCACTAAGCACAGAAGAGGTTATCAGGGACCTGGGGACCCAGGTTGACAGTGGCCTTTCTTTGACATTCACATTGCTAAAGTGGTTAGAAAGACCTTCTACATTGCCCACCTGATCATGAAGGATTCACATCCAGATCTAGTGAGGTCATTGTTCCCTGTACTCTTCACTTATCAGACCAATGATCGAGTACAATGCCCCATTCTGGATGTATCTCACCCGACATCTGCAGCAATTGGAGAGACCCCAAAAGTTCCTCACCAAAAGGATAAAGGACTCCAAAATCTGTCATATGCTGCCAGATTGAAGAAACTCCAGCTCTATTCAGTCGCATACCGCCTGCTCAGAGGTGACATGTGCCTGACATACAAGGCCATGTCCAACCCGAATTAATGGACATGCTCCACCTCAAAAATCCAAATCCACCAAAACCACTAGAGCAAGCGACTTAAACCTTAGCACGGATATAAATAGGACGTGCTGGAGGGATAGATTTATCACTCAGAGACTCCCTATGCTGTGGAATAAAATCCCGGTCCATGTGAGGCAGAGCACCTCGCTGACTCTGTTCAAGAGAAATCTAGACCTGTGGATGGGAGATTGTAGGTTTACCCCGGGAATCATCTCTGTGTCACTGCTGGACAGAGGCACAACAAACTAATGGGCACAGTATTTTTTCATATAAGGGGTGGTGTAAGCCACAAAAATTTGGGCTAGGCTTATAAATGCCTTAGGGCAGATAGCCTCGTATAAACCTATGAACCTATGAACCTATGAACATAACATAAATAATACAAACATACAAAACATACACAATGTATGTTCTACTTCTTTTTACTCTCATGTAATGTATTGTAATGTGGAGCTTTTCTCCCCGGGCCTCCATTGAAAATGGACCTGTGTCCAGTCTGACATTCCTGGTAAACAAATGTAAAATAAAAATAAATAAATAAATAAACAAGGCATAACTGACACCATCACAAGCACACTGACAAACAGAACAGTCTTGTATGGTAGGAGGGAACAGGCCTACATTAACCCAATATATGTGAGCAATGTAAATATAAGTGAAGTGTACAGTACTGTACATGCAGCTAACCCAATATATGTGAGCAATGTAAATATAAGTGAAGTGTACAGTACTGTACATGCAGATACCTTAAAGCAGCTCAGCCCTGATACTCCCACATTTTGTAACAGCCTAGGTCAGTTATGGTGCATCCCCCCTCCCTAGACTCAATACTACAGGCCCATATACCACTGTTACATACACTGGCCTCTGGAGTGCATAAGGGCACACATGTATTGTTTTGGTGTAGCCCAAACATATATGGCCCCAGCACCACTGTATGTGTGGTTGATACAACAGCAGTGGACTGATGGCAGCAATGGCATTGTGATATACACACAGCCCACTACAGAACAACAGAATTAGAAATACCACACACAGGCAGGAAACAGGATCCAAAGTATTTATTCTTTAGCGCCTCGACTTAACCAGTCTTCAAGAAGTATAAAATAAAGTAGCAAAACATTCCCCTTAAATACCCAACCCTAATGAAACAATTAAAACAACCATAAACTAATTAAATCAAATATTTCCAATTAATTCCACAATTAAGGCCATGTGGAACCATAGTATTATACTTCAAGATGAATAGAGATTCCTTAAATAATAATTTGTTCTTTAAAATTTCATCTCCTAATTAAACAAAAACTTTATCTAAAATAGTAGCCTGTAACAACTTGCAATCACTTTTGTGGTGCTGCATAAAATGCATTGCAATGGAACTTTCCACTTTACATTTCTTTATGTCTCTGACATGTTCCTGTAATCGATGTTTAAACATTCTTTTAGTCTCCCCTATGTATATTAAATTACATGGACAACATAAAGCATAGATAACACCTGTAGAAGTACACAAACAATTTCCTAATACTGTGAATTTTTTAATCCCCAGTTTATAAAATGTTTGTACAAGCAGATCACAAATGTTACATTTCCCACAAGGAAAAGTACCCTTAGGTAACGGGTTATTTACTAAACCTTCTGTAGGGGCAATGAAATAAGATTTAATAAGTTTATCTGCTAACTCAGCCACTGGGGATGAACAAGCCAGTGCATTTCTTTGTGCCGGTCCCAAGCCCGGATAAATAGGGAGAGTTGCGTCAGGAAGTGCATCCGGTATAAAACTTCGCCAAATAATTCATGCGGACACCAGTAAATATTTTTATACTGGATCGGTCGAGGCCTGGGTTAACAACGACCACCACCAATACTGTTAGCCAACAGGGTGCTGGTGGAAATTGGGATACTGTTGGCTGAAGGAGGAGAAGAGGCGGAAGGCATGGCTGAAGGCAGGAAGAGAGGAGAAAGGCTAGGACTGTGGTAGTGAGGGTCGGAACTTTGAATGTTGGCAGTATGATTGGTATAGGGAGAGAGCTAGCCTATATGATGGACAGAAGGAAGGTTGGTATATTGTGTGTGTAAGAGACCAGATGGAAGGGGACTAAGGCTAGGTGTATCGGAAGTGGGTTCAAATTGTTCTATCATGGTGTGGATGGGAGGAGAAATGGCGTAGGAGTTATCCTGAAGGAACAGTATGCTAAGAGTGTTTTGGAGGTGAAAAGAGTGTCGGATAGAGTGATGTTTATGAAGCTGGAAATTGACGGTGTAATGATGAATGTTGTTAGTGCATATGCTCCATAAGTTGGGTGTGTGATGGATGAGAAAGAAACATTTTGGAGTGAGTTGGATGAAGTGGTGATGACTGTGCCCAAGGGTGAGAGAGTGGTGATTGGAGCAGATTTCAATGGGCATGTTGGTGAAGGGAACAGAGGGGATGAGGAAGTGATGGGTAGGTATGGTGTTAAACAAAGGAATGCAGAAGGTCAGATGGTAGTGGATTTTGCGAGAAGGATGGACATGGCTTTGATGAATACGTATTTTAACAAGAGGGAGGAGCATAGGGTGACATACAAGAGCAGAGGAAGATGCACACAGGTGGATTATATCTTATGTAGGAGGGCCAGTTTGAATGAGATTGGAGACTGTAAAGTGGTGACGGGGGAAAGTGTAGTTAGGCAGCATAGGATGGTGGTTTGTAGGATGACGTTGGTGATCAAGAAGAGGAGGAGGAGTGTGAGGACACCACCAAGGATCAAATGGTAGAAATTGAAAAAGGATAATTGTGAGGTGGAGTTCAGAGATAAGTTAAGACAGGCACTGAGTGGCAGTGAAGAGTTACCAAATAGCTGGGTAACTACAGCAGAGCTAGTAAGGGAGATGGCTAGAAAGGTACTTGGTATGACATCTGGACAGAGGAAGAATGACAAGGAGACATTGTGGTGGAATGAGGAAGTACAGGAGAGTATACAGAGAAAGAGGTTGGCAAAGAAGAAGTGGGATTGTCAGAGATATGAAGAAAGTAGACAGGAGTATAATGAGATGAGGTGCATGGCAAAGAGAGAGGTGGCAAAGGCTAAGGATAAGGCATATAAAGAGTTGTATGAAAGGTTGGACACTAAGAAGGGAGAAAAGGACTTGCACCATTTGGCTAGACAGAGGGGCTGAGCTAGGAAAGATGTGCAGCAGGTAAGGGTGATAAAGGATAATGAGGGAAACATACTCACAAGTGAGGAGAGTGTGTTGAGCAGATGGAAAGAGTACTTTGAGGGGTTGATGAATGAAGAGAATGAGAGGGAGAGAAGGTTGGATGATGTGCGAATAGTAAATCATGAAGTGCAGTGGATTAGCAAGGAGGAAGTAAGGATAGCTATGAAGAGGATGAAGAATGGAAAGGCTGTTGGTCTAGATGACATACCTGTGGAAGCATAGAGGTGTTTAGGTGAAATGACAGTGGAGTTTTTAACCAGATTGTTTAATGAAATCTTGGAAAGTGAGAGGATGCCTGAGGAATGGAGAAAAAGTGTTTTGCTACCAATTTTTAAGAATAAGGGTGATGTGCAGAGCTGTAGTAACTACAGAGGGATTAAACTGATCAGTCACAGCATGAAGTTATGGGAAAGAGTAGCGGAAGCTAGGTTAAGAAAGGACGTGATGATTAGTGATCAGCAGTATGGTTTCATGCCAGTTAAGAGCACTACAGATGTGATGTTTACTCTGAGAGTGTTGATGGAGAGGTACAGAGAAGGTCAGAAGAAGTTGCATTGTGTTTTTGTGGACTTAGAGAAAGCATATGACAGGGTGCCTGGAGAGGAGTTGTGGCATTGTATGAGGAAGTCGGGAGTGTCAGAGAAGTATGTAAGAGTGGCATAGGATATGTATGAGGGTAGTGTGACAGTGGTGGCGTCTGCGGTGGGAGTGACGGATGCGTTTAAGGTGGAGGCGGGATTAAATCAAGGATCAACTCTGAGCCCTTTCTTATTTGCAATGATGATGGACAGGTTGACAGACAAGATCAGACAGGAGTCCCCATGGACTATGATGTTTGGAGATGACATTGTGATCTGTAGTGAGAGTAGGGAACATGTGGAGGAGACCCTGGAGAGATGGAGATATGCTCTAGAGAGAAGAGGAATGAAGGTCAGCAGGACTAAGACAAAATATATGTGTGTGAATGAGAGGGGGGATAGAGGAATGGTGAGGATACAAGGAGTAGAGGTGGCAAAGGTGGATGAGTTTAAATACTTGGGATCAATAGTTCAGAATAATGGTTAGTGTGGAAAAGAGGTGACGAAGAGAGTACAGGCAGGATGGAGTTGGTGGAGAAGAGTGTCAGGAGTGATTTGTGACAAACGAGTACCAGTAAGAGTGAAAGGGAAGGTCTACAAGAAGGTAGTGTGACCAGCTATGTTATATGGGTTGGAGACAGTGGCACTGACAAAAAGGCAGGAGTTTCAGCTGGATGTGGCAGAGTTAAAGATGTTAAGATTTGCACTGGGTGTGACGAGGGTGGACAGGATTAGGAATAAGTATATTAGAGGATCAGCCCAGGTTGGAAGGTCTGGAGACAAAGCCAGAGAGGCAAAATTACACTGGTTTGGACATGTGCTGAGGAGGGATGCTGAGTATATTGGGAAAAGGATGCTAAGGATGAAGCTACCAGGTAACAGGAAAAGAGGAAGGCCTAAGATAAGGTTTATGGATGTGGTGAGAGAGGACATGCAGGTGGTTGGTGTGACAGAGCAAGATCTAGAGGACAGGAAGACATGGAAACAGATGATCCGCTGTGGCGACCCCTAATGGAACAGTCGAATGAAGATAATGATCCGCTATACTGACTCCTTTCTTATAAGAAAAAACAGGACACCCATTCAGTAACTTATTTAGCTTCCCATCCCTTAATAAAAATTTCCAATAGTATCTAATTTGTTCTTGTATCTGTTCACTCAAGGCATTGTATAACATAACTATATAAAAATTATTTTGTGACTGAGTACTCTTTCAATCATGCATACATCTTATATATTTACATTTATCAACTTTAGATACATAATTTTCACTGATTTTATCCAGGGCATCAAAAATGGTAGGTAATGAATACCCCTATTCAAACACATCTGTGAAGTAGAAATAATAGCTTTTGATAAATCAGCTACATTATTACAAATTCTACATAAACATAATAATCCCCCATATGGTAGGGAATTAAGTGACTAGGATGAAAACTAGAACCATGTAGAAATTTCCCCCCATCATGAAATTTCCTAAATACTGAGTTAAGACTTTGACCAGTATTAATACCTACCAAATATACATCTATAAAATCAACTGTCTGTCCAAATTGTAAGCCATCAAAAGACAAATTAAATTAATTACATTGGAGATCATTAATAAAGCTCTCAACCATCTCAATGCCATCTTGGCATAAAAAATGAGATTGTCAATGTATCTATAATATTTTTTAACATACATAGAACACATGTTGATAAATATACTTCTTTTCAAAAAAGGCCATAAATATATTAACATAAGTAGGGGCAAAAGGTGAAAATCTGATCATTGAAAGAGAAGTAATTATTATTAAAACTGAATTCTATCCAGTCAATAATATAATTTGACAATGGACATTCTTCCAACATAGACTGTAAAGCCGTGATGCCATCCCTATGTTTAATATTTGTGTATAGTCTTCTAACATCAAGGGTCACCCAATACATACTAGAATTCCAATTAATTACAGAGATTTTTATTAAGAAAATTAAAAGTATCCTTGATGTAAGAGTCCAACTGCTGTACATACAGCAAAAGAAAATCATGTAAAACTATACCAATATTATGTAAGAAATAATTCGTAGCAGCCACTATAGGCCTTCCTGGTGGGTTGACCACATTCTTATGTAACTTCGGCAGGCAATAAAAAGTAGCCATAGTACATTTATCTATATTCAAAGTTTTACTCACATCTTCCTTAGTCACATATCCTAAATGTTGTCCCTTATCTATCAATGCTGAATATTGTTGAAGTGCCCCATAATAAGTATGAATATCAACTTTATAGAAATACATATCATGTAAATGTGTATAACACATTTCAAGATATTGCCTATAGTGTAAAATCACAATTTTATTACCTTTATCTGATGGCTTTCCATTAAGTTGTTTACTTTGAGCCAATTCTTTTAATGCTAACCATTCACATTTGGTTAAATTATAACATACCCGAGACTTATGCTGACTAAAATCACGGTAAATTTGTTCCAGTGCAAAACGTACCATGGCCATAAAATTTTTAACACTTTCATTATTAAAAGCTGGTATAAAATTACTTCTGTATTTAATACTAGATGCATTAAGTGGACAATATGCATTAAAACCAGCATCACTCCCAGTTTCAATAAAAGGCAAACTATCAGAATTACAAGAAAAATATTCATCATCAAACAAACTGCCATTCATATCATTCACATTCTGGTCAAAATGGCATTTTAATTGCAATTTTCGTGATAGTCTAAAAAGTTCTTGTTCTATAACATGCCAAGATGGTAGAACAGTGGGCACATATTTTAGACCCAAATTTAATACCCCTACCTGTTCATTAGTCAAACAACATCCAGATAAATTCACAACCAGTGATGGCTCAGGTACAACAGCACCATTACTGCCATTTACTACGTTTATAGTTCTGCTTAAAATGTCCTTCACCTGCCAGCAAAGGCACTGCATATCCTCTTTTTCTATTGCAATTCCTTTCTTCTTCTCCCTGTTGTTGTCGAAACCGTTGCTGAAATACCGCTGGCTGTTGAGCTGGTGGTAAAGACGGAAAAGACCTGGAATCATTCTCCAAGTCTGTAGTAAATGACGTGCCTTCAGAAGAAACAAATGACACTGAGGCATTCTTTTTGAAACCTCCCTTCTGACATGTGGAAGATCCCATCTTTAACGCTTTATGATTGGTGTTCCAAAGAAATGCCCGCCCACCATTGTAGTCATAGACATCTCTATTAATTTTGTTTGTTTTTTGTTCAACAATATCTGACTCTAGCTTCTTTAATTTTTCATTTATAATCATCAACAAATGATCAGTTTACACAGCCCCCACCTTTTGAGTAAGCTCCAAATGAGCTTGTTTGATTTCTTCTTTAAGTTTCTTTTGTTTAATACAGTCTTGTTCATTCAAAATCATCACCCACTCCATCACACATTTATGCACAGCCATAGCCAACGATCTCTAAAAACTTTCTCCATGCTGTCACTAACATCAAATGGTGTGGACAGTGATTTGAAAGCACAAAGTCCTCTGGGGGAAATATCCAGGTCTATGTAGCATTGTAAACCCAGAATATTAAAATAACATTTAGTCTCTTTGTGCAATAAATGCTCCAGTTTGTCTAACACAGTTTGTGCACAACGGGAAGAAAGCCAGTCTTAGTACCACCACAGATGCAAACGGATTATTCATTCTGTAGGCTCTATCTTGAATCAAACGATTCATAAAGCCCGGCATACTTTCTCCGCCTATACCAAAATTAGAAGCATTATTACACAAAGTACTAGAGCCAGAAATGTTCAACACAGTACCACAAGGAGAAGTCTGACCATTACCTACTGAAGGCTGCGCAAGAAAGCTGTCTATAGTACGTTGAGAATTAAACTGTAAACCTGAACCACCAGCTAAAGAATTATCTTCTCTCAAAATCTGGGGAATGTTGAAGGATGGATTCATCACCATATATGAAAAACCACCAAGTAGCAAGATACAAAATAGAAATATCACACACAGGCAGGAAACAGGATCCAAAGTATTTATTCTTAGCACCTCGACTTAACCAGTCTTCAAGAAGTATAAAATAAAGTAGCAAAACATTCCCCTTAAATACCCATCCCTAATGAAACAATGAAAAACAACCATAAACTAATTAAATCAAAATTTGCAATTAATTTCACAATTAAGGCCATGTGGAACCATAGTATTATACTTCAAGATGAATAGAGATTCCTTAAATAATAATTTGTTCTTTAACATTTCATCATCTCCTAACTTAACAAAAACTTTATCTAAAATAGTAGCCTGTGACAACTTGTAATCACTTTTGTGGTGCTGCATAAAACGCACTGCAATGGAACTTTCCATATCTTTCCAATATCTGACTCTAGCTTCTTTAATTTTTCATTTATAATCATCAACAAATGATCAGTTTACACAGCCCCCACCTTTTGAGTAAGCTCCAAATGAGCTTGTTTGATTTCTTCTTTAAGTTTCTTTTGTTTAATACAGTCTTGTTCATTCAAAATCATCACCCACTCCATCACACATTTATGCACAGCCATAGCCAACGATCTCTAAAAACTTTCTCCATGCTGTCACTAACATCAAATGGTGTGGACAGTGATTTGAAAGCACAAAGTCCTCTGGGGGAAATATCCAGGTCTATGTAGCATTGTAAACCCAGAATATTAAAATAACATTTAGTCTCTTTGTGCAATAAATGCTCCAGTTTGTCTAACACAGTTTGTGCAACGGGAAGAAAGCCAGTCTTAGTACCACCACAGATGCAAACGGATTATTCATTCTGTAGGCTCTATCTTGAATCAAACGATTCATAAAGCCCGGCATACTTTCTCCGCCTATACCAAAATTAGAAGCATTATTACACAAAGTACTAGAGCCAGAAATGTTCAACACAGTACCACAAGGAGAAGTCTGACCATTACCTACTGAAGGCTGCGCAAGAAAGCTGTCTATAGTACGTTGAGAATTAAACTGTAAACCTGAACCACCAGCTAAAGAATTATCTTCTCTCAAAATCTGGGGAATGTTGAAGGATGGATTCATCACCATATATGAAAAACCACCAAGTAGCAAGATACAAAAATAGAAATATCACACACAGGCAGGAAACAGGATCCAAAGTATTTATTCTTTAGCACCTCGACTTAACCAGTCTTCAAGAAGTATAAAATAAAGTAGCAAAACATTCCCCTTAAATACCCATCCCTAATGAAACAATGAAAAACAACCATAAACTAATTAAATCAAAATTTGCAATTAATTTCACAATTAAGGCCATGTGGAACCATAGTATTATACTTCAAGATGAATAGAGATTCCTTAAATAATAATTTGTTCTTTAACATTTCATCATCTCCTAACTTAACAAAAACTTTATCTAAAATAGTAGCCTGTGACAACTTGTAATCACTTTTGTGGTGCTGCATAAAACGCACTGCAATGGAACTTTCCACTTTACATTTCTTTATGTCTCTGACATGTTCCTGTAATCGATGTTTAAACATTCTTTTAGTCTCCCCTGTGTATATTGCACTACAGAACAACCCCTGAAAGTATATGTAATTTGCAAAGCTTGGTATGTGGGTGGAGGACAGAGGCTGGAACACAGGCCCATATGTAGCCAGGGAATTGAGGTTAGAAACATACATGGATGTAGCCATGTACTGATAGCACTCAACACACACAGTGCCAGTGACATATCTGACACAGGACCTGTGTGGTGGACAGACAAAACATGATAGGCACACCTCTGGCCACAAACAGGATAGGCCCACAGTTGAGAACTATACAGAAAGACTGCATTCCAAGGTAAACTTGTATGTACACACACTCCCTGTAACACCAGTACTATACAAAGCATAACACAACTCTACTCACACTCTAGCTGCAGTTCTGGAACCTCCTACAAATATGTAGCTGGCCTAAGTGTGCTGGTTCCCCTGGAAGAGGTACTGCTACCTGCTGTCTGTAACACTGATGCCCACACACAGGAAGGACATCCATCACACAGGAAAGGTAAAGAGACCACACCCACAGGATGTAGGGATTTATAGTAGCTGGTTGCCATGACAGTGGTAATTGGAAGTACTACAGAGCAAGCTGCTTGCAGTTAGCAAGTATAGGACACTCATTGGTGCAGAGGCCATTACCTAATCAAGTGCGTCACCTACTAAAGCAAGGCTGTAATCTACCTCAAACAGCTCAATCCATTCACAGGAGAGAGAAAGCAAGCAAGCAAGCTAAAACAAAAGCAGGAAAAAAGAAAAATCACAGAAAAATTACAGCTGAAACGCAGCTATCTACACAGCTGCCAGTCATTAATACATCATTCCCACAACAGGTATGTGAAGTATATGTACATGTATTAGAATGTAGTACCTGGTCCATAGTAATGTGATAGATGATGTGGAATGCATTATATGTGCCAGCAGGTGTTGTTGTGATGATGGTCAATTGAACAACTGCTGTGGACAATAGTGTTTGTCTCTGTGGGTAGAGGGCCATAGCTGTTATCTGTGCAGGTCAGCACTGACAGACAGGATGTAAGCCATCATAGTGTGTGTTGTGTAATGGCGATTATGCATATGACATGGCCAATAGCCGGTGGCAGGTGTAATGCCAGTATGATGGACATGTGGGAGCCACGGACCACCACTGGCAGGATACCCAGGTGAAGCAGTATTGTAGCATGGTGGAATGCCATAGGTGTGTAATAGGGTTACCTGCAAACAGGTCCTACATATACCCCACTAATGTAAGGCCGAGTCCATATGTGGCACCTGTCTGTGTTGTAGCAAGGCAGAACAGTGCAGCTGTGCAGGAAGGTGTCGTGAGATTATGGAGCTGATGTCTGAATGTACCTCACATATAGTTATGCATATGTGTACATATGTCACAGATATAATATCTAAGGATAAATGTGTATCAGCATGTATGTCCAGAAATAAACATATACCCATGTGTAGACATATACATGTGCACATATATATATGAATTCACATATATCTACACATATATAGATAAATACCTATATGTAAATGTCTACATCTGTACAAACACACACACTATGTATAGAAAGACATGTCCCCTATATCACTACCACAGTGATGTGTGCTATGTGCGAGGCAGCAGCACACATAGCAATACACACAGATATCTATAGCTGGCAGTGTGTGTACTGTGGACAGGTATGTCACATGATAGTCCCATCCTAGCACCATGATGCCCCTGCTTGTGGAGTATGCAATGGGAATATGGGGAAGTATGGCAGATACACACGTGGAGGTAGTCAGGATTGGTAGATATAGAGGACAGTCTATAGGGATGGTATGTGACACATGTTTTGGGTAAACACTGTGGATGGTGTGTGGTCCGTGATGTGGATGCCCCATGGTCCCCAATATGGGCACAGTGGAAACAAGGTTCCCACCATCTGCCACTCACAACAGCAGTCCATGTCCTGAAGGTGCCAGGTCTGGTGGCTGAGCAGGAGGAGCATGTTGGCCGTGTGAATTTGTACTGTGTGCCTTAGACTGATGTAGCACATCCTGCATGTGTCTGTGGAGCCTGGTATGGAATAGACCCTAGACCTGAGCTCAGGGGACAGGAAAATGTAGGTGTGTGCCCTGGAGTGGGGGCAACATCCCCTCAGTGGTTCCACCTGATGGTTTTGCTGTAACAATACACGAGGAGGCCTCAGGTTGGCACACACATGTGATGTGGTCAGGTATCTCAGTCAGATTGGTGTGGAGAGATGGATCAGCTGGCCAGTGGAACATATACATGTTATTGTATCACTGTCATAGTGCATATGTTGGTAGCAATAATCTACACAATCCCGGTACATGTACAACAGCATGCATAGAACCCCCCAATAACACAGACTGTCAGATATGCAGCAATCTCAGAGCAGCCATACCACTGGCATATATGTAACCATAGTGGCCTTGACAATGGCATACAAGTGAATAGTCTGTAACAGGCCAGCAATGCTAATGTCCACATAGGGGTCATGGCTACAATCACATAGCAGAGGGTGTGGTACAATACACAATCTGTCCAAACAGTAGCTAAGCTGTAGCCATACCTAATGAGTTGTGTGTATAGTCTGTTGAAGCTGATATGGTGGGAGGGTTGACAGAGATGTGTATTATGAACTGTGGTAACCTTGCCATATGAGTCACTCAGACCTATTCCCATCCTCATGTTTTTCAGATAAGATGTCACACATCAGGTTACCTGTGTATTCAGTGGAGGAGAATGAGGTTATTATCAACCACCTGGTTCAGCACTACCAGGTTCTCTTTGGCAGGACAGCACATGACCAGCAGGAGCGGACCGCCCTGTGGAATAATCTAGTCCACAGGGTCAATGATGTTGGCCTGCATAACCACAGTTATGAGCAGGTCCAGCATCATTGCAGCGACCTGCTTTGCAATGCCCGTTGGTGTGCTGCTGCAGTCCGGGGGATCACCTCACCACAGGGAGGGCTAGACCATCCATCTCCCCTGACACGTGTGGAGGAGCTCCTGGACAGCCTCATGGCAGCTGCCCTTCCGGAACACCATCAACCACTGGACCTCTTCGTGGAGATGAGTGTCACCCACACACCAGCCAAGGAGCATGCAGGGCACATCAGTAGATCACTGTTGTGTAAATATCCACAGTGGTACAGGCAGAGCATGCATATCTTATATGTCATACAAATATTGTGTTGCTGCATTGTAGTGATAAACAGATGTCCAGATGTGGTAGTATTGTGGGAATTTATGGTTGATGTATGGTAGTACTGCACCCAGCCTGTAGCAGTGCCACAGGTGTGGCCACTGACATTGCATCTCTCACCCACTTGTGTAGGTCCCTCTGGGGTAACAGCAAGGCAACAGCCTGAAGCTGGTGAGTATGTTTTATTTAGATGCATGCCAACACACCGGACATGTAATGGTGATGTTATATTCCATACACACATCTAACACACCTACCCTGAATGCATGCTGTAAATGTGCATGTATTGTTGATGTGAAATGCATGGTCTCACAGGAGCGAACATGATGGGGTAATGAAAGGGTAGGTCACACACCTGCATGACAACTTACATCCTGTCATTGCGGAATATGTCCACAGGGGATAACATACTGTTGGTAGACATGGCCAACAATAGTAACATGTTCTGAACAACACCCATATACAGTGCAATGCCAGTGTACATACCTGTAGGGAATGCCAACTGCTGCTGAGATACACTATGGCATACGGCATTACAGTTGTCCACATTATCAGCTGGGTCTAAGCTGCAACATGTGGTGTTCAGTGAATGGGACACTGCAAGCTGACACATATGTGTAGAACCTACCTGTCATGCATCTGCATAAATGCTGAGTGGGGGGTCTCAGCATGAAACACCAGTGCACTGCAGAAGGGATCCTAAGGATGGTAGGAATGTCTCTAACTGCATTTAGTCAGGTTCAGAACCTGTGGCAGCTGTAAAATAACCCACACTGCAATAGTGATGGCATTGTGAGAACACCATGGGATGTGCACATGAGTAGACCTTGCAATCATGTAGAATAGGGGGACATGTGTAGGGTAGGATGAACATGCACTGGCAATTGCAGAAGGCCCATGCTAATATACCCTTGCCATGAGCAGTGACTGCTGTAGTACACACAGCAAGAGATGTGATAAACCATCATGATAAGGATGTGCACACATATCCCCACATGGTGTGTATCCATTGTGGTCAGGAGCTGCAGACCTAACACAAGCTGTAGACACTGCATGTGAAAGTACAGGACATATGTTACATACGGGGCTTGTGTACAGCTAAGATATGCAGTGCTGTAGTCCCATGGCAGATCACGGATGTGTGTGTAAAAACAATAAAGGTGTGTACACCCCCCATAGCCATGGTATGCTGTGATGGTTGTCAGTGTAAGCATTTCTGCAGTGGCCATACATGGTCTGTTGATGTTGACAGCTGTAAATCAGGCATCAGGCATTCTCCATTACAACAGTCCACATAACATCCTAGGTATGTGTTGCTGAAATACATAGGGGCTGTGAGGGGTACAGCTGGCATAACTGACACAGTAATACACATTCTGCAATGGGTTGGAAACCTGTGAGTTGTGGTGCACAGTACATGTCAGGGTGCAGAACAGGTACGTATCAATAATGTGTACATGGGTGCATTGGTATCCAGGGGAAGTGGCATCACCTAGTCACAGCACATGCATCATACACATGTATACCATTGCTAGCATGGTGTGAGTATAGCTGAACTGCATGCTGTTCTGTACCATATGTTCTGCATGTTGGCAGATGAGTAATTGGAGGAGTGAGTGTATGATCATTGTGCAACCTCACCTGTATATGTGTGTGTGTGTGTGTGTGTGTGTGTGTGTGTGTGTGTGTGTGTGTGTGTGTGTGTGTGTGTGTGTGTGTGTGCATCCTGGTGGTTAGTTTGCCTGCAGGGTCACTCTGGTAAAGTGGTGGGAGGTAGATGCATGTATGATGCGTGTGTGCATGTGTGTTTGTGTGTGTGGCCATGTATGCACATGTGTGATTGTGAGGTCTTCATACAGCTGTACCCCCCTTTGGGACTATGCAGTACATGGACATGGAGTGCCACATTGCACACCAGGAATACCTGTCATGTACTCACAGGACAGCAAATAGTATAATATGGCTTGTAGCATGGATCAGGCATCCATAGGGAAGGTAGACCCCAGGTACACGCTTGATATTGCTGTCAATGGAGAGATCACCTACAGCCCACGTATACAGCTTTACAGATGCACTGGGGAAGTAATAGTCAACACCAGGGAGTGTATCAACATATTACAGCTGAAACATGATGGGCCGACAGAACAACATATCCAGGATGTACTGAGCATTACATACACATGACACACCAGTGGGAGCTATTATGGGTACAACATAGTAGCCCACACATATAGGGGCCATGCACATAATTCTGGCCATACAGAGGGTGCATACCGAATGATAATATTGAGGCCATGTAACTTCACTACACACAGGTCAGGCAGGTAGTGTAGCAACAGGCCTTGTGTTGTGCCGGCTTGTGTGGGCATTTAGAGGACTGTAATGTTAATGAGTTTTATCAATGTGTGTATATTAACTCATTCCCTCCAGCAGAGCTCTTTTGAGTGTATATCTTTAACTCCCAGTGGGTGTGGCTTCAGCCTTTAAAAATGAATTTATCACCTTACAGTTCTAACAAACACTTGTTAACAAAGGTCATATATCAATACAGTTGTGTTTGCCATCATATATGCTTCAAGATAAAATATTCTGATACCTTGTGTATAACATGGTTTTGGATTTATTAATGCAAATATGAACAGGCAATATTTGACGCCTAGAGGAGCAGTAGGAGGTAACTGCAGAAATGCCTGTAGACATCACTCAGCTGTAATGAGTTAACAAGTGTGATGCAGGATGGGGTAACACATGGACATATACATGGGACTGTCTATAAAGCCATGGGCAGGTAGGTATTACGGAGATGTGTGTGTGTGTGTGTGTGTGTGTGTGTGTGTGTGTGTGTGTGTGTGTGTGTGTGTGTGTGTGTGTACTGTTGAGCAATGCTGTACAGGTTTTAAAGTGCAGTTATTGTTTTCCCCCACAGGTGGCGAGGTGGGTCAAGGTCCCTCCTGCATCCAATCTAATGTAGGTGTCCATACAGACACCGATGATGATGATAATGTTGAGGCACAGGTGGGGTTGTCAGGGCCTGACACTGCACCAACATTTGACATCCCCCTTTTAGCCACCCCACCCCCACACACAGTTACAGTGCTTATACACACCCTAGCACCAGTGGCCATAGCAGAGGGACAGCTGGCATTCTGTGGCAGTGCACAGGAAAGTGTGGTAACCATGTCTACTGTGTCCAGTCGCAGCAGGCATAGCTGGGTGTCTGGCAGGCTGTCACACAGGCGGATGTCCCAGGGTGCTCATGGAAGGGCCACTGGACATCATGCCCCTGGCATAGGCAACATAGCTGCAACCAGCAGAAGCATGTTCCAGGCTGTAATGGTGGTGAAGGCACATATTGATCATTACACCAGACAGGGCCTTAGGCTGTAGAGGGCTGCACCTGCATCTATAAATGACATCCTCCGTGAAGTGTGTGTCGGCTGCCATCCATGCTTCTACCGAGCAAGCGGATAGATGGCATGATGAGATGATGGCCCTCATCAGCCATGGTGTGTCCGTGCTTCAACATGTGGTGGGGATGCGGTGATGCCCACATGGACGTGGGCCAGCAACACCAACAGCTGGCACTCAATGTGGGCATGCTAGGACACCAAAGGGCTCCCGTAGTGGCGGTAGCAGCCCTGGCAGTGTGGGGGGGGGTGTGTGCTGTCCACACCACACCACAACAGGCCATGTGCACGTGGTCCTGGCCAGTCCCAGGAGGGATGTAGTACCAGTGGACAAATGTCAGCAGGTGAGAGTAGCACTTCAACACCAGTACCTGCATGTGCCCGCTGAATCCCTGGCAGGCACAGTCCACGTGTCCATGGCCAGAGGCAGTGAACTGCACATTGTGCCTGGTATGGTCTGCTGCTGTCCATAAACACCTGTGTAGGGCAGCCACAAGGCAGAACTGTGTGCATACATACCCACACACTATGCAAATACACCTAGGGCAACCTCATACCTACACACACCATATCACCTCGACCAGCTCCCCAGAGTGAACCCCTCACCCACACACATGGTGTCAAATATATGGCCCATCCTTGGCATCTGGCTGACCAACACCACACCCTGTGCATATGATGATACCTGTGCCCCATCCCTGTCATCCATACCATCGATACAGGGACAGGCTGATATGGTTCTTATGCACACAGTGACTGCACACAAGTGTATCACAGTCCTGCAGTGTAACATGTTGTAGGGTGTAGAGTGTGAGGCATATTTGGCAGGTGGTGTAGCCATCCAGCAATGATGTCTTCTAGCTGTTAGTAACACTGCTTGGTTGTGGTTTCTAAACTGATATGCAACTGTGTTGTAAATGTACATGTGTCAGCACATGGATGCCCTGTGCATATGATGATATCTGTGCCTCATCCCTGTCATCCATATCATCGATACAGGGACAGGCTGATATGGTTATGATGCACACGGTGACTGTACACCATTGTACCATAGTCCTGCAGTGTAACATGTTGTAGGGTGTAGCATGTGAGGCATAATTGGCAGGTAGTGTAGCCATCCAGCAATGATGCCGTCTAGCTGTTGGTAACACTGCTTGGTTGTGGTGTCTAAACTGATATGCAACTGTGTTGTAAATGTACATGTGTCAGCATATGGATGCCCTGTGCATATGATGGTACAGGGGTGCCATGGCCACATACTACCCACTAGATATTGATATACATCTGTACAACATCCCACTGCTCTGTCTGACATACATGACTGTCAAGGGAGACCCGACAGCAGTACATACAGCAAGTATCTCCACATGACATCTCACTGGATAAGTACACTAAGTTGCTAGACATGTAACAATGCATTGTGCAGGCTACTTGCTGACTGGCTCAACACTGGCCTACATCTCCTATGGGGGAATGCACATGTACCTGCATATATAGCAGGCTCTGCAGGCATGTCACAGCACAGGGTAAGATACACTTGTGTGAAGGTGCATAACCGCATCCAATGTGAACACAGCCACAGCCACATATGGTAAGCTAGCATAAAAATACAGTATATGGACTATTTGTTCAACACCCTTATATGTGCCACTCACAGACTAACCCTACATATACTGGGGTGGTACATAGTGTGGTCTGTTGGCTGTCTGTGGTATGGGACATGTGTGTGTATGGCCCTACAAACATGTAAGCCAATACTGTAACATGCAGTGGAGCAGCATGTAACATCAGATAGGATGGGACCTATAACAATGACATCTACCACAGTCTGTACACAGGCTAAAGAACATATTAACAATACACACACTGTCGACATTCACCATAGTTTCACAGACCTCAGTACTGTACAAATGATCACAGAATATCCTGGTAATGTTGTCTAATATTACCTGTACTGTACATAACATGTGTAGCATTCTGATATCTCACTGGCTTGCTATCAGATATGATGGCACTAATGATGGTGTACAGCACATATACACCTCTTAATGCATAACATATGTACAAAGGTTGACAGAGTTGTGGCTGGAAGCACATACACAGGGGCCAATATTGACATGTTGCTGTGATAACCTCATACATGTACTGTTGTAACAGGGTTTGTTGCAACATGTGTCCTATGAGGGATATGACATCAGTAACTGTCACAGCTTTCACCTTCTACAGACTGCAATCCTCACACTACCTTCTGCAGTTCACAGATACATGCTCTGTGGGTAACACATGACACCAAGGGCACAACACACTGTCCAGTCTGCAGACGACCCTGCAGATGTGGATTCCTGATAAACATAGAACTGACATGGTAGGTATTACAACCTGTAGGACAGCCATATCCACACACACACACACACACACACACACACACACACACACACACACACACACACACACACACACACACACACACACACTGTTAAATCAACATTACTCCATGTGCAGTATAGCAGCACTTACAGTCTGTAGTCAGGTCAGGCACATCCCCCTCCTGTGTGTTGCCCTGTTTCTACAGTGTATGTTGTTAGAGGTAAATCCCCAATCCATCAGAGATGCTGTTTGCCAAACAACAGATCTAGTTCCTGCCCACAGTGGATGTAAAGGGCCAAAACCAACATGATGTTCCTAGATATTGGAGTGTGTTTCTAGGCACTTGGCTGTGGGAATGTTACCACAGCTGTTCTACATGCATTCAGCTAGAGGAGAACTGCAATTGGTGCAGAGGCCATCAGCTGATCATGACCATAACTTACAAAACATAAGCTGCTGCCTAAGCAAAGCAGGTGTACATCTCCACATCCACCAGAGAGTGTGTGAGAGGGACAGACAGAGACAAAGTATGTCAGGGACAGTATGGGTGAGTAAAACCTAAGTATGTTTGTATCACACACCTACCAGTACAGGGTTTCAAACACCTGACTAACTATGCATAGCTGTCACATGTGTATGCAGTTATTGCATGCACCACATAGTTGACATGTTGGTGAGCTGTCCAGACGTATATGTGCTGGTGAGTGACATCTGCAACACTGTTGTGATACAGTAGGTTTAGCACATGAGCCTGTCCACATGAACAGATGTCAGCGTCAACACAGCCACCCTCTCTAAGGGACTCATACACATTGCTACACTTTGCAGGGTAACGAATACACTTCCTAACCAGTTTCTTTGCCACAATACAGTAATGCTAAGGTATCAATTGGCCCACAGGGTTTATTCTGGGGTTCTATGGTCAAAGGGTATGTGAAGGTGTCTGACATTAGAGAGCATGCTTCAGTATCCCCAATGGGGGTGGTACTGGGTGTGAATGTGGTCGGACACATCATAAACCACACACACAGACACAAGGTGCCAATACCGGCGTGCATGCATGCATTGCTTCACGGATGTGTAGTGGTTGGCTGTGGCAGATGGCTGTACAAGGCTAGGTAAAGGGTATACCTTGGCATCAGACCACATGAGAATGGTCTGCATTATGGCTAAGGGGTGTAGTGTCTGGAATGACCCACACAGGTGGGTATAGTATTCATTATCCAGTCACCTGGGTTACTATTATGCATGCCCAGTGCTGTGCAATGCTTGCCATGTGTGTGTTCTATACACCATGACATGGATGGTGTCTGGGATGTGAACACATCCCACATTCATGTACAGTGGCATGTGGAAGTGTACCTGGTTTGTCTCGCCCATGTTGTATACCCAGAATGCTATCATTAGATGTGACAGTCCCGCCCTCATGTGGTGGGGTCAGGTAATGGACAGCAGGTTGACCCTGCACCTACATTGATAGCATGCTACAGGTATTCCCTTGTGTCAGTGGCATCTGTCCATACAGGGCATGTGTGTAAGGCATGGTATGTTCTTTGTGGATCACATTTGATGGAACCACAGTTGCTGCAGGCATCCAGTGGGAAACATACTGAAGGTGCACTGTCTGCAATTATGTGCCTATTGTACTGATGAAGGGGGTGCCATGCCCTCTGTTGGCCACTGCATTCACACCATAGTTACTATCAGTCGGCAATATGTAGTGTACTACACACATATTGGCTGTTAACTTGACATGTGTGTGTGTGTGTGTGTGTGTGTGTGTGTGTGTGTGTGTGTGTGTGTGTGTGTGTATGTGTATGACACATGGGTTGAGAGTGTGCTCTGGGTAATACTGGGATTGCTAACTGTGATTGCCTGGCCTTGATGTCACATGTCTGGGTATGGATATGCTATTTCACAGCTGTTATCCCTGTACAGTGGACATTGTGATATATACTAGGGCCACCATATAAGAAATTTGCAAAACCCGCTCCACATTGGGCCCAAGTGTCACACCCTCCTCCACACAGGATAGAAGTTACAAACACACACACACCTGTCATGTCAGGGAGTAGAACCCCTACCTAATTAGTTTATTACACTACAGCACTATGCAGTTATAGTATGCACCACAGTGATTAGTGCAGTGCTCCTTCCCCAAAGGTGTATATCACATTGGCTGACATCAGCAGGATTTCCAAAGTAGGGCATCTGACATGCACTGAGTGTGACTAGCCTAAAATGCATTGCACCCTACACAGACAGTGCAACACACACAAAACATCCACAAATGACATGTCTGGGTATAGAACCCCTAACAGAGGTCAATAACACACTACAGCATGGAGCTGTTATAGGACACACCATGGGGATTACTGGAGGAATCTTTCCTCAAAGGTTATAACACACTGGCTGACATCAGCAGGTTGCCAAAGTACGTCATTTGAAATGTACTGAGTGTGACTAGCCTCTAATGCATAGTTCCCTACACAGACATTGAAACACACACAAAACATCCAGAACTGTCATGGGTGGGTATAGATCCCTGCCAGAGCTCTGAATCACATTACGGCAGTACACAGTTATGGCACGAGCTACAGAGATTACAGGGCTCCAACCTTCCCAGAGGTATATTTCAGGGTGAATGACATCAGCAGCCTTACCAAGGTAGAGCATTTAAATTGTAGGGGGTGTACCTACCCTAAAAAGCATTGCCTTCTACACAGACAGAGTCAGACAGACACACACACAGATGCCAAGGCTAGGGTTAGTACTTTTACTGAACTAGTTTCTCAAACTACAGCAGTACACAATTATGGCACACACCACAGAGATTACTGGCCAATCCCTTCCCCAAAGGTGTATTTCACAGTTGATGACATCAGCACACTTGCAAAAGTGGACCATTGGAGGTTGTAGTGTCTGTGAATGGACTCAAACATTGCTCTCTACACTGACAAAAGAACACATGCACACACAAACATCCACACTTGCCATGTCTGGGAATAGAACTCCTACCTAACTAGTTTATCACACTACAACAGTATGAAGTTACAGGATGCACTACGGAGATTACTGGGCTACAAGCTTCCCAGAGGTGTATTTCGAGGTGGATGATTTCAGCAGCCTTACCAAGGTAGAGCATTTAAATTGTAGGGGGTGTGCCTACCCTAAAAAAGCATTGCCTTCTACACAGACAGACACACAAGCCAAGGCTGGGGTTAGAACTCTTGATTTAACTAGTTTATCATACTACAGCAGTACACAGTTACGGCATGCGTCATGGAGATTACTGGCCTATTCCTTCCCCAAAGCTGTATTTCACAGCTGATGATATCGGCACACTTGCCAAAGTGGACCATTGGAGGTTGTAGTGTCTGTGAATGGACTCAAAAGCATTGCTCTCTACACTGACAAAGGAACACACTCACAAACATCCACACTTACCATGTCTGGGAATAGAACTTCTGCCTACCTAGTTTATCGCACTACAGGAGTATGCAGTTACAGGATGCACTATGGAGATTACTGGGCTGCAAGCTTCCCAGAGGTGTATTTTGAGGTGGATGGCATCAGCAGCCTTACCAAGGTGGAGCATTTAAATTGTAGGGGGTGTGCCTACCCTAGAAAGCATTGCCTTTGACACAGACAGAGTCAAACAGACACAGACACACACACACACACACACACACACACACACACACACACACACACACACACACACACACACACACACACACACACACACACACACACACACACACAGTTGCCAAGGCTGGGGGTATAACTCCTACTTAACTAGTTTATCACACTACATAAGTACACAGTTATGGCACACACCACGGAGATTACTGGCCAATTCCTTCCCCAAAGGTGTATTTCACAGTTGATGACATCAGCACACTTGCCAAAATGGACCATTGGAGGTTGTAGTGTTTGTGAATGGACTCAGAAGCCTTGCTCCCTACACTGACAAAGGAACACACACACACACATCCACACTTACCATGTCTGGGAATAGTACTCCTACCTAAGTAGTTTATCACACTACAGCGATACGCAGTTACAGGATGTACTACAGAGATTACTAGGCTACAGCTTCCCAGAGGTGTATTACTAGGAGGATGACATCGGCAGCCTTGCCAAGGCTGAGCATTTGAATTGTAGGGAGTGTGACTAGCCTAAAAAGCATTGCCTTCTGCACAGATAGACAGACACAAACACAGTTGCCATGTCTGGGAATTGAACACCTGCCTAACTAGTTTATCACACTACAGCACTACAACATTATTGTACATGCCACAGAGATTATGGGGCTACACCTCTCCCTAAGGTGTATTTCACAGTGGATGACCTCAGCAGGCTTGTCATAGTAAGCCTATGGGGAGGGCAGTGTGTGTGCATGGGACATAACACATTCATCTAGAAGTTGACACACCACATGCGGGCACACACAGGGTCATATTCCACAGGTACGTGTATTCAGCTGCTAGATGACTACATCCTTGTACAGTCATGTTTCACAGCTGGCACATGCACCAATAGTCTGTAATGCTGACAGATACTGGTGGCTAGTATCTGCAGTGAGTGACATCTGAACCTCATGTGTTTGGGGCCCTTTGGCTGTGTGCTGGGTGGGTCAGGACTGGATGGCTCCTTGTCATGGTCACCCTCTTCCACACATCTCTGTAAATCTACCTTTGGCTCATTATAGTGTGTTGTCCTTACATATATGTCTGTATTCCTAGCCACTGTGTGTGCAAGGCATGCATGGTGCATACTGACGAGTGTCTGCACTGACAACTGCAACTGCCAGATATGTCTGGTCCACTGGTGTTTGCAGACATGGCCTTCATGTGTTTAAGTTTGTGAGCATGCCCAGTATAACCTTTCAGTATGTTGTTGACTGACATTGCCTTCATTTCTCTGTGTGTGAGCATGTCCAGTATGGCCTTCTGTATTTAATGTGTGGATCGAGTCCAAGTAATTTGCACTGCAGTACTGACCTTGGTGTTGTACACTGACAGGTGGCATACTGTTTCTGCAGGGTATCCATCAAGCAATTGGCAGTGACTGTGCCTACATGTCTGCATAGGATGGGGGGGGGGCTCAGCCGACTATGTATTTCTACACAGGATGGGGGGCCACACCTTACTGTTATTACATTACTACATAGGGGGGGCACACCCGTCTATTTCTACATTTCTACACAGGGTTGGGGGGCACACCTGACTGTTATTACATTACTATGTGGGATGTGGGGGGCACACATGACACTTGTACACATTTGCTATGACTGTACTGGTATGTCAGGTACTCCATTTAATTCTGTATTGCTAACTATCATGCTGACTAGAGGCATATCAGTGTACTACAGATCGTGGCTTTGGTTGCCCTACATATTATTGTCTGACTTCCTACCCTTCAGAACTAACTTCCCACTCCCTGCCCTGCTGTGGTCTGTCTATGTAGGCGGGGGGGGGGGTGTTAACCATAGCCATAATTCAGGGCCATGGCAGGCACAGGTTCTGTTTGGGTTTGTCTACACCTGTCCTGCTGGCTGAGACTGTTGTTGGGTATGTGAACCATCCTGATTGGCATGTGTGGGTCATATGGACACACATGTCCTCAGCACTTTCCCTGCAGTGGGTTTTGTCACCCTGTGTAGTACTGGCTACTATGGTGACTCCAGCACTCAGTCCAATAGTATGTGGTCCATAATATTCACTAGGTCACATGGCTGGAAAATCCACTACGTTATTCATGGGAGATGGTAAACAGTGGGGTCAGAGGACAGTCACACAACTGTCTATGCCAGCAGATCATGGGCTGCTCATCCCCCACCCCTATCACATCAATGTTCACCATACAGCTGCTGTAAAAGTACATCAGCAATGTTATATCAGCAGAGCAGCCAACCCCAGGGCTGTGACACAGAACCTGAGCACACATTGGATGTCACACATAACACAGGGGTGATAATGTATGTCTCTATGCTGTTGATTGTGTGATGAATGAGGCATCTCTGTCTAGTGGCCTGTGTGACTCAGTGGGCTAGGGATGTTAGCATGGGTGATGGTGTTGATGGTTAGAATCTGGCAGCATCCACATCTTTTGCATTTGAGGTAATCATATGGTGGTATTCCAACAGAGTAGCAGACCCCTCAATCTGTTACCGCAAGAAATCTGGACAAAGTCAGATAGAATGGGGGCATAAGGGCCATAACTACAGACAGACATTACACATGCTCTGATTAACCTAGAAGGTGACTAGTATAACAGTGGGTTGCATCACAACAGAATATGTGCAAGATGTAAAGTTCATCACTCAAGTGTGTTGGTAGGTAGTACTCTTCAGTGACTGCATTATACAATACATTACCAGAACAACACAAATGTATTAGGAACAGAGAAGACCTATGGAGTGAAATGCTGGACTTTCTGCAAAAACACGTGTAGTGAGAGGCATTTGGGCTGTCATCCTGTGTGTGGTGTTATATTATGTACTCCAGTCACATATTAAGTACAGCAGACAGCTGGGGAATGCCATGGACAGGTTCAGGGAAGTGCTGGACTGTGGAAACAGGTGCAGCTGTCAATGTCTGTAGCACACAGAATCCTGGACTGGAGTACAGGTAGCTCTGGCCTGGAGTCACCTTGTAAGTACTGACAGTTCCACTGGGCATGCTCCTATATTTAGCTAACTTGAGTGCAGTTCTGTTGCCTGTCCATCACAAAGACTTGCTATATGGAAATACGTCTGTACGTAAAGACAGCTACATATACATCCTTTCTGTCCCTATCCCCCACTCAGATGAGTAGTGTATCTAGCAGTATATACCCCAGATATATATAATACTGATATAGCATTGAAGTAGCAGACTCCAAATCCATCTTCAAACCAGTGACAAGTGGAGTACCACAGGGTTCAGTCCTGGGTCATCTCCTGTTTGGTATCTACTTCTCTGAAGTACAGGCTAGCACAGAAGGTCTTTGGCTAATGAAGTTCGCAGATGACTGCAAACTAGGAGCCATAATCAAAACCCCAAAAGATGTGGACATCCTACAAAAGGGCCTCACTGAGACAGATGCCTGGTGTCAAAGCCATGGCCTCAAGCTCAATGTCAAAAAGTGCATTGTCATCCTTTTTGGTAAAAACTCTGTACCCATGAACTACCACATAGGCGGTAGTCTACTTAACACCAAAAGTGTGATAAGAGACCTTGGGACACAGGTGGACAGTAGTATCTCCTTTAATAATCACATTGCCACAGTAGTCAGGAAATCCTTCTATGTGGCACACCTCATCACAAAAGGTTTCTCATCCAGGGAAAAAAGAGGTCATTGTTTCCCTCTACTTGTCACTCATTAGACCCATTATAGAGTACAATGCCCCTTTTGGTATGTACCTCACAAGACATCTATAGCAACTGGAAAGGCTGCAGAAATACCTCACAAAGAGGATTACCAGCCTCAAACAGATGCCCTATGCAGACCGTCTCAAATAATTGCAGCTTTACTCCATCGCATATCACCTACTCAGAGGCAATCTCTGCCTAATACACAAAGCTATGTCAAACCCAGAGCTTTTAGACATGCTCCACTTAAGAAATCCCAATCCTTACCAGCTACACGCTCTAGGGGACTAAACCTTGTCACCACAATAACCAGAACATGCTGGTGGGATAGATTCCTGTCCCAGAGACTTCCCATACTCTGGAACAAACTACCTATCTATATCAAACAAAGCTCCTCATTAGCACTCTTCAAGAAAAATCTTGATGACTGGATGGGAGATAGGAAATTCATCCCAGTTATCACCTCTGTGGCTCTGCTTGACAGGGGCACAGGAAAATAAATTTTTTGGGTGGTGAAAGCCAGGGTACCTTTTTGGCTGGGCTTATATAGGCCCTAGGGCCAACAGCTTAGTACCTGCCTATGAACCTATAAGTAGTCAGTATTATGGTCTGCACTATGGTAACTGCATTTTACCATGACACTACCTAAACTGCTACATTTGGTGAGGACAAGGTCAAGTTGGTGCCAATGTTTCGATCTTGGGTTCCACCATGAAATGTTATGTTGGGGCTTGAAAATGAAGAAGGTGTTGGTTATGCAGAGGTCACTTTGGGAACAAGGAGACACTCTGCCTGTTTTCATTCATGTTTCCTCTTCTGAACTGTCCCAGACAGGATAACCAGCTGCGATGGTCATTGCCAACTCTGGCATTAACATTGCAAAAAATGAATAATGGTTCATGGGAAGGGGCCTCACTGATGGCAGCACTAAGTTCATCATAGAACTCATCCTTAACTTCCTGGGTAGAAGTTAAAGTAGGAGTTTACATCCTGAAGATGTTGACCATGGCCACTGGTGTTTCTAGCTGAATTTTCTGCAATCTCTCATTTCACCCTGGGGATCACTTCTGTGGCTCTGTTCGACAGTGGCACAGGAAAATAATTTTCTTGGGTTGCGAAAGCCAGGGTACAATTTGGCTAGGCTTATATAGGCCCTAGGACCAATAGCCTAGTACCTACCTATAAACCTATGAACATATATATATATATATATATATATATATATATATATATATATATATATATATAATATATATATATATTTATATATTTAAATATATTACAAGGATACATAGACTCTCTCCATATATCTATATAACACATATACATAACGTACACACACAGTGACATTTATACAGACATTCCTGTTTTTCACATTTAAGTATATATATATATGTGGGGATGCATGAATTCTCCACATACCCTACGAAAGCTGTGGTTAAATGCACACCCTCGTCAATGCAGTTGCCCAGAGGAACCAAACCAAGGCCGCAAAAGTACATATTCTACTCACCCTCAGACCTCTGTGCCTGTGGGATGTCACCTATGTAGACAGACACAGATGAGCAGGTGCTGTAATGTATAATGGTTCTAATGCATGCCTTCGACAGGGAACAGTGTCCCTGGCCACATGTTTGCCTATATAACTGTGACTAGCCACATATGGCCATACTGGTGACTGTACACACATAACAGGGATATTAACAGGTACCCTACTCCTAGAACAATAGATACAATAACAGTACCAAGCAATATCACTCTGCAGGCCACACATGCTGTCCAATATAAGCCTACTTTGTGCACTCCACAAGTACAGTGCCTGCAATCACATATTCAACACGTAATCTGCTACACATGTGATAAGTACTGTGAGCTATAGTGTGTAACAGTAGATAGGTAGGGTTTCTAATCTCACAGCAGCCAGCTCAGTGTGTGTGTGTGTGTGTGTGTGTGTGTGTGTGTGTGTGTGTGTGTGTGTGTGTGTGTGTGTGTGTGTGTGTGTGTAAATATATCCCCTTGCAGCACAACGGACATGCTCACATGGGCTATCCCCATGCAATGGCCCTGTAACTAGATGTTTCCCTCTAAATTGCCTTCCTCTACATGGCCTGCTGGTGTCATCCACCTTAAGAGCAGTGGCTGTCAGTCTAATTTCAGATAAACTCTGTGGTGCATGTGATAAGCACTGCACGCTATAGTGTGTAACAGTAGATAGGTAGTGGTTCTAATCTCAAAGCAGCCAACTTGGTGTGTGTGTGTAAATATAACCCCTTGCAGCACAACAGATATGCCCTCATGGATTATCCAGTGTGCAACGATTATGCACTTTTTGGCCCTGTAACTAGCTGCTGCCCTCTAAATCACCCTACTCTACATGGGCTGCTGATGTCATCCACCTTAAGAGTGCTGGCTCACAGTCTAATGTCAGATAAACTCCGTGGTGCATGTGATAAGTGCTACGAGCTATAGTGTGTAACAGTAGATAGTTAGGGGTTCTACTCTCACAGCAACCAACTTAGTGTGTGTGTGTGTGTATCCATACCGCATGCACATGATAACCTTTGTAATGTACACATTGGTAGGATTTTGCATTATTTTATTGGTTGTGTGTGATGTGGCCTCCCAAATGAATGACCACAACATGGCCTGTTTATATGAACAAGCATTATGTGCCCTACACGGATAGTGCTAGTAGACATGAGGCATGGTGTGTGCATCCGGTATTGTCCTCTGTACTCTGTACCATTACATAGGTAAGTTTTCCACTATGCATGCAACCAACATGCTGCCAAATGTGTACACCTTGTAGAGACTGGTATGTCAGCTGGTGTATACACAAATGTCTGAGAGTCAAACCCTGAGAACATAACATCTGCACACAGGATATTTGTAGATGTGTCAACTCCATCACCACACCTTGTAGATATATGTTCAGAGACCTCATAGGTTCATAAGTGTGCACTAGGCTAATGGCCCTGGAGCCTTTACAAGCCCAGCCCATGGGATTACCCTGGCATTGTGCCACCCGACCTTAGTTCCCAGTGCCTCTGTCGAGTAAAGCCACTGGAGTGATCCCTGGGGCGAATTATCTGTTTCCCATCCACTCATCAAGATTTCACTTGAAGAGGGCCAGTGAGGTGCTCTGCTTGACATGTATGGGAAGTCTATTCCATAGCATGGGCAGTCTCTGGGTTATGAACCTGTCCCTCCAGCATGTTCTGTTGATTGTGGTAAGGAGGTTGAGGTCTCTGGAGCGTGTGATGCAGAGGGATTGGGATTTCTTCAGATGTAGCATTTCTAACAGAGCTGGGTCAGACATGGTTTTGTAAGTCAAGCAGAGATTGTCTCTAAGTAGGTGATATGAGACAGAGAATAGTTGGAGTTTTTTTTAGTCTGTCCATATGGACAAATGTTTAAGGCCTAGGATCCTCTTTGTGAGGTACTATTGCAGCCTCTCCAGTTGTTGCAGTTGTTTAGTGCGGTACATGCCAAATTGTGCATTGTACTCAATGATTGGCCTAATTAGGAAAGAGTAGAGGTAGACAATGACCTCTAGTAATGAGATGTGCCACATAGAAGGACTTTTTGATGACAGTGGCAATGTGGTGGTCAAAAGACAGGTTGCTGTCAACCTGTGTTTCCAGATCTCTTATAATGCCTTCTCTGTTCAGTGGATGGCTATTGATGTGGTAATTCATGGGAACTGGGTATTTCCCAAAGGGGATGATGACGCATTTTTTGGCATTGAGCTTAAGGCCATGGTTCTGACACCAGTCGTTGGTCTCAGTGAGGCCTTTCTGTAGGATGTCAGCATCACTTGGGGAGTTAATAATATCTCCCAACTTGCAGTCATCTGCAAACTTTGTCAGCCAGAGTCCCTTTGTGTTGGCATGGACTTCAGAGAAGTAGATACCAAACAGGAGAGGACCCAGGACTGAACCCTGTGGGACTCCAATCATGACTGGTCAGCAGTCTGACTTGGAGTCAGCTATTTTCACACTGTGGATTCTACCTGTGAGCCAGTTTGGAACCCACCTAGTGATATAGGGGTTGATGCCTAGCTTAGTGAGTTTTTCTATGATTCCTGAGTGGGGAATGGTATCAAAGGCCTTGGCCAGATCAAGGTAGGCTGTATGAACCACCTTGCCTTCATCCACAGCTCTGGTGACTGACTCAAGGAAGTTGACCAAGTTGAGCAGGCATGATCTACCCTTCACAAAACCAAACTGTGTGGGATCCAGAGTTTGGAGATTCCCTATATCCTTGTTTATTAGGTCCATGATGATGCATTCCATAGCTTTGCATATAGGATTCATCAGGCTAATTGGGCGATAGTTCCCAGGGTCTGTAGTTGCTCCTCCTTTGTGGTGAGGGATGACTGTAGTAATGCGCCATTCGGTAGGGACAAAGCCTGAGGTGAGGCTGTGACTGAACACAGCACACAGGTGAGGTGCCAGTTCATGTAGAACACAGCCAGGGATATTGTCAGATCCCATAGAAGCTGTATTCCTGGCCTTGGGCAGTGCTGTTTTAACCTGTGCAGCAGTAAGACTGAGTGCCTTGCAATCTACTCTTATTTTGACTGGTCCCTTAGGGGGGAGAGAGGGGTAAAGTTGACACTGAATCTGTTGGCCAGTATTTTGGCAATATTTGTTGGCTCAGTATAGGAGGTACCATTGTGCAGTAGCTCAGAGCAATTGTGGGTATTGCTGTGGCGATTCTTTACATAACGATAGAAGGCCTTGTGGTTGTCGTTACTATCTGCTGCAATTCTGTTTTCATAGCTAGCTTTAGAGGATTTGATGAGGGGTCTCAATGTTTTGTTGAGGCTGGTAAGGGAGTTTTTCCAATCTTAGGACTTCACCTTATTCCACGTCAGTTTCCTCCTTCTGTTGTAGAGTTTGTTTATGGCAGGGTACCACCAGATTGGCTTCCTTTTTTTAGAGGAGATCGTCTTGGTTCTATTGTGTATGGCGAGATCCATGCATTTGCGTACGTGTTTGTACAGTACATTGGTGTATGATTCGGCGGTCATGCAACTGATCTCCATTTGCATGGGTGAAGTGAAGTTAGCCACCTCTGTTTTTAGGAGCTGAAAGTTAGCTTTAGAGAAGTTTTTCATGGTGGTTACTTTTGTGGGGAGATGGGAAGGATGTGGATTTCCAAGGTGATTAGTTTGTGGTCAGATCTAACCAGGGAAGAGTTGACTACTGCTGTAGAGCAACGGTCACCCATGTTAGTAATGACCAGGTCAAGGATGTTGCTACCTCTAGTGGGGGTAAGAATGAGCTGGTCCAGGGCTTTGGAATTAATGAATTCCAGGAAATGATGGGCAAGTGTATTGGTACACGAGTAGTTTTCCCAGTTAATGGAGGAGTAGTTGAAGTTGCTCAGTATGAGAGTGTTAGGTTGGACCTTAATATTCTCTAGGGTGCTTAGGAACATGGAGTGTGAGTCTTGGGACATGTTTGGGGACCTATAGCTGGCTAAGACCTGAATCACTGTCTTACCCAATGTTAGCTGCATTTGAAGTATCTCAGATGCTTTATGTTGGGCTACCAGTCTGGAGGTGTGCGCATTCTTTATGAATAATGAAACACCACTGCATTTGGTGCTTTGGTCCAAGTTCTGGGGCCAAAAGGTGTGGAATGAGTTATAGCCTGGTAGTGCAGGGGTGCTTTCTGCTGCCTTGAACCAGGTCTCTGTTATGGCACAAATGTTGATGTTCTCCATTTTAAGGAGTGCTTCGAGTGAGTGTATTTTGAGATTTATACTTCTAGCATTGAGCAGCATGACCCTCAGATTCTAATTGTTTGTAGCTGTTATGGTGGCAATTTGGTCTTTGGAACACCACCTAAAAAGGCACTATAGGTGTGACATGTATCAGTGGTAGCAGACCTTTTCACAAAGTATGAATGCATGATTACACAGACTGACCCCATTGTCCCTGATAGACTGTTACATACATATGCAACTAGGGAGCCATGCAAGCATACTGCTGTACCTTGCTGACATCATATTTTTGCTATGCTGCCATGCCATCCTGTGCTGCTTTATTGCTGCCATGTGTCCATAGTTTATCCCCTCAGACTCCTGGAATAGAAACATACACAGATCCATGAGGCACATGTCATCCTGTAACACTATCACCAGTACAACATCATACAACGTAAGGTATACAAAGTTTGGTGTGTAGCCATGACACATGACAACATACAGTATCTGTTGTGTACCACAACAAGTGGCATGGCAAAACAATACTGCATTACACATATACATCTCAAGGAATGTAGTCACCCTGTTCATCAGACACATAACTTAATTTCTCTGCATTGATGACAAGCATGACAGGGATGTGGCACAAGTATCATCACATGCACAGGGTGTGTTGTGGGGGTGCTGGAGGCCTAGGCTTTGCCACATAGTTGACAGAATGTGTGTGGGTCACTAAGGGGTGGGGGAGAGATGGGCTATGAAGAGGTGCTGTGTGTGTCTGTAGGTGACCTGCATGTGGCAGTGGTGTTTGAGTGTGTGCATGTACACAGTCAAGCCCACTGCTAGCTCTACATGTTTGTATGTTGGACTTGGACAGCTGTGGACCGTATATGGTAGAGTAGACAGTTCACTGTCTCCGGCCATGAACACAGGAACTGGATCTGCCAGGAGTTGCACTGGCAACACCATGCCCAAGGTCAGATGCAGTGCCAGTACTTGACGGTGACTGCTGTCTGCTGGGTTGGTGTCCCCTGCAGGACCACCCAGGACCATGTGCCTTGGCCTACCATGTTGTGGTGTGGACAGCACACCTCTCTCTGTAGTGCTGGAGGTACTGCCATTACGGGAGTGTAACTGTGCATGGCCACGTGGAGTCTCAGAAGTTGGTGTTGCTGACCTATGGCCTCGGGTCCAATGCAGTGGAGGCAGTCATGGATGTCAGACTGTGCTGCATCCATAACCCTAAGCATTCACCTGGTGTTCCTTTCAGAATGTGCCTGCACCTTCATGATGGCACAAAACATACATCGAGTGACTCAAGATGTGACACCAGCAAAAGGTGGTGGATGGACAGCAGGCCTCCTACAAGCACCCATGTCAATCTGCCCGTGTGGGACATTGCTAGCTCTCTGGCTATGGCCAATCTCCACACTCACTGGTGCCATAGATGCCACACTTTCCTGTTCAATGCGTCCACCCTCTTATTGTCCAATATCTGTGGCCTCTGGGAACTGGGTATGTGTGGGCATACTGACTGTGTGCGGAGACAATGAGGGCAGAAGAGGGATGTCAACCTCTGTGACAGATCCAGCCACTGACAACCCCACCTGTGCTTCACTATGGCCACCATCATCATCAGAGTCCAATGAGACACTGACATCAGGTTGTGAGGGGGACAGACTCCAACCCCCATGGTCACCAGTGAGAAGCAAGACAAAAGCAGTACATTACTACCTGCACTTTTATGTATGGTTGTTGTTTGTCTTTCGGCTTTTCCCAGTTAGGGGTTGCCACAGCAGAACTCCGGTCCGCTAATGATTGGCAGTAGATTTTCATGAACACCGAGGTGCCAGCTTGATGTCCAACCTTCAACAAAGGCACGCCCATTTACGCATGTCTTTCGAACGCCATCTGACCGCAGAGAGGACATGCAGACTCCACACAGAAGGCACTCCCCATGGTAATCCACACATACTCGTATAAATGAGGATCTGCAACTGCATTACCAGTCTCACATCTTCACATTTCCATTCCAGTGCATAACGGACAACCTCACAACAACATACACATACAAGTCAAAGCCTTTATAACATGCACATCAGCTACATCCAGTTAAAGTTGACTGTACAATTTACCTGTAAGGTATACAATAGAACACTATATGTGATAGAACTGCACATTAAACCCAGTTCACCTATCTTGGGAATGATATGCCAGTACTAGTGTCACTGCCTCAGGTATGTAGCATCTACCTTTTGTGTTTGAACAGGCATCTTGGATTACTTTCCCTGTGTGTACCAGGCTGAGTAGTCGCTCAAAACTAAAAGTGCAAACATGTTAATGTCCATTCAAATACACACCTGTGATTACCCAGTCTATGAACTATAGTCAATTGTTCCAGAATGGTACATTCAAATATTCTAATCTGGCTAAAGACAACATCTGTACATAGGGCAATATGGCAGCCCTTAACTTTCATGGGGTATATACGATCCCCTAAAACAACAGTATCATGTCAGGTACATTACCATTGGCTTGGGCGACTCCTGATGGACCTGAGAAAGGGTGAGGGAGAGGTATTGTCAGCACCAGCATATTTTGCAGCACTACAGGGTAATATGTGCATTTATCCACTTGTTTAGTAACCACTGTTACTGGCTGTATTTCTGAGATTCAGAGTATGTGTGCACAACTGAGCTTAAACCCCAAGCCCCCCCTCAATACAGATAGACCTGGCACCCATGTACAGGTATGTATAGCCTGCCACAGTGACTAATAAAGTATTAAAATGATGGACACAGTAAACTTACCGGGACGCTCCTCTGCTGGGGGCACTGTGGCACCCACCTCCACGTTGTATGGTATGATGGATGCCTGGGAGCTGTCGTGTGTTCCTAGGTTTGCCAGGAAGTCCTCTGGCCGAGAGTGGTTGTACCACTGCAAGCCCTCCACCAGTGGTGGCATGATCCCTGGCAACATCAGCTGCCCTTTGTCGTGCAACATTCACTATATCTGTGGCTCTTTGTTGCACCTGCTCATAGGTCCTGTCCTGCTGGCCAATCTGATTGATATCCTGCACAAGGTCTGCCCACAATGCTGTCCATTGATCATGATTATGCCTCCCTCTGGACAACAACATTTGATTATGCTGCCTTAGTGCATGCACTATTACCTAATGCTCTGTATCGGAGAAGGGGGCATGTCATCTGCAGTACATGGTTCCTGAAAGACAACAAAAGGGAACACATTACAGGACCAGATACATGCTTATAATGGTCTGCACTACTCACTGCTACCTCACACATCATTTCGCACAGTCTAGAAACATACTATGTGTATGGATCCCAGCAAGATAGTAGCACTACGGGGGTATGACCTTGCATGCTGTGACAGATTCTGCTGTATGTTCCAACACCCAGCACTGCAGTGTACTGTGGTGTGTCCCCTAGAGGCAACCTCCCACTACTATGTCATATGACCACTGCCAGACAAATAGCAGTGTACTATTACAACCACTATATGGGAGCAGTCCAGCAGCACCAGTGTGCCACAATGACAGAAAACAATGCAAACCTGCTGTAGTATATGTTCCCTGTAGGCATCATACCTCCCAACTATACAGATGTTTGCAGAATGTCAAGATGTTTGCATCATACTTTTGGCCAATTTCACACAAAATTGTGGATTTCTGACAAAAATTTGGCCAATCTTTGATGGTTGATGTCAGAAAATAAAGACAGACTTCTGAGTTTAAGATGTCATACCCTTCAGAACACAGTTATGTTACTGTAATATCTGTTATTCTATTCACTTTCTTACTTTGCACAAACAATAGTTACAGTGTTTCTAATTTTAGGCCTTTGTCCCCCCAATAATTATGGCTCTGACCTGATTTCTTGCTATAACAGGTTGGCAGCTATGTTAAGCATAGCTCTCAACCAGACAGGGACAAACTTCAACAGAATCATGGACTTAGCCAGAGTACATCAGGGACAATCAGGGACACATTTAAAAAGTTAGAACTATTTATGTGAGACATTGACAGAATGAGAGGAGGTGAATTAGTGTACATCGTCTGACGTTACAGGATTATACACCCTTACTTATTGTCACTATGTATTATGTGTAATTCACTAGCTTTCCTACAACAGCCAACCATTGCAGGAGGAATTAAGAGGGACACAACTAAGATGTGAGTGGAAATCAGGGCCATTTGAGAGGCATGCCTGTAGGTGTAGGACAGCTAAGTATCAGTGACATGTCAGTACCATAGATCTGAGACAGGCTTACTGCTGTAATCCCTATCAATGACATATCATCACCATAGGTCTAAAACAGGCTTACTGCTGTAATCCCTATCAATGACATGTCATCACCATAGGTCTAAGACAGGCTTACTGCTGTAATCCCTATCAATGACATTTCATTACCACAGATCTAAGGCAGGTTTACTGCTGTAATCCGTATCAATGACATGTCATCACCATAGGTCTAAGACAGGCTTACTGCTGTAATCCCTATCAATGACATGTCATCACCATAGATCTGAGACAGGCTTACTGCTGTAATCCCTGTCAATGACATGTCATCACCATAGATCTGAGACAGGCTTACTACTGTGATCCCTATCAATGACATGTCATCACCATAGATCTAAGACAGGCTTACTGCTGTAATCCCTATCAGTGACATGTCATCATAATATATATGAGACAGGCTTGCTGCTGTAATCCCTATCAATGACTTGTCATCACCATAGATCTAAGACAGGCTTACTGCTGTAATCCCTATCAGTGACATGTCATCATAATAGATCTGAGACAGGCTTACTGCTGTAATCCCTATCAGTGACATGTCACTATCATAGATCTAAGACAGGCTTACTGCTGTAATCCCTATTCCCCACACCTCCATCCTCCCATCTGCATCCTGTTATATGGAGAGATCATTCACATACCTGGTTGAGTGCAGTACTCCTTTGTTGAACTTTGCTTCAGTTAATCTTTTGAAAATATGCTGTCTGTGTGAGGTACGTCTCCCCATAACCAGTTGTTTGCCTTTTTAAGGTACTTCTGATTAGCAGGTACTTGCCTTTGCACCAATCTGTGGCTCTGATATGGTAATTGCAACCAAAACAGCTGAAATGTGCTATCATCAGCCAATGGCATGCCACCACAGTGCAATATATAAGGCCTTTATGTAGACCTGGGCCCCTTTCTTAGCTGCTAAGATGGACATTAATGAGGTGTGGAGGCTACAGCATTGCAGAGGGTAGGTACAATAATTGTCGACTGTAGAGGTTTATGCAGTATGTCCACAGTTTCGCCTCATATGTGTGGTCAGTGTTCCATGACATTGTGGTCATCTGGCAATTCACTGGCAAACGTTGTTGGTTCAGGTCAGTAATGGAAGACACATATTTGAGTGTCAGACTTCATACCCCTCAGAATATGCATGCTATTGCAATAGCTGTTATTCTCAACTTACTATCTATGTAGGAGCAAACTGTAAAACACGTCCCAATCTTTGGACCTTTGTCCCCCATTAAGTATGGGTGTGTCTGGATTTCTTATGCTAGGGGGTTGGGAGGTATGGTAGGTCTGTAGCAGTGACCTTTACATACAGATGTGTGTGCTACAGGCTGCAGATGCTGCTGCAGCCTAGAACACATAGGGGGGAGTGTGAACACTTTGGAGGACAACAAGCTGTACATGTAACTGTGACAGCTATGTTAACCCTGTCATTATTTCAGAGTCAAGGTGAGGGTACCCTTTACAGTCCAATTGAGGCATGTGAATAAGGTACATCTGTTATGTAACATTGCCACTAACAGACTAGTAGGCGACATATAGTTATGGTATACGATTATCTGCAGAGTGTCCCTACCTGCAGGCCTTTGACTTATAAAGCTGGATAGTAGCTCATTAATTAGCAGTAACCTGTGCGGATAAAGATTGCATGATTCAGACATTAATTGCTCTCTTCACAATAATGTAATTAAAGTGCAACACAAGACTGGATTTGAACCCAGGACTGTGTGCGGCAAAATGTATTGCATGTAAGGTATTTAACAGACTGAGCTACTAAGTCACTGCTGTAGCAGGTATATTTGCAAGGTATATGTGCAGGCATGCAGGCTGTGACACACATTGTCTGTATCCATCAGTATGCATGGCTTTCTATGGCTGTATCATACCTCTCAAGCATACCGAATTCCTCAGTAAATACCAGTTTTGAGGGCAAAATATTTGGGGTGGCACGAATTTCTGTGTGGTTCCTTTAATTTCCGAATTTCCTGATTTTTTAAAATTTTTTTTTAAGCCTGATGTCATCACATGCAGGGCGTGCGTGATGACATCTGCTTCTGCAGACCGGCCTGTGTTCAGGCACTCATCTTTCTTCCCTGGCTTGGCTCCAGTCCTCCTCCAGCCTCCAGGAAAAAAATATGACAAACAGCAGCTTCTTTTACTGACTTGCAGGGAGAACTCATTGATTACTTTTATTGTGCATCTCACAGCTTCTTTTTATGTAGTCAAATGGCAGCTTATGTATTTAAGCACTTTTACTTAATGGCTGCAGGGAGAACTTGTTACATGTGTGTACACAGCTTCATTTTATGTACTCAAATGGCAGCGTATGTATTTATGCACTTATAATTAATAGCTGCAGGAGAGAGAGAGAGAGAGAGACTGTGTGTGTGTGTGTGTGTGTGTGTGTGTGTGTGTGTGTGTGTGTGTGTGTGTGTGTGTGTGTGTGTGTGTGTGTGTGTGCATGTGTGTGCATGTGTGTTCTAGTCTGTTCCTCTTAATATTTGTGGTTTTCTGGCAAATCAGTGAGAACTGAATTCATTAAATAATGATAGCCATTTAAGTTTCAGTTAAGTCTTCCTATCTTTCAGGAAGTGCATAGTAATTCAAAACATTTTATTCCAGCAACATTTCTAAGATTATACAAGCAATGTTTAAAATGTGTCACTGGTTTTGGGCTTTTGTCCCACCCCAATTAATATTGGCTTTTTCCAGATTTCTTGCGCTGCATAGTTCTTCAGGAGGAGAAGTTTAGTACTACTTATTCCAAGTCTCTTCATGTTAGTAGCACAACAGGTAGAATACTTGCCTTTTGGTGCAGAAGGCTGTGGGTTCTACTCCCACAGTATGTAGATAGATTGCTGATACTGTTGTACTTTTAAAGGGGATGGATACTGCAGTCCTGAGAATGTCCTCTTTGGTGGAGATACCTAGTAACTATGAACCTGTTATCAGTTTGCCATCCATTCCTTATTGCAATAGTACTGGCTTATCATTTTTTCATGTAATATAGGGAATTTATTCCTCAAGGGCAACAGGCACTTTATTTGTAGATGAAACAATGAAATATTATGTAGTTTGGTAGCACAACATCTTCATTAGTTACAGATCTTACAGATCTCTTTAATGTGGACTTATTTAGATGACTTTTACTTTTGTAGAGATTGTGCATATTTACTGATACTGATGGATTGTAGAAGTTTGCATAAACTTTTATTATGGAAATGTTCTGAATTAGGCAGTTTTGTCATTATTGGTTCATGCATTTTGCTTCATTGCTTACTGGAAAAATGTTCAAAACAATAAATCTAAAATGTGCTCTAACAAGTGTGCTGTATTAATCATAGAATGTAATTTAATACAATCAGGAAGGTGTATCAAAGAACACATGTATATTTTGTGTGCAAGGGACCTATGATTTGAAAACAGCCCAAAGGTAATCTTTAGCCACCACTGGCCAGATGCATTTTCTTTGAATGTAGGTTTCAATGAATATGAGGTTTCAAGGGCAGAAAGTTTTAATGCTAAGTCTATTTTCATTGTGAGACTGTATTGCTTTGTTTAGCAGATGTCTATTAGTGTTTGTGCTAAAAAATGTAAAATAAAAGTTTCAAATTAAATCCAAGTAATCATTGTAGAAGTAAAGCAGTATGCACATTATAGTGTTTATGGTAAATGGGGTGAAATAGCCAAGTAACGGGACATTGGAATGGTTTTGGGGGGGACGTTCTGTGTATGAGGGACCCCATTCAATCATGATTTTGTGAGGGGGAAGGGCAGCAAACTCAAAGACAGCCCCAGGCTGTACAAACTCAAGCTACGCCTCTGATCAGTAGGTCATGCAGAATGACTTTTGGAGGTCCTAGTAAACTACAATATTCTTTTGCTAATATTAGAATATTGCTTACCATTAAATGCCCTACTTTTACCACAAAACTCACATACTGCAAGTCACCAAAAACAAAATCCTAAGGTTCATCATCTTCTCCCTTCCCAGTGAACATCATTGCTACACATTAAAAAAAAAAGGTCACCATTTACTACAGTGTTTGGGCTGGGGCCATATTTTGGTCATCTGTTCTTCAGTTTGCATTTGAAAGTTGGTAGCCCACAATTCCATTGGAGTGGGTGGAGTTACATAACTATGCATGCAAATTTATGTTAATCAGTTGTCCAGATGTTTCCAGGTTGAGATGTGCAGGCTGTATTTCTGCACCAGGTTCCAAGCTGAACATGTTCTTTGCTATTAATGCCTTAGCAGGTGTCTTTCTACATGTTGCTGATACAAGGGTGCATTTACCTGCTATCACAGGCCTCATGTAGATCCATTTTTATGTCTTTGTCTGTCTAGTGTTATATTATTACACCAGAGTCCAAGGTACACTTCCATTTTTCCCATTAATTTTTAATTCCAGTTTGTGCTGTGCGGCACTGTGCACAGCTCCACTGAGACATGCTTAAAGAATGTAAGTGGCAATCACTATGTTTTGTTGAAAATACTTGTTTTAATTAAGATCTGTATGATGTTGCGAGTTAATGGTGTAATGAGCTTGGGTTTGAAACATGGCAGAGGTGTTTATTTTGCACATGTGACTTACAATGTTAAAAACACATATACTCATTATAGCTGTATTTAGCTGCCCAATGCTCCGCACTAAAAAAATATAAAGAAAAGAAAAAAGGGGATATAGGAAAGTGGTGAAATTGAGGCAGGTGGGGGAAACATAGTGAAAGGCTGGTAGGGATGTGCAGGAAGGGAGTAGGAAAGAACCATAGCTATCCATTTTTTGTACCGCAACAGCTGTGCACTTTGGGAGATTTTGTATATGCATTTGGACTCTCAAACCCCAGAGAGAGGGGTGACAATATAACTGCATTGTCAAACCAATAAGACCAAATGACTTGTGTCCAGTGGACACATATGTAAAATTAAGAGCTATGTATGGGGCAATTTTTTTGGACAGGTGCTCATTTTTTTCTTTTATTAAGGTGAGAATGCAATGCTGGGGAGGGACATAGGTACATGTGGGGAGGTAAGCTGGGTAGGAGAGGATACATTCGCAGACAGATAAGACAGACAAGACTGCAGACAGGGTTGGTCTGTGACACATAAGGGGGGTTGGATGGTGATGGTGCTGTGGAATCCATGTCGCACGTGCCTCCAGATGGCAGCAGCGTGACTAAAGTCTCCACCCATCACAGAGGTTTGTTCGTGGAGTGAAAATAAACATCTCTTGCTGATCTGCTGTGCCTGTCTTTTGAGTCTACATTCAAATGTGGCGTATAAATGTCTCAAGCTTAGTGCTGAAGGCCTATCACTATCTCTGATTCTGTGTCTTGTTGTCTATTAATATTCCCTTCTAAAATGGGGATGTGTCAGCTGACTGATTACACTTTCAGTGAGAGCAGTAGAATCAAGGAAGTTTGGGTGAAACAATGTTCACCGATAGTGTTCTCTTTTTGCTTCACTATTTTGTGACTTTGGAGTAGGTATATAAGTTTTGGGGTGTGGGGGTGTCTTGGCACATGCAAGGAAGTGTGTTAAAAACTTTCCTCTAAAGTTCACACAAAGTTGTTTTAGCCTTTTTCTTTTTTAACTTTTTTATTTTTGAATCAGTCGGTGCTTTATGATAGTGCTGTCAATCAATTAACATAGATCACTAAAATGCCTCTGTCTTGTTAAAAATAGCTTATTCAAATGCAGTGTTAGTAGTCCTGCATGCAGCTTTAGCAGCAGTTGCATTATTAATATGTCTGTTCACAAAGGCAGTGGCAATGATGTTTACCTTTTGGGTACATAACAGTTCATTAACCATCACTTTGTTGAGATTCCCTGTATTAAAACTAAGCTGTGAGGTGCAAAAACTGTTGACACCCCGAGCAGGTATACTACAGTGTCCACAGCACATGATAAACCAAGAGATAAAGGTAAGCAATCACAGAGATGGATGGATAGATAGATATAGATAAATAGATAGATAGATAGATAGATAGATAGATAGATAGATAGATAGATAGATAGAAATAGACAGATCAAGAGATATACAAATAAAGAACATGCCTGTTAAGAAATGCAGATAGGATGTAAGACCAACATCCCCAAAAGAATTTCAGATGGGATGTAACCACTGCATCCCCAACACAAGGCTTTGCTCTCATGCTCTAGTTAGAGCAAAAAAGATGACCAAACATTTTCTTTTTCCCTTTAGTTGGAGTCACCTGACCTTACAATTAGTATAAACATATAGAAGGGCAGCACAGTGGTGCAGCAGTTATTGTTGTCCCCTCACAGCAAGAGATTCTCCAGTTCAATTCATGGCTGGGGTGCCTTCTGTGCAGAGTATGCATATCCTCCCTGTGTTCCTGTGGGCTTTCTCTGGGTGCTCTGGTTTCTTCCCACATTCCAAAGACATGCAATAGGTTAATTGGACACTCTAAATTGGCCATAGGTGTGAGTGTGCATGTGAGTATATGCTTTGTAAGAGCTACCTTGGCAGGGCTAGCCACCGGGTGGTGTAAACCTTGGCTCTAGATGATTATCACTGATGACGTGACACCTCAACCCTATGCACAAAGAATGGGAAAAAGGGGTTGTGGATGGATGGGTATGAATACAGAGCCTTTGAGAACTTAAGACTGATGAAACCAGTCAGCAATTGCAACTTATTTTGTATCAACAAGATGAGATATTATCATTCATTGAGTCCTCAAAAAATTTTAAATCAGATTTTATGAGGAATACATATACAAAATGCCACAAAGTTTATCATGTCTGTCCAAATGTCACAGCTAGCATAAGATAGCTGTCCTCTTCTGTTTTCTAAATTTCTAGTAGTCTCACAAATTTAAAGCTTGCAACTGTTCTAGTCTACTACACATTTGGTAAATGATTCCTTCTACATACTATGCCTTTAAAAAGTCCTTACAGCCTGATCAAGCTTTATGTCTATAGCCTGTTTGTCAGGCTCGTTTCTACCTGCTCTGTCCTTTCTTTCTAGTGTAAGCCTGTCACAGTCTTCCCATTCGCTTAAATACCAACATCTTGTCCCCAGTGTATTTACTCACTCCAAGTTAAAAAGATTGGGATGGCTTTGCATCTCATCATGTGTCTGTATTCAGTCTTCAGAGCTAAATGCAGTGCGGTCTAAACAAAGACTGATGTAAGTAACATTATCATGTAAATATTCCTAGATTCACCTCCTCTACATTCTAGCATTAGACTTATTTTTATTTTTTTACCTCTTTTCACTGTGTTTAATTATTCAGAATTTCAGTTGTGATAACCATAAGTCCTTCTCGTTTTCACATTCTGTTAATTTGTCCTCTTTAGTTTCAAACTCCTCCATTAATTTGTCATAATCTACTTCTAGCACATTGTAGTTCAGCAAATTAAAGTTAAGTTAAACTTCAGACCAAGCCCTTTAGTCTAATGACATCTCTTTCTATTGGTTAGTCCTTTCACAACAACCAGGGGTATTTTGGAAGCAGGCTGAGATATTTGCCATGCCCCAAGTGAAATTAATGTAACATATGGGAAAGTTTAGCTACACACTGGATGTGTACGAACCAACTGCCTGCTAGAGCCAGTCAAAAAATTACAATGTTAGTAAAAGATGCATGAAATAACCATGTTCGTCTCTGTGTATGTATGTGAATGTACTTTTAACAAGTGGCAATTAGGGGAATTCATGTGAAGAAACCTTTTTTTACTCAGAAAGCAGCAGAAATTAGTGTAATATTTGGAATGGATATTAGAGAAGAAATAGTCAAGAATCAACTGTATGCTAATCAAAACAACAATCAAAATGATTGCAAGCATAACATTTTGCAAAAAAGGGACCAAAAAGAAGTTCACTTAAGAAGTTTCGTAAACTTTGATGTAAACTTTACTGAATATATAGAATAACTTTTAAAATCTTGTTTTGCAGTGCTTGGGTCTCCAGTTTGGTTCTCACTTGGGGGTGCCTTCTCTGTGGGGGTCTACATGTCTGCATTTTATCTATGTGGGAGTTTGCTGGTGTCCCCCCACATCCCTTAGCTGTGCCATAGGTACATTTTTGTTCCTTCTAACTGCCTGTAGCTGTGCATGATATATGGGGTTAACTACATATTTGAGTCCTGCTTTGGGCTGGCACCCTGTTCAGGATTAGTTCTTCTGTCTTTTGCCCATTGAGTTCTGGGATATGCTTGGGCTGCCCCATGACTATTCATTTGTTATAGGAGGTAGTAAGAGAAAGAAATGAATGGATGACTGGCAGAAAGTATTGCAGTAGAAAAGCAGATAAATACTCAAATATTCATACCTATGTTCTGTCTATAATAAATGATCAATAAGCAAAACAAATCCAGAACCTTATTTGTATAACACATTATAGTGACTTCCTGCTGATTACAGGACATGACTCATACACAGTTACTATACCGTGGCATTAGGGATAGTCTATAATAGCAAAACTCCTGAGATTAAAATGGAACAGAAGCATACCTGAAAGCCCGTAAGCCAGAACTTCTTTAATTATCTATGTCTGTTTACCAACTGGTAGTGCACTGATCTCGATGGACCAATTTTAGGTATAGCCTGGGTGATTACAATTGCAGTCATATAGCTAGCCATTAAAAATCTTGTAAAACAATTCAACTAAGTAACTAAGCAATGTACAAAACTAGTAATTGGTACAAAACTAGTAATTGGTGAATGCATTCAGCATTAGACAGTCACATAACATCATTAGACATTGAAAGAAGTTTGTGACAATGTCATGATCACCTGGGACCAAAGTTAAGGGTATTGCTACTGGGTTAAAATATATTTAAGTATCACATGGCTACTTTCACACTGGCATAAGCTATCAAAAACGGTTAACCCTGTTGTATGTGCAGCAGAGTGTGGTGATATTATCAGGGGTCCTGTCAAGCACAGAAAAGCATATCTGCTCACTGAAATCCTCCCATTACATTGTACAGCACCTGTGCATCAAAACCAAATGTTACTATTCATTCAGTGGCTAAGGGCATAGGGTCACACTAAGGGCATGGGGTCACAGGCATGGGATTCAGCACCTTGTTAGTCCTGACTGAGATTTGAAGCAAACTGATATGCTTTAAACCTAGTGCATTTCACCTTTCTCTCTCTATGGCAAGTATAAATACCGAAGGGTATATTTTCCATTTCTGTAGTATATTTTCAGAATTATTCAAACCCCCCTAAAAAATAAAATAAAATAATTTGAAAAATATGAAAGATTATATTAAAAAACACAGACAATAATGTGGCTTAAGATGTTGATATTTGTACAGTTTGCTGAAACTTAATTTAATCATCCATGATGCCTTCATTAGTCTAATGAAATACATCTTGTTGTAGAGCCAGTGGGATAAATGTTAATATAATAATTCATGCCCATGGCATGGGTGTTATACAGTGTTATAGGACGCTGTGTATAATATTATAGGATTCTAAGTTACACCATCTGTGTTGCCTACTGAGCATAAAGATTTCCTTGCTTAACTATCTTATGTAAAACTAAGGAAAACCAAGTCCTTTGGAGGATTTTAACCACCCAAACATTGACTGGCTAAACTACTCTGAATTTAACAAATATCACCAAAAATTAACTGAGCATCTTAATCAAAATTTTTGGAACAAATTATATGAACTCCATCTATGGCCGGAGGTATCTTGTATATTGTAATGATAAAGCTAGGATTTAATTGATCTCCACCTTCTTTAATGAACACAGACTCTGGTAATGTCATATTTTTACCTACGAGTACAACAGGGCTCATTTATAAACACAACATTGCCAATAGACTCTATAATACAGTAAATGACATAGTGAAAAGAGATATGGGCACTACCCTCAGTGATTTTAAGCTGTTCAGAATACGATCAAACAATTATTTAATAATGTTAACTTCTGCATTTGTGAACATATACTAATACAAACAAATTGCTAAAATAACAAACAGAAACAAGTGGTGCTTCTTAAATTTTAGAAATGTCTCTGGTCTTAAAATGAAGCACAGAAGCTACTTAATTTTTTGATCAGTTCTTTACAAATAAAGCTATGGGCTCAGGATTATTTCAAAGATGGAAAACAGCAACATGGCATTCATTAATTATATTAAAAGCTGAAATGGAAATTGCAAATATAATATGGTGCCATTAAAGAATGACATGATTGCACAGTCACAAAAATGGATATTATATTTGCAAAAGAACTGTGTGCAAATTTCTCAGTAAACAATGGCATATGTTAAAATACTATAGAGAAAGTGGAAGATATCTTCACATATAACAACAGAAATGATAACTGCTACCAGAAATAAAATTAGAAAATCAAGTTTCATGGGACCAAACAACATACCTGGTGGCTTTAAATACAGAATTAAGAAAAATGTATCAAAAGCCCTCTCAATCATACTTAATAAAATGTTAGCATTTGGGCACTTCCATGTCATATGACAACCGGTCACTTTGCGTTACAGTAGTACCAAAAATATTTACTCATATTCTAAAATTCCAGTAATAGAAAAGGAAGCTTGCTATAATCACTATCTGTAAATAAAGTATAGAAAAATATTCCCCCTGAAATCAGGCCAGAGTCCGGCGCGCACCAGCGCACACACACACATACACACACACACACACACACACACACACACACACACACACACACACACACACACACACACACACACACACACACACACACACACTGGAATTCCTAAAAACCTACTTAATCAGTAAAGACCAGTGTTCTTGCATGAAACACAAAAATTTCCCTTCTCCCCTATCAATAGTTGTATATCATGTTCTTAATGTACAATTATTTATCTTGGCAACAGTTTGTTATTCATCTCTGTCTCTCCTTCAGGCCCTCTCTCTCCAATCTTTTTACATTAATCTTACTTTACCTTTTATTATTTTATCTCTTGCTCTGTCATACAAGCATTGTTTTTCTTACTTTATTGATCTGCTACTATAGTTGAATTTCAGTTGTTGATATGCATTGTGAACCAGGCAGTTTGTCTCAAAAACATTTTAAGCATGTTTTTTTTTTCTCATGGTAGATCATATGTGACTAACTTTTTTAAAGTTTCTATCAAAATGTATGGGAGTTAGTGGCTGTAAGTCTATCAGCAAATGTAACCTATCTAGATCTTTCCAAGGTACTTGACTATGTACCACATAGTGAAAATGTATCCATTTTGTATACATTGGGTATAAACCCATATGTAATTAGGTGGATCTGGCTGACTGGGAGGTTCTTGAAGGTTAAAGTTGAGGACACTACTTCTGATGATGGGAAGGTAACAGTTAGGGTTCCTTAGGGTTCATTGCTTGAATCTTTACTGTTTAATATCTTCATGTCTAACTTTCTGTCTCATTGTATTATATACTACATAGCAGGTTTGCTGATAACACCAAAATAGGGAGAATTGTTAATTCGGTAAAAGATCAAGCTACACTTCAGGGGTATCTAGATACGTTTTGCACTTGGGCAGTATGTAAGAACATGGGGTTTAATGCCAGTAAATTTAAAACATTACATATTGGTTGTAATAACTCATGTTTTTCATATGGTCTAGATCATGTTGTATTATAGGTTCATAGGTTCATAGGTTTATACTAGGCTATCTGCCCTAAGGCATTTATAAGCCTAGCCCAAAGTTTTGTGGCTTACACCACCCCTTATGTTAAAAAATACTGTGCCCATTAGTTTGTTGTGCCTCTGTCCAGCAGTGACACAGAGATGATTCCCGGAGTAAACCTACAATCTCCCATCCACCGGTCAAGATTTCTCTTGAACAGAGCCAGCGAGGTGCTCTGCCTCACATGGACCGGGATTTTATTCCACAGCATAGGGAGTCTCTGGGTGACAAATCTATCCCTCCAGCATGTCCTATTTATATCCGTGCTAAGGTTTAAGTCACTTGCTCTAGTGGATCTGGTAGATTTGGATTTTTTGAGGTGGAGCATGTCCATTAATTCCGGGTTGGACATGGCCTTGTATGTCACATTAATTAATGTGAAAAAGGATAGACATTTACGATTAATAGTGCAAAACAAATTAAGGTATCAGGACAGTCTTTTATTAGTCACTACAAAGTGCTATGCAGTTATTATGGATAATCTGCACAATATATCAAGTCATGATGAGAACGTTTTAATTCATCTTTATATGACTGTTGTAAGACCTTATCTAGAATATTATGGACTGCCACTGTCTACAACTGATCTCAGCTAACAGGATTGGAAACATTCAGATAATCTCATGTGTGCATGTATGTGTGTGTTTGTGTGTGAGAGAGTGTGTGTGTGTTTGTGTGTGAGAGAGAGTGTGTGTGTGTGTGTGTGTGTGTGTGTGTGTGTGTGTGTGTGTGTGTGTGTACAGATTCAAATAAATTATCGTGGTTATTTCTTACATTTTATTTTTATTAGTCTCATACCTGAGGTGTACGCAGTCAATAAGGTGGCTTTAATTGCCATGAATTGAGGCTGTTGGTGAATACAAGTGACTGACCATGCTAGTACTGCTGTCACTATTCTCGCTTTGTGGTGCAAGAGTACATTACAGTGGATTTTTTTTAACAGATCTGAAGAGCACAGCTAATAAAATCACTGTATTGATAGATTTGGAGATTGTCTGTGATGAAAATAACTGTGTCTGTGTGTGGGTTGGGAGGATTGCAGTGCATTTAAAACTAGCAATTCAGCCATATATATATATATTTTTTCATTTTCCATCACAAACACTAGCATAATACACAATAAGTGACTGTCCATACTGTTCTTGGAGGGATATGTATGATAGCAACTGATCATTGAAACAGTGATGCATCATGTAGCATTGCCATCTCACACAGCTTGGTTCTGCAGTTGAGATTATAGCTGTATTTCCTTCTGTGCAGAGTCTGTATGTATTCCCTTTCTCTGTGTATATTTTATCCAGGTCTGAGTTCCTCTCTGATGTATAATGTATGCATGTGGCCATTTGTGGTTTAACTTTCATCCCAATATTAACATCAGTGTGGTATATCAAAGCTTAAAGTTACAAAAAAGCAATCAGGCATAAATAACAAAATCTCATAGACAAACTGAATTATATTAACCAATCCCAATGACATGATTAAATTGAAAAAGAATAATTCCCATCCACCTTTAAAGGTATACTTTCCAAGGAAGGGTGGCATTAAGTCATATAGGCTTTAATGTATTGAATTATAAAATGAGCATAACATGTCATATCAAAACAATTTAAAACATTAGCATCCCCACAATGCTTAGTTTTTTGTTGTGAGACAGCTACAAGTTACACCAGAATACAGTCAGCAATGTTTTCTAAATAGATTAGATGAAATGGAAGTTATGTTAATTTTATGATTCAGTACATTACAGTCCATTGGACTTAATACCAAGCTATCCATAACCATAGATAACCATAAGTGTATTAGTCTGAAGGACAAATAAATAAATAAATGCCAAATAGTAGAGGTCACAACACTGAAAACTGTGTTACAGCATTAGTAGTAGTTTTGATTTCTAAAGTGGCCTCTGTGACTCTCTTCAATGGGTTCTGGCTGAAAAACAGTCTGTTATCCATCACACAACGTATGGATTCATATTCAGATTTACAAGCCTGTCAAAAATCCTTGTATATGAAATAGTATCAAAGGTTTTGGCCAAGTCTAGATAATGTTGTATATAAAGTGGAATTGCTATCCACCACTTCAGTGACTTTTTCAAAGTAAGTAACAAGATTAAAGAGCCAGGACCTGCCTTTGACAATGCCAAACTGATGAGGGTCCAGCTTGAGAGATTTCAATGTGCAGATTAATGTGGTCACTGATAATACATTCCATACCTTTACATATGGGGCTAGTGAGATTAATGGATCTAAAGTGTACCAGATTTTGTAGTTGAGCTAATATTGTTTAATGGCATTACACTGACTGGTTCTAGGTCTCTGGAAGGCATCCAGTGGAGGAAGCTTATGCTGAAGAGGTTAAATTCTTGTTTCGATAGACCATATTTGGTACTGATAATCAGCCAGCCTGGTATATTATCTGGACCCATGAATGAGGTGTCCTTAGCTTTCGAGAGGGCTGACAGGCCTTGTCCCATAGTAATTATAGGTGGGTGGATGGGACAGTGGAATCTGTGGAATAGCTTTAATTTTGGGTGGAGTAAAATTTCCAGTAAATTTGTCAGACAGGATATTAGTTTGGGTCAGAGAGGGCAATATTATTGTGGACTTGGTCTGAACATTATTTGGTGTTAGTTCTTAATCTACCAATACGGTTTTAGTTTTATTTGCTATTTAAGTTCATATTTAGCTTTAAGCTTCCTAATGTAGGTGGAATGGCATAAACCCATACATACAAATAATTTATATTCATATTAATATATAATCTGAAATATGTGCAATAATTATGCCCACACACTTAAGTGTGCTCTTAAAGTAAGTACAACGTGACCACTTATAAGCACTATGTCATTTCTTTATCACTGGGTAACTTGTTTTTATGGATTTTCTCCCACAAAGGATTGTTTTAGATTTCCTTATGTTTGATGTGGATAGGGACTGTCTTAAAAACACAACTAATTAAGTGGGAGTAGAAGTCAGAAGTGCAGGCAGTGGCTTTAGCAATGCAATCCATAGGAGGAGGATTAGCATTGCGATCTGTAGGAGGAGGATTACCAATGTGATCCATAGGAGGAGGATTAGCAATGCGATCTGCAGGAGGACGATTGGCAATGTGATCCATAGGAGGAGGATTAGCCATGCAATCCCAGGAGGAGGATTAGCAATGCGATCTCAGGAGGAGGATTAGCAATGCGATCTGCAGAAGGATTAGCAATGTGATCCATAGGAGGAGGATTAGCAATGCAATCTCAGGAGGAGGATTAGCAATGCAATCTGCAGTAGGAGTATTACAGCAGAATTTGCTTAGATTATCAAGTAACTGAAGGTTTCAGAAATCCCCAAACAAAGGTGTTTTCAGGGGAAATACCTCCAGTTTCAAACTAAAAATCTCACTGATATTTGGTCTGATTTAACAAGGGATAATAATATATATGGAGGTGTTCAAGAAATGGTCATATTTATGAGGACAAGATCAAGGTTATTTGGATCCAAATTAGGATGGTAAACTGTTTACAAAAGGGCTTTATAATTTATAATATCAAGGAATCATTGGGCATTCTGACTATTGGCAGTGTAGGTGGTTTATTCATGAGTAATCAAAGTCCTAAGTAGAAAGGTGTTGGGTTTGATGGAAAATACAGTTAAGGTATTAAGATAACTATTATGCTCAAAAAGATACATACAGAGTGCTCTATAGCTACTTATGGAGTAGTAATTAATTTTGTTGTGTGATTTGGATATCTTAGAGCTCAAATCTGGTGTCCTGAGGAATCAATAATGAGGTGATGATATCCTTAATAAATATGGAGACTAACCTGCACCCCAACACATGCACAATTGCCAGTAGGACTGAAGATATGCTAGGCAGCAAACACTGCAAATGAGGGGGTGCCTTTGAATGCTTTGAAACCACATCTCTGTAACTATGTTTATATGAATGTGTTCCAGTTGCAAGAAGGCCTCATCTTTAAGTATTTTTTTTTCTTAAAGACTCCTGACATTAATTAGAGTGACATTAATGTGTTCGCAAATAGAATTTACTAGGTTGCAATGTTCAGCAGATGACCTCTGACTAAAAAGTGCTCTATGGGGATAGAATATGAAATCTTTGGAAAGAGAGGTACAGGCCATCCATGGCAAACTGGGAAGGTTTGCCAACCATCTCAGCCCAGGCTGGTATGTAATTGATCCAGCTAGAATGATACCAGTTACATAGTCAGTTATTAAAGTCAATTATCTTGCCTTGAATGTCAGCATCATTCTAGATGATGGAAAAATACCACTCATGACGAATGTTTTTCCCTACCTTGGAAACATGCATAACAAATTCAATCATGTCCTTTTGCATGTCCCTGTATGTAGTGTGCCTAGGTTTATTCAACCCCATGTGGACCACTATCAGGTCATTATCTTATTTGATAGGATAAAGGGATCTAATAACCCTTATTATCTACTGCTGTTACCTTATTCATAGGCAGCCTAATGAGTGAGGTGTCTCTATGCTTTGCTGTAGAGCCGCCCCCCCCCACCATGAAAACATTGTCAGTAAGGGCATAGAGTGACTGTTAGAAGTATGAGCTTATCAAAAGTGGTGGTGCAAGATTGCTGTGATTGAGGGGGTGAGAAATATTCCCACTCTCCCACAGTTGTGCAACCGTGGCGTTAATATGCATAGTAGGAGCATGTGTGGGTGCATGTGTGTTTGCATCCCTGCAAAAAATAAAGATTTTTGAGCTGGATTGTTTTTATTTTTGAACACGTCTGTTGGACTGTCATATTGAGTGGGCTGATCATTTTATCTAAACTCATTTAATCTAAACCAGCAAAACTGAAAAAATAAAAATGAAATAAAAAAATAAAAACATACAACAAGCCCCCTGCACACTCATCCCCCCTAACTTACATAAAGTAATTCAATGATCACACTACAGTGGAAAAACGGAAAAAAAACATCAGTCTGGAACACTATAATAAAGCAATCTGCAATATTAATTACACATCTTTGAGAAAACTCATACCGGTGATCAAAAATAATTTTACAATGTTCTAGGTTTTCTTCTGAGTTTTGCTAATTTAGATGAAATGAGTTTAGATAATCAGTGTTGTAGATGAAAGGACATATACCCAATGGTGAGGATGCAGGGAGTAGAGGTGGCAAAGGTGAATGAGTTTAAGTACTTGGGATCAACAGTTCAGAGTAATGGTGAGTGTGGAAGAGAGGTGAAGAAGAGAGTACAGGCAGGATGGAGTGGGTGAAGAAGAGTGTCAGGAGTGATTTGTGACAGACGAGTACCTGTAAGAGTGAAAGGGAAGGTCTACAAGAGGGTAGTGAGACCAGCTATGTTATATGGGTTAGAGACAGTGGCACTGACAAAAAGGCAGGAGTCAGAGATTGACGTGGCAAAGTTGAAGATGTTAAGATTTCCACTGGGTGTGACAAGGATGGACAGGATTAGGAACAAGTATATTTGAGGGTCAGCCCAGGTTGGAAGGTTTGGAGACAAAGCCAGAGACGCAAGATTACATTGGTTTGGACATGTGCTGAGGAGGGATGCAGAGTATATTGGGAAAAAAGATGCTAAGGATGAAGCTGCCAGGTAACAGGAAAAGAGGAAGGCCTAAGATAATGTTTATGGATATGGATGTCAACGTTTATCGATGTAGTGAGAGAGGACATGCAGGTGGTTGGTGTGACACAGCAATATGCAGAGGACAGGAAGAAATGGAAACAGTTGATCCACTGTGGTGACCCCTAACAGGAACAGCCGAAAGAAGAAGAAGACGAAAAAGAAGAAGAAGAAGACAAGTTCTAGTGCAGTATGGAATGTGGGAATATTCTTCAGTATGGAATGTGGGAATATTATTCTTAGCATTGTCTGGACAACAAGGTTTTAGTGGACAATCAGGGATATATATATAAAGAAGTTACCTGAAAGCAACAAACATGAAGACAGCTCCTCACCTGGACAATCATTGGAGGAAATACCGGTGAAGTACTGAGTGAGGCAATCTGATCGGGATTATTTGTAGAGTGCTCCTTGCGGAACTGCTTACATAGAAAGCTGGAGACAGGACTTGAGTGAGGCTTGTGACCGCAGACTTTTGCTTTAAAGATATCCTGCATTTCAGACAGGCGATATGGACTGTGAATCTTATATAAAAATAACCTAATCCAGTGTGTATTTTGTCTGGATTTACAAAATCAAGGGGAGTGTGATTTTGGTTTTCTTGTGACTTGTGACAATATGCATGTGTATTCTATATAAGTCCTGCCTCCACTGTTTCCATGCACATGAAAATAACTTATATAAATCCGCCCCACATGTACGCATGTGTGTTTCTAAATGTATAGAGATGAGTATATATAAATCCGCCCCACATGTACGCATGTGTGTTTCTAAATGCATAGAGATGAGTATGTGTTGTTAGATTGCCAATGAACTTTCATCAACAGTAAATATGTCGGAAAAGCTCACTGGCGAAAACTTTTACAAAAAAATAAATAAATAAATAAAACAATTGCAAATTAAACAGAAGTGTTACATTTACAACCATATAAAATAGCCAGAAACTTTGCTTTTACATGAGGACTTTCGCCCATCCCCTGACTCCAGTAAATTAAATACACTAACTCCACAGTTGCAAAATCGTGGAGAAATAGGATAACTGCTAGCACTGTATTGTAGTCAAAATGTTGCACTTCATCTGTAATACAATGCAATCACTCATGCCAATGACAAAAATGACCACAAAGAAGTGCCATGTAATGAACATGTGACACAACTAAGTCTATGGCACCAATAGGAAGAAATATATATATATATGTGTATATATATATATATATATATATATATATATATATATATATATATATGTATAGATATATATATATATATATATATATATATATATATTTATAGATATACAGAAATACAGAAATAGATATAGATATATAGATATATGTGTGCTCTGAGAGTGAGTATTAATGTGTGTGTGTGTGTGTGTGTGTGTGTGTGTGTGTGTGTGTGTGTGTGAGCGTGCACACATTTGTGTGAATTTGTATGTGTCTGTGTCTGTATACACATGCTCGTAGCAACATATGAATGCATGTGTGTGTGTACTTGTGTGAATATGTGAATGTCTGCATGTGAATCTGTGTGCAAGTGTGTTTGTGGGTTTGAGTCCATTTGTGTATGTGTATATGTGCCTACACGTGTGTGGCTGTTTGTGTGTGTGTGTGTGTGTGTGTGTGTGTGTGTGTGTGTGTGTGTGTGTGCACGCGCACGTGTGTGTGTGTGTGTCTGTAAGTAAAGCTGTATGTATTGAGCTAAAATGTGTATTAAAAGGTTTTCTGCAGAAACAGTTTTTAATGAAAGTTCTGTACATAATATTAATTTTAAAATTAAGACACTCAAACCCAGACATCCTAAGCATTACAGGACTTGGCTAAAACCAGAAATAAAAGATAGTGAAATTCTTCCCCCTGGTTACAGCATTATCAGAGTAGACAGAGCACCTAAAAAAGGTGGTGGAATAGCTCTAAGTTTCCCTAACAACTTGAAAGTTTCCCAGTACTCAAATACTATACCAGCATTCTGCACAGCCGAAATCCTTACATTTCTAAAACTTAACTCATCTAAGAACATCTGCATAGTTGTTTTATACATCCATCCTAGGTAAAACATTCCCATTGTAGAAAATATTCTAGGCTAGATATCTGAAAGAACACTGAAGAAATTCATTATCCTAGGGGATGTTACCATTGATTGATGGACACTACCCTCACACGGCCCAACAAACTGTATAAACCTCTGTGGCTTTACTCAGCTTATAACTAGTTCTACCAGATACAGCAGAAATAACATCCAGCACTCCACCCTGGACTGGATACTAGTCTCAAACCTTTTCAACTTTATATCCTCAGGCACAGTCCCTGACGCCTTAAGTGAGCACCTACTAGCCTGTACTCACAAGACCATCACTCAACTCATAAAGCAAAAAGCAAAACAAGGTCAAAACCATATGAAAGCTTTAAAAATTCAGCAAAGAGGTATTTAATGAATCTCTAAAAGCTATAGACTGGTCCATCCTAAAAAGACTTCTGCTTAATGATGCATTTGAGCATTTCAACTGTACCCCCCCTAAGCATTCTTAACTCCTTGGCCCCTCAGCGAACAAAAAGAATAAAAAATAACCATGCCCCACAGCTCACCAAATCATGTAAAATTCTAATGGAAGGCAGGGACAAAGCATGAACTGACTGGCTAAAGAACAAAAATTACATAAATCTTTAGTTATAGAGACAACTCTGTAATCAAACAGAAAGACAGACATTGCATTACAAAAAAAATCATACTATTCCTACATTCAAGATAACCACAAAAACAACCCTAAGAAATTCTTGTCATCTGTAATGTCACTACACAACCCAGGAAATAAAAATATTCCCAAGCCATACTCCAATATACCACCTCTTCAGACAGCCAACAAATTCAACACATACTTTACTGCGGTGGTGGTGCTGCGGTAGTGTTGTTGCCTCACAGTAAGACGTTGTCCTGTTGGATTCTCAGCTAGAGCATCTTCTGTGTGGAGACATGCATGAATGGGCGTACCTTCGTTGAAGGTTGTGGCCAGAGCCGGCAACTCGGTACGTAAAAATCTACTGCCAATCATTGGCGGACCGGAGTTCTGCTGTGGCGACCCCCTAACCAGGAAAAGCCGAAAGACACAACAACAACAACAACTTTACAGAGTCCATATCCAACCTATAAGTAAACCCAATTCATCAACCGCAGTTCACTACTTCTACTAATATCCCCAATACTAACCTCTACACACACCACACATTACACACACACACACACACACACACACACAACCAACCCCTCATTCCTAACCAAAAATCAATCCATCCCCAGCTTACGTTTCAGCCCATCCCTTTATCTCAAATAAAAAAAACAGTACTACAAAAACTGAAACCTTGCTCAACCTCAGCAGACAACCTCCCACCGGAATCCGTAAAGCTTGCCACAGAGCTAAAAGCATTCCTTGTTAGCATCTTAATTAATAGATCCGTAGATCCATAGCTGAATCACATGTCCCCAGCCTATAGAAAAGATCACACATTATCCCTTTACATAAGGGAGGCAACTCCACTGACATCACAAATGTTCATCCTATTGCAGTCTTGTCCCCCCTCTCTAAGATTCTAGAAAAATATGTGCACCTACAACTTCTCCATCATCTTACACACAACAACCTACTTTCCCACACTCAACATGGCTTTAGACATGCACGCGGTATCTCAATAGCCTTATTATCATTCATAGACTCTGTCAGCAAAGCCAGTGACACTAGAAAACTAGTATCTGCAGTATTTCTAGAGTTGATATAATTATTTGACATAGTATCTCACTCCAATCTCCGGAAAGAACTTTCCAGCATTGGTCTATCCTCCTCCTCCTCACTTCAGTGGTTTTCTTGCTACCTAGCTGACAGGCAGCAAGCAGTAAAATGTCAGGGCTCTATCTGCCCAAATCACATCACCCACACAGGTGTACCTCAAGGGTCCATCTTTGGCCCATTACTATTTAATGTCTTCATCAATAACTTACATACATCCTCCCATGAAGGCACTCTACTCCAATATGCAGACAACTCTACTATCACCTGTGTATCAGACACATTAACTCACCTACAACATATAACACAACAAGCTTTCTCTTCCATAGAAACATGGTTCTCCAGTGCTGAACTCCTACTGCCCCCCCCCCAAAAAAAAAAAGAAAAACTAAAGCTCCTTCTCTTCACTCACAAACCCCATGGCTCCAGCAAAACAAACTTCAAGATCTTTTCAGCCAACAATGCTGAAATTAAATTGGTTCACATACCAAATTATTGGGTGTCCCAAATGAGTATAATCTCAAGTTTGACTTACACATACAAAACAGTATAAAAAACACTACAAAACAGTATAAAAAAACACCAAAAACTAGGCATGCAGTACAGCAATAAAAATTATGGAGTGAAGTTCATCTAAATATCAAAACTGCTATTAACCTGCACTCCTTCAAAACCTCTATAAAAGAACACTTGGATTTGCTCCTGTATGAGCCCAGGCTGAGGTACTCCTTTACCCTTTTCTACCTCTACCTCTACTGCCTCTATCCCCACTGCTAACTTACCCTACCCTCCTTTCCTCTACACATACTCCCCTGAGGTTACACTCATACCTTTTTAATATCTATTCCTAGCTTCCCCTCTATCACACCCTACCCTTCTCTACTTGTACTATCATCCACCTTCACCAGTGTAATCTGTTACCATATTTCCTGACCTCTAGAATATTAATAATCGTCATGGTGATCATCTGTTATGTAAATAATGCCGCATCTTTTCTATTATCAGGATTTCTATATCATTTATGTCTGTTGAGTTTTTAGTCTGAAAAACTAATGCATAGTTTTTTTAATTTTGTGCTTGAATGTTATGACTTCATTATGTCTGTTAAGTTCCCATTCTGACAAACGAATGTGCTGTTTTCATATTTATATTTGAATGTTATGACTTCATTATGTCTGTCTAGTTTTTTATTCTGGTAACCATATGTATCTGGAACTTTTCTCACCGGGCCTCCCCGGAAATGGGTACCTCATGACCCAGTCGGATTTTCCCAGTAAACATATGTCAAATAAATAAATAAATGAAAATAAAAATTTCATAAAGATATTACCAACACATGCCCACATAGATTATTTTCACATTATATTAATACCCACTAGTGTGGACATTACAGAGATGTATTTGAGATTTGAGCTCCCAAGGGCTGGAAAGCCCACTGTTTTTATTCTACAACTTCATAGTCCATTATTGTCTGTAACATCCACCCCACTGAACTTAACTGTTTGCTTTAGTTCTACAGAGTGCCATATAATCAGCTGATTAAAGTGCTTAGATTTCATTGTAAACTAAAGCCATCCATAGTAATTTGTGTGCTTTCTACATCTCATGAAGAAAACACAGGTATTCTTTGACAATAGACAGCATTGTGGTAGCAGTACTCACACACACACACACACACACACACGCGTGCACACACACACAAATGCGCACACACACATACACAAGAAGACTCACACAGCATACGTGATATGCAGCACACATCAATGTCATTGCGGAATAATAGAAAATTCAAAGAGTCAGTTCATGTTTCAGGTAGTTTGGTAAAGAGGATCAGGGCAGTGCACAGTCTACACTTCAGAAGAGCACTGTACGGGACGGTGTACAAGTAATGCTTAGTGGTCAGAGGATTAAGCCAATATTTAAAGTACACATGGTCTGGGATGTCAACCACACAAGCATACAGCAGGTAAGTGGCACCGCTGATACACAGAGTTTTGTATATGACTGTGTGTGTATAGACCAATAATGACCATCACCTTGAAGTGTGCTGACAGCTGCAGCAAATGGACTGGACACTGCATTTAGTATGTCCCACCAGAGAGTTTTTTGTTACACTTTCACAGAGTAGATATGATCTAGTACAGGGACAGCTACGTGACTGTTCTTTACTTGTAATCTGAGCAAAACAAAAGAAACAGTTTTCAGATCTGAATTGAAGTGATATAAATTACATGCAAAACAATATCAGATTAATTTGTTTATGAATATTTATAAATGCTGCTTCTGTTTGATAAACAATTACATTCTAACTAGCATGACAGTCATCTGATAAAATATTTGCACATAAACTTAAGTAATTATAAATGTCCACTACTATCTATCCTGCAAATGATTTTATAAGTTACATTAATTAGCTGTTCTTGCTATTTAAATATTATTTATGTAGTATATTTAGATCATGAATTGCTTTTATTACAGTTTGATATAGTTCAGTTTTGCATTATGTTGTTCAGTTGGACTTTTTATGCATCACTCTGCATTAATTAATTTATCTGATTTATCATAATTTCATATTCATTTGAAAATTAAGCCTCCTACTATGGCATACGATTTAAATAATTTACTATACCCAATAACATTTGCTAATTTATTATCCCTTCAAATGCAATCGTTAGTAGAGTTTTTCCTGCCGCTGGCTTTGTGAGCCCAGCAGTTCACCATTGCATTACTCATAAGCCTGCCACATTTAGAAATGTTATTTTTTCTAAAACTGTGTTAGTGCAGTTATTAAGTATAACATTTTTCATTCTGTGAAAGGTTACATTGAATGTCTAACTATCTGTGTTCATTTTTAATACATTCAGAGAAATGCATGTGTATGCCACTGAAATACTTGATTGTATGACAAAGGTAATCCCCATCCAACAAACAAAAATAAATAAATAAATAAATGTCCTACACGGACAGACTCAAAAAAGTCCAGCTATTCTCTGTCTCATATCGTCTACAAAGAGACGATCTCTGCTTGACTTACAAAGCCATGTCTGACCAGCTCTGTTAGAAATGCTACATCTAAAGAAATCCCAATCCCTCAGCATCACATGCTTCAGAGACCTCAACCTCATTACCACAATCAACAGAACATGCTGAAGGGACAGGTTCATAACCCCGAGACTGCCGGTGCTCTGGAACAGACTTCCCATACTTGTCAAGCAGAGCACCTCACTGGCCCTCTTCAAGAGAAATCTTGATGAGTGGATGGGAAATGGAAAGTTCACCTCAGGGATCACTCCATTGGCTCTACTTGATAGAGGCACTGGGAACTAAGGTCGGGTGTCACAATGGCAGGGTAATCCTATGGGCTAGGCTTGTAAAGGCTCCAGGGCCATTAGCCTAGTACACACCTATGAACCTAAATAAATAAATTATTTAATTAATAAAACTGCTTGACTACCTGTGCATTTGGCTAGTTTGTGATGTTACCATTAATATGCTTAACTGACCCAGGGTCTGTTGCAGTGTGCTACACTTAATGCAAAGCTCTTCCGTAGCATACAAACAAGGGACAACATCAGTCCAGTGACATGCATAGCTATTTGCTGCAGTAGATAATCCATATTTTATAGTGTGGATATCTGCAGTATGCCTTACACAATGATTGATACACAGGAGAACCCTCTGCTGTAGAGCTGTACAAAACTATTTATCATACTCATCAGCTTGGTCATCTAACTGTAATGAGCACTAGTGATGTATTTGTTCCCCTTTCCTCCAAATCTAGCACATTATTGTACCCCACGGACAGTGTCCTCTTTTCATAGAGAAAAACCTTGTGACTAACTGTAACTTATTCCAGGGTAGCTGAAGGGTGACAGTTAGTTGCCAACTGGCTATTGTATACAGCTGCTGAGACTTCGTTTTTTGTCTGTGTCTGATGTTCTCACCCCTTGGACAGCATCATGCAGACAAGTTTTACTGCATGATGCGGCCTAAAGGGTGGGAACATGCAGTACATGTTTTACTTGTCTTTACATGTAACATGCATGTAACATACATGTGTACTTCCAGGTTTGTATGCAGGCTGACTACTGATACACTACATCTCCCATGGCCCCTTAATTCTGGGAGTCTTTGGCCTACCCAGGCCTCAGACTCTCTTCCCTTTTCCCTGAAGTGGGTAAACTGGTATCAGAGAGTGTCAGTCAAAACCACTCGAATGCCACCTACTACCTATGATTTCTCAAACGCAGGTCACTGATGTCACAAGTAGAGTTCCACAGCACTCCTTGAGCCAATTATACACAGATCAATGTAATTTGCTTTAAGTATCATAAAAACAATGAAAAAAGTGAAGATTAGTTTTGCTGTTCTTGTGTTTTTGCATTTAGCATTACACATCTGTACATCTGAGAAAGTTAACAATCTTTCCACTGGATACCCACTTAAAGTGTCAGGACCCGGATTACCAAATCATAAAATGTGGACACTGAAAGACTGAAAATCCTGACTTACATATACTAAGTCTGAGATTGCAGTTTCTTGGAATATTGCCTTTTCTCTCACGTCATCTCAGAGTTGGTATTTATAAGTTCAGAGGTGCGGGAAGCTTGCCCCCCCATATATCAGGGGGTGCAAGTTCTGAAAAAAGACATTTAAAGGAGAAGAGTAATGCCCGATATTCACACCTCTTGTATTTCTGATCTTTTTTTTCTGTGTTTCAGGACTGCTGATTTACAACATTTCAATTTCAGACACATTTTGATCAGGATCACTTATAGCATGCAGCAAACAATAGCAAGTAGAAACAAGTCGAAGCAAACATAAGCAAGTAGAAACAAGTCGAAGCAAACATAAGCAAGTAGAAACAAGTCAAAGCAAACATAAGCAAGTAGAAACAAGTCAAAGCAAACATAAGCAAGTAGAAACAATTCAAAGCAAACATAAGCAAGTAGAAACAAGTTGAAGCAAACATAAGCAAGTAGAAACAAGTCGAAGCAAACATAAGCAAGTAGAAACAAGTCGAAGCAAACATACGCAAGCAGAAACAAGTCGAAGCAAACATAAGCAAGCAGAAACAAGTTGAAGCAAACATAAGCAAGTAGAAACAAGTCGAAGCAAACATAAGCAAGTAGAAACAAGCCGAAGCAAACATAAGCAAGTAGAAACAAGTCGAAGCAAACATAAGCAAGTAGAAACAAGTTGAATCAAACATAATCAAGTAGAAACAAGTCGAAGCAAACATACGCAAGCAGAAACAAGTCGAAGCAAACATAAGCAAGCAGAAACAAGTCGAAGCAAACATAAGCAAGTAGAAACAAGTCGAAGCAAACATAAGCAAGTAGAAACAAGTCAAAGCAAACATAAGCAAGTAGAAACAAGTTGAAGCAAACATAAGCAAGTAGAAACAAGTCGAAGCAAACATAAGCAAGTAGAAACAAGTCAAAGCTAACATAAGCACGTAGAAACAAGTTGAAGCAAACATAAGCAAGTAGAAACAAGTTGAAGCAAACATACACAAGCAGAAACAAGTCGAAGCAAACATAAGCAAGTAGAAACAAGTCGAAGCAAACATAAGCAAGTAGAAACAAGTCGAAGCAAACATAAGCAATCAGAAACAAGTCGTAGCAAACATAAGCAAGTAGAAACAAGTTGAAGCAAACATAAGCAAGTAGAAACAAGTTGAAGCAAACATAAGCAAGTAGAAACAAGTCGAAGCAAACATAAGCAAGTAGAAACAAGTCAAAGCAAACATAAGCAAGCAGAAACAAGTCGAAGCAAACATAAGCAAGTAGAGACAAGTCGAAGCAAACATAACCAAGTAGAAACAAGTCGAAGCAAACATAAGTTTGCAGAAGCAAGTTGAAGCTGTGCAGAAGTTTTATGACTGCAAGTTTTACCAAAAAAGAGAACAGCGTGATGCTTCTCAGGTAAACTAGGTGTTGAGCATTTTTTAGGTAGATGACTAACTTCTTTGTATTTTGAAGTAAGTTTTTGGGTTCGTATTAAATTTTTAAGGTAAGAGAGGGAATTTTAGGATTAGGGATAGAGTTTTATGGTAAGGTTTACGGATGGAGTTTTAGGATTAAGGATGGATTTTTAGGATAAGAGTTAGGGATGAAGTTTTATGGTAAGATCTAGAAGTAGTTTTCTACTTAGGGATGGGAAGGAATTTTAAGATTAGGGTTAATATTGGAATTTTACAGTTAGGGTTATAAATGGAGTTTTAGGATTAGAGGGAGATTTTTTTGGTTTAGGGTTAGTCATGGAGTTTTAGGGCATACCTTTCAAATGTCCAGATTTTCACAGAATGTCCATATTTTTTGCCTCATATTTTTAGCCTGTTCCACATAAAATTTGTGCTTTTAGGAAAATAATTTCTAAATATTTGAGTATTGAAGTCAGAAAATAAATCCCTAGCAATGTCAACATCCTTCAAAAAGGTCTTACGCAGACTAATGAGTGATACCAAAGTCAGGGTCTTAAACTTAATGCAAAAAATGCATTATCATCCCCTTCTGCAAGGGTGATGTTCCTGCAAACATACTGTAAGCACACAGTCAGTGGTGAGAGATCAGGGTACACAGGTCACATAAACCTTAACTTCAATCATCATGGCTCCACAGTGGTAAGAAGGGCATTTTTTATTGCTCATCTCATAACTAAGGGCATTGCCTCCAGAAAAAAAGATGTTATAACCCATCTATATTCTTCCTCATTAGGCAGTGGCATAGCTAGGGGGGCAAGAGGGGCAGTCCACCCCAGGCTGCACTTGTAGGACTGTTGCATTTACTTTAATTTAAAAAAAAAATACTGTTTTTGTTTTTAAGGCATTCTTCTTTAAGAATGGTCCAGTCATACACACACACACACACACATTGTGTCACATCTGTGCATGCACTGTCACACAGGCATCCTGTTCTTCCTTTCCACCCATGTGCAATGTTAAATACAGTAGAGCATCAATCATCCTTCCTAAGAGTTGTATCTAACAGTCTCAGAATTTGTAAGTGTTTGATCTGCTTTACTTGTTAAAGGGTGTGTGTGTGTGTGTGTGTGTGTGTGTGTGTGTGTGTGTGTGTGTGTGGAATTTTAAGGCTGCTGCCTTTGCGTCTAACATTCACAGAATGTGTAACTGTTTGATCTGCTTTACTTGTGTGTGTGGAATTTTAAGGCTGCTGCTTTACTTGTTAATGTGTGTGTGTATAAACTGCCCCAGTTAGGGATACCTGGTGGTTAGTGTTACTTCAGACTCAAACCCTGTACCTTAGGTACAAGAAACAAGAGCCTGAATTCTCTACCCTTACCACCACTGGGGACTCAAGGAGTTGAGTCCACAAAATGTCTGGAATGTTTGGCTTGGCTCATACTTTTGGTCTGTTCCTCTTAAAATTTGTGGTTTTCTGGCAAATCAGTGAGGACTGAATTCACTAAATAATGACAGCCATTTAATTTTCAGTCTTCCTATCTTTCTGGAAATGCATGGTGATGCAAAATATGTTATTCTAGCCAGATTATGCAAGCAATGTTTAAAATGCGTCCCTCGTTTTGGGCCTTTGTCTCCCCCTATAATTTTATTTTCAGATTTCTTGTGTTGCAAAGTGGAAGGATATAGTTGAGTATCAAGTGCATTTTACAAGTAGCTGAAAGCTTCAGGGGAAGATAAGTTTAGTGCTGTGTATGCCAAGTCTACAATGTGCAGCTGTTGTTTACCAAATTATATCACTACTGTGCTAAAGTATTTAAAAGGATTGCTAATAGTACAACAGGTAGTATACTTGCTTTTGATGCAGAAGGCTGTGGGTTCTACTCCCACAATATATAGATGGATTATTGATAATGTCTGACAAGCCTTATCTGCAAGGCCATGGAGCGTATTATCATGGAACTTATAAAGAAAGACATTGGTAACCTTCAAACACTGGAACCCACCCAGTTTGGGTTCGTGAAGGGCCGATCTTGTCTTCTGAACCTGACTGACTTCTACGAATCAGTCTCCAGAGCCATGGACAAGGGTAAGATGGTCCACACAGCCTGTTGGGCATTAATCCCTATGTCACCCAATGGGTTGCTAACTGGCTTACTGAAAGAACCCACACTGTAAAAGTAGCCGACTCCAAATCCAGTGGAGTACCTCAGGGTTCAGTCCTGGGAACGCTCTTGTTTGGCATCTACTTCTCTGAAGTACAGGCCAGCACTAAGGGACTCTGGCTAACAAAGTTTGCAGATGACTGCAAACTGGGAGCCATTATTGAATCCCCAAATGATGTGGATACTCTACAAAAGGGCCTTACAGAAACAGATGCTTGGTGCCAGAGCCATGGGCTCAAGCTCAATGCCAAGAAATGTATAGATATCCCCTTTGGGAAAAAACATGTATCTGTGAATTACCATATAGGTGGCAGTACACTAAACACTGAAAGTGTGATAAGAGACTTAGGGACACAGGTGGACAGTGGTCTCAACTTCGATAACCACATCGCCACAACAGTCAGGAAATCCTTCTATGTGGCACACCTCATCACTAAGGGCTTTTCATCCAGAAAAAATGAGGTCATTGTCCCACTGTACTCATCCCTCATTAGACCCATTATAGAATACAATGCCCCATTTGGTATGTACCTCTCAAGACATCTGCAACAACTGGAAAGGCCGCAGAAATACCTCACTAAAAGAATCACAGGCCTAAAGCAGATGCCCTATGCTGACCACCTTAAAAAACTCCAGCTATACTCTGTCGCATATCGTCTACTCAGAGGCGATCTCTGCTTAACAAGGCCATGTCAAACCCAGAGCTGCTGGACATGCTACACTTAAAGAAATCCCAATCACTCAGAGCCACACGCTCCAGGGATCTAAACCTTACCATCACAATAAACAAAACATGCTGGAGGGATAGGTTCCTGACCCAGAGACTCCCCAGACTCTGGAATAGATTGCCCATACATGTCAAGCAGAGTGCCTCTCTAGCCCTCTTAAAAAGGAACCTTGATGATTGGATGGGAGAAAGGAAATTCACCCCGGGGATCATGTCAGTTGCCCTGCTAGACAGGGGTCCAGGGAAGTAAATAGTGTGGGAGGAAATAGCCAGGGAATTGTTATGGCTAGGCTTGTATAGGCCCTAGGGCTGATAGCCTAGTACCAACCTATGAACCTATGAACCTATGTACTGTGTTGTACTTTAAAGAGGGTGGATGCTACAGTCCTGAGAATGTCCTCCTTTGGAGGAGACACCTAGTAACTATGAACCTGTTATCTGTTTTCCATCCAGTCCCTATTGCAATATTACCAGTTTATCATTTTTTAATGTAACATAGGCAATTTATTCTTCAAGGGCAACAGGCACTTTATTTGTAAGATATAAATTTGTTTGCTAGCGGCAACCTCTTTGTTAGTTACAGATCTTTTTAATGTGGAATTATTTAGATGACTTTTACTTCTGTAGAGATTATGCATATTTACTGATATTGGTGGATTGTAATGACAGAAGTTTGAGTAGACATTTATGATCTGTGCTGAAACTGGTTTTCTCCCACCCCATCACTCTATTCCTGTTCTGTTCTTAAAGTTGGTAAAGCTTTTCTAACAGCTTTTGTGTTATCTGATTGTCTCAAGGCTTGCTGGTATAAAAATATTCCGTTTGTAAATCCCTGCATATCATTGCTAGAATCTCCTTGTGTTCTGACCGAGAGTGCTTCTCAAACAATCTGGAAATATAGAACTGATAAGTATATTTGTTAGCACTTTAACTGTTCAGAGTTCTGCACTGTCTTAATTTTTGCGTGACTGAATTATTTATATATTAGCTGGAATTGTTTTTGATCTGTGCTGAAACTGTTTTCACCCCCCCCACCCTATTCCTGTTGTGTTCTTAAAGTTGATGGCTTTTGCAGTGCCTGTTCCTACTGTAAATTAGATCTGGGACACTCCTCCCAGTCCAATCTATTTTGCTCTTTCTACCTAATACAGAGGTCATTTGGGAAGGCCAAACCCCTTAATCCCTTAACCTTGAATTATCTTCTGTTCCTGCTCTCTCCCTTTTTATTAAAAAAAAAGATACTTTATTCACATGCTTATATTTTTCTAATTTGTGTTTCTTCGTACTACTCTGTTACTTCATCTTGCTTTGATTTTTCCTGCTACTTGCCGCCTGTTCTCTAAAGTGTTCAACTGCATCTTTTCTTTTGCATTTATTACTGCTTATTTATAGCCTGTCTAAATCATTAAGTGTTATTTTTAAGTGTTATTCTAAGCTCTTAGTTTTGGTTTAAGCACTTGGGCTTTAGGCCCACCCCTTAGCTCTCCCTGGCCTTTCTCCCTCAGATTTTGACAAATATGGATGGACAGTTTCCTACAGTTTCTCCTGCCAGTCAGGTTGATATGGGCATCCTGAGACAGTGTAGCAACTGCCTCATGTACACAGATAACCATCTACTACTACCACCTAGGAACACAATCGGTGAGAGATGCAATTACATTAGGAACCTAGAGTCCAAGCCCTCTCCCTCTCAAGCCAGTATATCTGGCACTGAAAAGGTTGTCAATACAATCACTACACCTCAAGCACCACTCACACCTACACAACACACACCAACATATGCGGAGGTCCTCCACATAAACATACCTAAACAATGGAGACCTCCTAGGCAAAAACACACGTGATCTCCACAGCCCTCCACACCACATACCAGTCATAGTCCACACAGCTGTGTCTCACAACCACTAAGGATTCACCATAAGCCCAACATATTAGTCATAGGTGACTCCAGTGTGAGACACACAGATGTGCCTCTCACCAGGCTGGATAAGGAGAAAGTCAGGGTTAGTTGTCTGTAAGGTGCCAGAATCTGCCATATCGCACATGCACTCAAGTCTCTCAACAACAGGTACTGTTATAAATCTGCCATAGTCCATGTTGGTGTGAATGACTTGAGATGTACCTCTCTGGACTGTATGAAGAGACATGTGATTGAGCTTGCTGCTTGAGTGTCCCAGGCAAGTATATCCCTAGCTTTAAGCAGCATTCTGCTGTCACCCAGAATCATGCCTCATTACAAACAGAAAAAAATTGACTTTAACAATTGGCTTAGTTTCTGGTGTCATTCTAGGGGGATGCAGTACCTGACAGCCTGGGAAGATATGATTGACAGAACACGATGCTTTGCCCGAGATGGCCTGCGTCTGTCTCACCTAGACTTCAGGCTTCTGGCAAAGGCTCTTGCCTCCCCTATAGCGCCTTTTTTAGGAAAAGTGATGAGGTTAAAACTATCAACATAAAACTTTCAACAAAACACACATTAAAGGTCATGGTGCTAAATGCTAGGTGTCTAAACATGAAACTGCACTCATTACAAGCATTCCTAACCCTGGAAAATGCTGACATCTGTGCAGACACAGAAACCTGGTTTAAAGCTGCAGAGAGCACCCCAGCCTTACCTGGTTACTCATCTTATCATACATTCAGACCCCAAACTGTGGGCAGTAAAGCCAAAGGAGGTGGAGTTTCAATATACATTAAAGACATACACACCTCTAGGCTGGTCAAACAGTATGATGCACAGGAGACACTCCAGGTACATCTAACCATTGACAAGAGTCCTATTCAAATCATAGCTAGCTACTGGCTCCTAAATCTGACTCAAGATACCCAGTCCACCTATTTGGACCTGTTCACAATCGAATATATTAAGATTCAACCTTTTACCTTGATCCTGGTTGACTTTAACTTCCCAAACATAGACTTGAAGAGCTACTCACACCAAAACACAAATGCCCAAAGATTCCTTGATTTTGTCAATGCAAATGCCTTGGAACAGCTAGTCAATACCCCCACAAGGGGTGATAATATCTTGGACTTAGTATTAACCAACATGAGTAACCACTGCAGCTTCCCTATAGTATCATCCTCCCTGGTAAGATCCGACCTCAAAGCGGTCACTTTCAAAGTCACCATCTCCCCCAACCTCCATCTAGCTAGGATCAGACATAAAAACTTCACTAAAGCTGATTACAGCCTCCTGGGGGATGGTATAAACAGCTTCACAGCCCCATCCCCCATATCCAAAACTATACCAAAGCACTATACGAGCATTTATATAGATGCATGGAATCAGGAATACACAACAGGAATAAATCATTCTCCACAAGGAAGAGTAAACTTGTCTGGTAGACATCTGCAATAAATAAACTCTATAACAAAAGGAAAAAATTGCTGCCCAAGACCAAGAAGGAGCAGGTGCCCAATTGGAAGCAATGTCTCCTTAGCCTGAACAAGCAAATAAGTGTACTAGTGAAACCTTCCAAAGCAAACTTCGAGTCCAAATTGGCCACATCTACTAGAGACAATCAAAATGCCTTCTTCACATACGTCCACAATCTCAAAGGAAACACCCAGATCTGTTCATAACTGGTGGTCAAGAATACCACATATACAAATGCCATAGATATAGCAAACCTGCTGGCTGACATATTCAGCGAAAACTTTACCTGTCTGTCCCCCCATCAGTAAATCAAAACATCCCAGTACCTGCCCCCTTCCCCTTATATCTAGGGAACAGGTCATCACTGCTGTCTCAAAGGCAAAAAATACAGCTTCCATGGAACCAGATAACATCCAAGGCTGCATCCTACGTGAACTCAGGCAGGAACTTGCAGCACCATTAGGCACCTTATTCAACCAAAGCCTGAGTACTGGCTTCATCCCAGCTGAGTGGAGGACAGCCACTGTCATCCCTTTACACAAATGTGGAGCCTCCACCAATTTGGGAAATTATAAACCCATCAGCCTAACTAGCCTGATCTGCAAGGCCATGGAACAAATTATCATGGACCTCATTAGCAAGGACATTGGCAACCTCCAAACACTTGATCCCATACAGTTTGGCTTCATCAAGGGGAGGTCATGTCTGCTAAATTTGGTTGACTTCTTTGAGGCAGTCACCAAAGCCATGGATGATGGGAAGACTGTATACACCACCTACCTTGACCTGGCCAAAGCCTTTGACACTATTACCCACTCGGGCATAATAGATAAACTCTCTCAACTAGACATCCATATGTTACCAGATGGGTAGCAAACTGGCTCACTGATAGAACCCACGTAGTCAAATAAGGGAAGCCACCTCAAGCAGTAGACCCATAACAAGTGGCATACCCCAGGGTTCATCTTGGGGCCTCTGTTATTTGGGCTATATTTCTGAGGTGCAGGCCAAAACCAGTGGCCTATGGCTGACAAAGTTTGCAGATGACTGCAAGCTGGGTGCTGTCATCAATTCCCCTAGTGATGTAGACATCCTCCAAGAGGGTCTCACTCAGGAAAATGACTGGTGCCAGAAACATGGCCTCAAGCTGAATACCAAAAATGCATGATCATTCCCTATGGGGAGAGTGATGTCCCCACAAATTATCACATTAATAACAACTTCCTAAGCACTCAATCAGTCATGAGGGATTTGGGCACCTAGGCTGATAGCAACCTGACGTTTGACCACCATGTTGCTTCCATGGTGCGGAAACCCTTCTAAATGGCCTACTTCATAAGCAAGGGTATCTAATCCAGGAATGAGGAGGTCATAACATCCCTCTATTCTTCCCTTATAAGGCCCATTACTGAGTACAACGCACCTTTCAGCAAGTATCTCGCAAAGCACATGCAGTAGCTGGAGAGACCACAGAGGTTCCTCACCAGGAGAATCCAGGGCCTTAAACATCTACCATACACAGATAGGCTAAAAGCCCTATCCCTCTACTCAGTTTCATACAGACTACTCAGAATTGATCTATGTCTAGCATACAAGGTGATCATGGACCCCACACTGATGGGACTGATACATATCCGCAAGTCAAGCTCCACTCGAGTAACCAACACGGGTGGCCTCAACCTGGTCTGTGACATCAACAGGACTTGTTTGCAGGACAGATTTGTGTCCCAGAGAGACTCCCTCATCTATGGAACAGACTCTGTCTCCACAACAAGCAGAGTATGTCTTTACTCCCCTTTAAGCATAACCTGGAAAACTGGATGGGAAACAGAATATATATATCCCTGGGATTCCACCCATGTCCCTTGCTGGACACGGGCATTGCGTGCTGATTTGTCTAAACATGGGCTAAACTCTTGGCTAGGCTTATAAGGGCCTCAGGGCCAATAGACTAGTAACTTCCTATGATACTATGATCCTATGATGGAAATGTTCTGAAATGGACAGTTTTGTCATTATTGGTTCATGCATTTTGTTTCATTGCTTACTGGAAAAATGTTCAAAACAATAAATTTAATACATACTCTAACAAGTGTGGTGTAGTATACAAGGAATATAATTTAATACAATCAGAAAGGTGAGTCAAAGGTAAACGTTCTCCACTACACTGGCCAGATGCATTTTCTTTGAATGTGGGTTTCAGTTCTGTTTCAATGAATGTGACTTTCATGCGCAGTGACATTTTAATGCTAAGTCTGTTTTCATTGTGAGACCATATTGCTTTGTTTAGCAGATATCTATCAGTGACTGTGCTATAAATTTTAAAATATAAGTTTTAAATTAAATCCAAATAATCAGTGTAGAAGTAAAGCATAAAACAGTATGGACATTACAGTGTTTATGGTAAATGGGGAGAAATAGCCAAGTAATAGGACACAGGAATGGCTGCATGGGGGGAAGGGCTGCATATGGGGGGCCCCATTTGACCATGATTTTGTGAGGGAGTGGAGTGGCACACTCAAAGACAGCCCCAGTGGCACAAGTCCTAGTTGCACCACTGTCATCAGGCCAGTAGTGGAGTACAAGGCTCCCTTTGCTATTTTCCTTTCTGAACACCTGCAGCAACCGGAGAGACCACAAAGGTTCCTTATGAAGAAAATTCAGGGTCTTCATGATCTGTCTTATGCGGACAGACTGAAAATTATTGCCACTTTATTCTGTGTCATACAGACTGCTCAGAGGTGACCTATGTCTTGCATATAGAGCAGTCTCTGACCTAGCTTCAATGGAAATGCTGCACATTCGCAAGTCAAATGGCACACTGGTCACTCGTTCAAAGGACCTTAAGCTGGTATGTGGCAGCAACAGAACTTACTGGAGAGACAGATTTGTCTCACAGAGGTTGCCCCACCTTTGGAACAAGCTTCCTATTCATAGGTTCATATGTGTGTAGTAGACTAATGGCCCTGGAGCCTTTACAAGCCTAGCACATAGGATTACCCTGGCATTGTGCCACCCGACCTTAGTTTCCAATGCCTCTGTCGAGTAGAACTACTGGAGTGATCCCCTGGGTGAATTTTCTATTTCCCATCCACTCATCAAGATTTCTCTTGAAGAGGGGCAGTAAGGTGCTCTGTTTGACATGTATGCGAAGTCTATTCTATAGCATGGGCAGTCTCTGGGTTATGAACCTGTCCCTCCAGCACATTCTGTTGATTATGGTAATGAGGTTGAGGTCTCTGGAGTGTGTGGTGCAGAGGGATTGGGATTTCTTTAGATGTAGCATTTCTAACAGAGCTGTGTTAGACATGGATTTGTAAGTGAAGCAGAGATCACCTTTAAGTAGGCAACATGAGAAAGAGAATATTTGATTTTTTTTGAGTCTGTCCATATAAGACAAGTGTTTACGGCCTAGGATCCTCTTTGTGAGGTACTTTTGTAGTCTCTCCAGTTGTTGCAGGTGTTTAGTGAGGTACATGCCAAATGGGGCATTGTACTCGACGACTGGCCTAATTAGGGAAGAGTAGAGGGAGACAATGACCTCTTTGTTCCTGGATGCAAAACCCTTAGCAATGAGATGTGCTCCATAGAAGGACTTTCTGACCACAGTGGCAATGTGGTGGTCAAAAGAGAGATTACTGTCAACCTGTGTTTCAAGATCTCTTAAAATTCCTTCTGTTCAGAGGACTATCATCAATGTAGTAATTCATGGGAACTGTGTGATGACAACACATTTTTTGGCATTGAGCTTAAGGCCATGGTTCTGACACCAGCCGTTGGTCTCAGTGAGGCCTTTCTTTAGGATGTCAACATCACTTGGGAAGATAATAATGGCTCCCAACTTGCAATCATCTGGGAACTTTGTCAGCCAGAGTCCCTTCATGTTGGCCTGGACTTCTGAGAAGTAGATACCAAACAGAAGAGGACCCAGGACCAATCCCTGTGGGACTCCACTCGTGACTGGTCAGCAGTCTGACTTGGAGTCAGCTACTTTCACACTGTGGGTTCTATCTGTGAGCTATTTTGCAACCCACCTAGTGATATAGGGGTTGATGCCTAGCTTAGTGAGTTTTTCTGTGATTCCTGAGTGAGGAATGCTATCAAAGGCCTTGGCCAGATCAAGATAGGGTATATGAACCACCTTTCCTTCATCCATAACTCTGGTGACTGACTCAAAGAAGTCGACCAAGTTGAGCAGGCATGATCTACTCTTCACAAAACCAAACTGTTTGAGATCCAGAGTTTGGAGATTCCCTATATCCTTGTTTATTAAGTCCATGATGATGCGTTCCATAGCCTTGCATATCAGACTTGTCAGGCTTATGGGGTGATAGTTCCCAGGGTCTGTAGTCGCTCCTCCTTTGTGGAGAGGGATGACTGTAGCAGTGTCCCATTTGGTAGGGACAAAGCCTGAGTGAGGCTGTGATTGAACAGGGCACACAGGTGAGGTGCCAGTTCACTATGTAGTTCATGTAGAACACAGCCAGGGATACTGTCAGGTCCCATAGAAGCTGTATTCTTGGCCTTGAACAGTGCTGTTTTAACCTGTGCAGCAGTAATACTGGGTGCCTGGCAATCTACTGGTATTGTGATTAGTCTTTTGGGGGGGGGGTAAAGTTGGCACTGAATCTGTCAGTCAGCATATTGGCAATATTTGTTGGCTCAGTATAGGAGGTACCGTTGTGCAGTAGCTCAGAGAAAATCTGGGTATTATGTTAAACAAAGCCCTTCATTGGCCCTATTTAAGAGTATTTGGGATGATTGGATGGGTCACCGAAATTCACCCCAGGGGTTGCACCTATATCCATCTTGGACAGGGCCAATAGGAACTCATTTTAGTATCTGCTTGGACCAGACACCCTTGGGAACATGGGTTGAACTTGGCTAGGCTTGTAAGAGCCCTGGGGCTGTTAGCCTACTAACCTCCTATGATTCTATTAAAATAGTGATGGGCATCTGCGTTTCAGACCTCACACCCTTCAGAGATTTCATGATCATACAAAACCTGTTATTGTATCAACTTTTGAAGTTTGTAAGAGCAACATTTTTTCTCTAGTTTTGCATCTTCATCTCCCCATTACTTATGGCTTTTTCCAGATTTCTTACTCTAAGAGGGTGAGAGGTATGTTTTAGGGTTAGAGATGGAGTTTTAAGGTTAGAGACAGGCATGGAGTGTTTCATATTAAATTTAAACATCATCAGTTACTCACAGCAAGCAGTTCTAGTTTGTATTCATATTCTAGTAAGTAAAGTACATAAGTGAGTTATGCCTAAATGCTAAATGCAACCATAGCCCATTTTTTTATATTGAAAGTCCATGGTATGAACCATGTGATTGTTTTCTAATGCATTTGGTATTACTTTACGCAAAAAACA
>NC_056735.1:73904187-73931687 GCF_019279795.1 Protopterus annectens | reverse complement strand
ATTGGATTCAGATAACATTAAATGGAATCAAATAATGAAAGACTGATTCAGAAGCAGATCTTCAGTGGAAAATTATGTCAGATGGCTATAAAGGATGGAGATTATCCAGTTTTTCTGTTTCACATATATGAATTTGACAGGCTTCAGGCTTGCAGTCTGTTTTTCAGGAATTACTTACTTCTTCTGTTGCAATCATGGAAAATGGACTGAGGAAGACTGATCACACTTTACAACTGGTGTCAAAAATTGCATTTAAAATATACTGTCCTATAAATAGGTACGATATACTTGACATATTAGTTGTACCTTAAGGTATTCCTTCCCAGGTCATCAGTGCATTCGTTTATGTTGAAAGGACAATTGCTGTGAACTGCTTTAAAAAAGGGACATTGCAGAAGCCTTTCTTGTAAGCGTGAAATAAAAATAAAAACATTATGTTCACCCTGGAAAGTTGTTACATTTATGAGGGGTAATTTATCTGCCAAACATCACATTCTTGTCCAGTTTAGAAGTGCTGATGTTGACATTAATGATGTAATTTTTTTTTAATTTATATTTAAAACAAGTTTGTAAATTATTTGATGATACACACAAATGGAATGGTAGTTGGGAAGTTTATGTTACTTTACAAGTGGAAGGTAATAAATTGGTACATGTTCCTAGTGTGGTATATATTAATAACTATAGGGCTTATGTCATTACAAAGGAAAGCCTAAAACTTTTTTTTTTTTTTTTTTTTGTGGTGCTTTTATATACTTTCTGACTTTGTGTGACCAAATAATATGCTCCCTATGTGGACAAAGGGGATATTCTGTTAAAACTGTAAAGATCTTTGTAGAAAACACAAATATTGTCCTCAAATTATAGAACTAGGAAAAACAGGAATTGGGAGTACAAGCTCAAGCTGAATTCACTGTTTCAAGCCAAGTGGATATTAATGGTATAGAAGTAACTATACAGGGACAACACAGTGCTATAGAAAAGTACACAGCTATACATAATATAGATTCTAAGGATGATACCAAAAGGTCTACTGTTACAAGTAAAGAAATGGAGACTGGTATTACAGAAGAAGGGGTAGGGAATCCAAACTCAGTAGGAGAAGGGTTAGAAAAACAGAAAGGAAACAACAGATAAAAAAACTGCCAAAAAGAGAAAGAATATCTTGATCTTTTTTAAGTTAACAGTGTAATTAATGATGTGTCAGATTTTAGACTTAGATTTGTGTTGAAGTATAAAAGCTGATTTTATATGTCTAAATAGTATTTGAAACTTTGATAAGTGAAAACAGCAACAAATGGAATGCATATGGGGAGACAAATTATTTCTTTGTTGACCTTTATTTGCCGGGAAAGTCCAACTAGGTACAGGTGCCATTTTTCAGCAGACACCGAGGGAGGAAAGCTCCATGGTGTTACATTTAATGCAATCAGTATTTACAATAACAGTTTTATAATGTCGTTTCAGTGAATACATAGAATAATAGTCACTATATAAACTTTGTGCTGATAGTCACAAAAATTAAATTTGCAAGTCTTGTACTGAGACTTTACAGCTAGTAGAGTGGTGTATAAGATAGTTAGGAGTAATTTATCAAATGCAACAGTGTGAGGTAATTAGAGGGGATAAGCAAGTTTAAGTATAAACAGAGAAGAATCGACAGAATGTTAATTTGGTTCTGATAATTAGAAATAGGTATAGTAAAGTTCTACAATAAAGTAGGTATATATTTTGAAATGTTAAACCTACAATTGAGTTTATAGCAAAAATATTCACTTTATGTAAATGTTGCAATTTCTGTATTGAATTGTGACAAGCCAATTGCAAATATCATGGGGCTTATCTGTAAATGTTTAATTAGCTGTATGAACTATGTGCTTTTGTTACATGTGAAATGTAACTTGCAATTATTGTGGAGATTTTCTCCCCAGGCCTTCACTGAAAACGGGTTCTTCTTGGCCCAGTGGACTTCCTCGGTCATCAATCTTAAATAAAATAAAATAAAAATAAAAGTGAAGTATTAGATGGGGATAAGCAGGTTAAGTGATTTGGTCCTTTAAAGAGAGGTATAAAAACGTGATGAAGGATGTTAGGAGAAGCGATGTCCCACATGAACAGCAGGGACAAAGCCAGGAAGCAAGAAATTAAGTCTTTTAGTAATGGTTTGGAAAGATGAATGTGTGAGATCGACCTAATTGATATAGGAATCTTATTCCCAAGTTCTAGTTCCACTATTATGAGACCCACCCCCAGCAGCCCTTTATGGTTTGTAGACGGTAAGCGTTTATCATTTTACAGAAGCGGGACAGTTTGGTAGATAAAATTGGAGTAGGGGGCTGATTGCTTGGCAGGCAACTGGGATATAAATGATTTTGTGGGTTAAATGAGTTGGGTATAAGATAGGTGGGTTAAGATGAGTTGGGTATAAGACAGGTGTTGAGGAAGTTTGAGCCATGTAAATGTTTTTAGTGCTAAACAGTGGTGGGTCTGGTAAGGTATTTTGCAAGCAAATTTGGAAACTTTGTTGTAGCATTGTTCAAGTTTAGAACTTAGTGAAGCTTGAAGGTTGGTCATGATAGGGACTCCATACAGGACAGAATGCAAGAGGTAATTGGTAGCTGGAGTTACCTTGGTACAGGCTGCACGGAATGTCTTTACTCTATGAAGGTTATCTAGTTTTTGGTGGATTTTCCTGATACGGCTGTGGATATGTAAATCAAATTTAAGATTGTCATCAATTGTCATGCTAAGTAGTTTTGTTTTTGAAGTAACCTTAATCATGGTATAATTAAAGGAAGACATTTTAAAGCTGGTTTTTTTTTCATGGAAATGGAATTTTGGAAAAAGGATAAGTAATTTAGTTTTTTTTTTTTTGGAGATTCAGTAGCAGGTGACTATCCTATAGTCATCTTTCAGCATAGGTAAAGGTTTCTTGAGTAATTCTCTGAAGATGTATTAAGTTGTCAAAAATGCATATTAGGTAGAATCATCTGCGTATTGTATGAGGAAAGCCAGCTGGAGGATTTATGTAAATTGTTAGCGAATATATTGAAGAGTAGAGGGCCAAGAATGGAGCCCTGTGGCACACCAGGAAGGAAGGAAGAGAGAAAAAGTGGAGAGACATTTAACAGACTGGTATCTATCAGTTAAGTAGTTGTTAAGCTATAGTAGTGTGGATTATGATAGCCCGAGGGAAGACAGTCGACAGAGGAGTTTGCCTTTTTATACAGTATCTATGAAGGTTAATAAGGCCATGGTAGTTCTATGGGTGCATCTAAAACCATGCTGTGTGGGGATCAGGAGTTTTTCCTGATGGATGTGGTCAATTAGTTGATTGTGAATGCACTTCTCCAGAAGTTTTGACAAAGGAGATAATATGGTAATAGGACTGAAACTGGTTATATCAAGTAGCTTGAAATTCTGCTGGGAGATTATCTGCTGAAGAAGAACAAGGTTTCAATTTAAGGAGTGGTGATTTAATGTTGGATATCTGGTTGGGTTTTAGGATAAAATGGGAGGATTTGCTGTTTGAGAAGAAGGTATGTCAGGATTATTAGGTGGAAAATCTTTAGTAAGGACTTTAATGCTTCTTATGAAATGTGTGTTAAATTGAGCAGCTATTTCAGAGGGAATGTTATCTGGAGCAGAATTAGAAGTAGTGGTTGTTCTAGAGTATTTTTAATGTTTGGAAGACTGATTTAGTAAGGGATTACTGTAGTAGATTTTCTTGTCTGTGTTGATCTGTCTTTTAGTGTGGTTATGTAATTCTTTAAAGTGTTGTAGGTTTTGAAGAGATCTATACAGACACAAGGTACAGAGTTTGATTCTAACATGGGGTAGTTCTCTAGGCTTAAAATGGCCCACAAGGGCAGTTAGCCTAGTACCAATTTATGAACCTATTTTTTTACCATTCTTTCCAAACCCTGTCTCTTTCATGCATTATGTGCCCGCTGTGAGTCGATGACCAAGAAGTATGGTTATTTTTCTTCTAGTTGTGAGTCGATGAGCAAGGAGTATTCTTCTTCTAGTTAGAGACAGACTATTGATGGTTTTCAGGAAAATTGTGTTAAATTTGTGTATAGCTTCATCAAGTGTAATATTTTTCAAGATAGACATATAAACGAGCTTAAGATCCTAGTAAGTGCATCAAGGTAAAAATTAGTGCAGTTAACAGGAAGTTCTAATAAGTGTTGTTTGACAAATATTGGGTACTGTGTCTGTTTGCATATACAGGGATGTGGCCACTAATGGAATCAGAGAAGTTGCCACTGGAGACATAATTAGTGGACTCAGACGCTGATATCTAATCGGGAACTGAGCTACAGTTTTTATGATAGTTATAACGTGTGAGAAAAGAAATGAGTTGAGGCAACCCAAACAGGTTGAGGCTAGACGATGGATATTTTGTGGAGATAATCTGCCATTCAAAATTAACATCAACTAGGATTATCTTTCATTAGAAATTATATGTTTGATCCAGTTTAGGATGCTTTCAAGAGCTGTAGCATTAATGCATAGGGGAATATTGAGAACCATAATATAGAGTTGTTTATGATTATTTAATTTAAGATGGGAGATCAGTTCAGCTTTCTGGAATTTGGGAATAGGTTTGTTATAGGGTAGGATTTCAGGATAGTCTGGGTATAGTGACGTTATTCCACTACCTGTTTTGAGTTCTGTCAGCCTTTATATTATAACCAGGGAGTGAAATTTCAGAGCCAAATATATTGGATTTTAGCCATGTTTCAGTTATGGCAAGAATATCTGGTTTATTATGGGAGTTTTTAACTGAACACAATAATAAGACCAAAGCTTATTTCTCAGAAAAAGTTTTAAATATTGAAAGAACAAATACTGCTGTACAACCTGCACAATATATCTTGAAATATGATAGAAATGCAAAGTATATTAAGGAAATTATTTAAAATAGTTGGTCCATCCTATCTTCATTGCCTGATATTGAAGAATATTGTAGGTCCACACCTTCGTTTGTTTATAAACAAAAAAGGAATTTAAAACAACAGTTATGTTACAAAGAAATTACTGACATTTGTAAACAAAATATAAAAAATAGAGCTACTATAACCTGTTACGAATGCACTTTTGTGTTTACATTAATAGAAGTATTTTTTTAAAAATCTGATTACTAATCAGGTTTATTCTCTGAACTGTTTTGCTAGTGTATACATTAAAAGAAGTATTTTTTAAACATCTGATTACTAATCAAGTTTATTTGAATTGTTTTGCTATTATAAGTCTCCAAACCTAGTTTATTTAGATAATTGTGACCGCTTCACATGTTTTTACATAGGTAAGATTAATAGGATGTTAAATGAATACATTTCAGAACATTTGTCTGATATGAGTAGATAAATATTTACCAATGCATTAGTTAAACATGTAATGGAAAATGATAATACACATACATTTAGTTTTACACATATGGCTTAGTGGCTAAGGTCTTTGCCTCCCATGCACAAAGTACAAGGTTTGATCCTGACCTCCGACCAATGCCTGTTTGGTGTTTGCATGTTCTCCCTGTGTCTCCGTGGGGTTTCTCCCATGTCCAAAAAACATGCTGAGTGTTTCCATCTCAAACTCACCAATGAATGGAGCTGTGGGCAGCATCACATACTCTACATGGTGCCCTATTGGGGGAAGAGTTGTACAGACCAACCGCTTTGGGCATCCTGAGCCAATAAGCTAAATAAAGTAGGGCTATGTACTACCTGCTCCAGTTTTTATGTTGGAAAAACCGAAAGGCCCCTACGAAAAATAATTTATGAACATTTCTACAACATTCTCAGACAGAATGAATCTAATGCATTCTTTAAGCATTCTCTCATTTGTCCTAATTTTGAACTCAGGTTTCTGGTTTTAGAGCAGGTGATACCAGATGTCAGAGGCGGGGATTGGGAGACTACATTAGAGTATAGAGAACTTCTTTGGCAACTTAAGTTGGACGCAGGAAGACCACCGGGTTTGAATGAGAACATCAGTATCAGCAGTGTTCTCAAATTGAGGATGGCACGTTTATAATAGAATTATTTTTGTATATCAATACAGTTTTTCATTCTATGGCCATTCCTGTTATTTTTCACAAATTTATATACATATTTTAAATTTACATTCAAGTGTTTTCATGATATTTATTTTCTTTTATGCTGTTTTGGTATATTAGTTTCCACAGCATTTTGCCTGTTTTCATTTAACTTTATTTCATATATTTTTCGGAATATTATTAATTTTTTACTCAACTTGAGTTAATATTTTTATTAGCACAACATTTTACGATTTTTTATCATTTTAACTGATATTCATGCAGCATTTAGCACTGTTTTAGTTTTTTCATGTGGTTTGCTTATTAATTATGTTAATTAATTAATCAGGTGACCTATAAGGTACTATTTATAGATGCTCATGGCACCTCAGTGTTAACTTGAGAAAGCTCGGTATTTACCGAGTGAAAGCACTTGTTTTATTTATCTGCTGAATTTCAATAAAGTGTCAATTTATCCTGGTTCAGTGCTCCTTTCCTGGATTCATTTTCTTAGTTTTGCTGGTGTTTATTATATTTTCTTATTTAAAAATAAAATAAATTCATTTTAAATTAAATAAATAAACAGTAATAGTTATTCAATATACTCAAGGCATAACAGGACAGGCTTAATTTGTTAATTAATTTACAGATTACAGTGTACTTTACATAATTATTGTGCATTAGTCAGAAAGTTAAAAAAGACACTAACAGAAAATGCAAAGGTATAGACCTGAAATACAGAAAGCATAAGTTTTAGTAAACTATTAAGATAAGTTATCTAAAGAATAGGTAATAATAGTTATTCAATGCATTCAGTGCATAACAGAGCAGGCTTAATTTAATTAATTTACAGATTACAGTGTACTTTAGTCAGAAAATGCAAAAGTACAGACCTGAAATACAGAAAGCATAAGTTTTAGTAAACTATTATAGCTCATAAATATTCATAAAATATTTCAGACATAAATTTAAGAGACAGACATCTATTATAGAACATAAGTTAAAAAAGGTAAGTAGCATTATTAGCAAATCTAGATAAAAATTTATAGACACAAGTTAATACAGTATATGGTAATTATGCTTCAAGACCAATTATAAAGTTATCCCTTTAGTGCTGATTTCAATTAGTCTTCAGAAAGTAGCCAACATGATTGATAGGCTATATAATAAAAAAGAAAATGGATTAAACAGTACAATGTTTAAAGATTTAAACCTATAAACAACAGGGAAAGGTTTTATTTGCTATAAGAGAGGGGCATCATGGTACACTAAGGCACCAGTTCATAAGGTAAAAAACATACCCCGGGATTCAGTAAACTCCTTGTCGGAATAGTATTATTCTGACATGGAGAGGACTGTACCCATGCAAGCGCAGCTATAGCAATAGCGCATCTTGCATATTCATGAAGGCACGCTACTATTATGGCTATTCAGACACTGAGTGCAGGGGGGCGTGTCTAAGCAGTGCATGCACATATAACACACCCCCTGCACTCAGAAAGTGCTGTACGGCACTTTCTAAAAGTATTTCAGTGTCCACAGACACTGAAATGAAATATAAAATAAGTATTTCAGTGTCTGTGGACACTGACATAGCTAGGGGAGCAAGAAACAATGCAGCAAGTGTGTGACAGGTTCTGTCACACACATCCTGCACTGTAAAAGTGCCATACGGCCATAGCCGTCAACTCTAAAGGTTTCTGCAGAATGCCCAGACGCTGCCTCACATACTTCTCACCCTTCTAGAGCAAGAAAGCTGTACAAAGCCATAAATAGTGTGGGGGGGAGGCCTAAAAATAGGGACACTTTCTAAATATTGCACTGACAAACCCAGAAAGCCAATAGAATAAAAGGTTTGCAGTAGCACAGACTTCCTGAAGGGTATGAAGACTGAAACACAAATGTCTGCCATCTGAAAGTGCCATACAGCCATAACTGTCAACTGTACAAGTTGTTGCAGAATGGCCAGATGCCTGCCTCACATACTTCTCACTCTCCTAGAGCAAGAAAGCTGTACAAAGCCATAAATAGTGTGTGTGTGTGTGTGTGGGGGGGAGGCACAAAAATAGGGACACTTTCTAAATATTTCACTGATAAACCCAAAAAGCTGATAGAAAAAAAGGTCTGCAGTAGCATGGACTTCCTGAAGGGTATGAAGACTGAAACACAAATGTCTGCCATCTGAAAGTGCCGTACAGCCATAGCCGGCAACTGTACAGGTTTCTGCACAATGCCCAGATATTTGCCTCACATACTTCTCAACTTCCTAGAGCAAGAAAGCTGTACAAAGCCATAAATAATGGGGGGGCCAAAGGCACAAAAATATGGACACGTTTTAAATATTGCACTGACAAACCCAGAAAGTTGATAGAATAAAAGGTTTGCAGTCGCAAGGACTTCCTGAAGGGTATGAAGTCTGAAAGCTAAATGTCGGTCAGTATGTTCTGACTTAAACCCCGAGTGATTTGCCAATGCTTTGCCAGAAAACCACAGTCACACTTCCTAATTTTGTAAGACCAATAATTAAAATCTGTCCCTATGTGTCCCTTTGTGATTTCCCTTACTGTGACTGACAAGGAGTATAGATACATGTAAATAAAGTGGTTCTATTAATTTATAATTTTTTTTCATTCTAAGGTATGTTTAAGTATAGCTGAGTGGGTGTGCAAGTCATGGCCCTCTGTTCAGCATTGCTGAGACATCCCATAGGAAATAAATAAAAAAAAAACAGCTAAAATCTTCTTGTCAAGATAGCATAGTGGTTAGAATCTCGGCGTCGCATGCAGGTGTTCATGGTTTGAGTAGCAAGACAGGCACTTTATTTTTACATGGGAAAACAGTATTAAAATTATTATTTTAGTTTTAAATTATGTAGTGATTGATATCTGTCAACCAGGGTTGTGTACCTGGTCTTAAATGTAAGTGTGAATACATATAACGTGAAATTACACATGTACACACAAGTGTCCCATACAGTATAGTCACACCCCATGGTAATGCAATGAAAGCACGTAGAGGGACATCATGTAAAGTAAATCATATACATTTACTAATATGTCAGTAATGATTAATGAAGTCATAACCTGATATTTTTTTTAAATGAAAAGTGAGCAGTGGTAAGCAATGCTCAGCTATGATTAGTTGATGTAAGCATTGCTTAAATGTTACTGCTAAGCAGCAGTCAGCTCAGATAAATGGATTTGTGTACTGTTAAGCAATGCTCAGCAAATACCCCTTTAAGCACTGTTAAACCTAGCTTAGCGAGTTTGCTCACTGCTTAGCTGAGCTTAGCATTTTCAAAATGGTCTGATGACAGCAAAGAGCAGGAATATGGCCTTATTTAAACCATGCAGCTGGGAATACAGCTATAACCTGTTTAGTCTGATCTCTGCAGGAACATGTCTGGTGTTGGAGAAGAAGTGAGCTTTTGGGTGCAGCGCTGGGGCATCCTGGAGTCCATGGTCATGGCTGGACTCCTCGTAGAACACCATGATGACAGACTGTGGCAGGGTTAGTACCAGGGGTCTCAGTACAAAGCAGAGACCTGGGACCATCTGGCACATGACCTCATCAGTGCCACTGGAATCCCCTGAACTGGTGAGCAGGTACGGCATTATTATGCTGACCTACAGCATAGGAAGGGGGGCTCTTGGCCCAATGGATCCAAGATGCTTGGGATCGGCGTGCTCCAGCAGTTTGTAAATATCCCAGACAGAGCTGTACCAAATCCTAGCCTGAGTATGTGATAGACAGGTATGCGTAATGTTTGTTTCTCACCCCTACAGTGGCAGAAGTGAGGGTTATGAACGTCAAGGCCCATGCTGACAGACTGACAAGAATGCACTGACAGGCTGGTGAGTACAGATCTAGCTTGCAGTATATAGTGCCATAAAGTAGGAGTACATTGTCTACTGCCAGTAGATATATTGTGTATTGTGTCTAGTGAATAAAACATGTTTGTCACACTAATACTTATCCACAGGATGTCCATTAAAGTGTCATTTCACTGTAATAAAAATATACAACAAACTGTTGTGTTTACTCTGGTATGTTACTGTAGAAATAGAATGTGTACAGGTTCTTAACAGCAAATACGGCATTGGCAGCATGAAATAATTGAGGCTGTTCTGGGAAACAGCTAGTATGCATTTCAACCTTGTGTTAACCTTTGCTTTCCAGATTGTATTATTTAACTATCTGCCATGCATGAATCCCAGGATTACAAGGTCAGACTGTTCAACCCAGAGAGTATTAGTCAGAAATCAGTTAAGCAAAAAACAGCAGTCCCCAAGTAGCTCAGTGTGATGGAAAACAGCATTGTTATGCATTTTAGCACACCCAGACATGGTTTGAATCCAGGGAGTGGTACTGAAATGTGTGCATATATACACAATAGAAGCCCTGAATATTTGTAGAAACAGTCAGAAAGTGTTAACAGATATTTTCCCCACAGGTCTCACAGGTAAAGAAATGTGTGTAGTAGCTGTATGATGGGTATACTAATACACCGTGTACAACTGTTCCATTGCCCAACCCCATATGCCTGGAAACGTCAGCAGGATAGGTACATACACCATGTCTTCTTCCCAATACATCTCTCAAGTGTTACGCTGTCATGGCTAGTGGTCACTGCTGTCAATCACCTTGGAAACAGATAGGAATCCAGGTGAACTACGCTAGTAGCAGACTCACACAAGATCATTGCAGGATAACCCTTCTATGTCAAGTATAAAATCCTGACATGTACAAACCGCATCCAGTAAAATAGCCACAGTGTAGCCAGTCTGCCCCATACCTTTACAGGTTGATAGTCTAACAGGTATGTATGTGCCACAGAAGCTATGGACCATAGGTAGATGTAAAGTTAGGACAGACCTGTAGAGTATTGAGCAGTACTGTTGCGAACAATAAAAGCCAATACAGTTATTAATGGACTTTCTATTCTCTCCCCCCACCCGTCATCTGCATCTAAAATTACTATTCATATACTACGGGTATGTTTTTCTCAAAAACTATTGTTGGGACATGTGTTGTATTATTGTTCATATATTTCATTGGTTGCATATCACCATGCCTTTTTCAAATACCATTATTGGTGGCCTGTTGCCATTGATGTAACTTGCATGCCGTTAAAATGCTTACTGTTTCAAATCTGTTGGTTTGGGTTAATGGGAACATCCATGCATGCTGTTATAAGTCATTTTGAAATGTGCTGTTCATGACTAACCAATATATCCTGGAAAACCACAACACCATAGCATGATTGGGAAGGCTGATCCCAGTGGATATGCCTATCCCACTCCATCTGGCCGTGGCATCGGGCTCCAGCACGTCTGGAACCCCATGCAGAACATCCTCCTCTGCTGGTCCTGCATCATCTTCGGGTAGAACTGCCTCAGAGGATGGGGTCCACCCCCCTGGGTGTGGGCATAGAGAGGAGCCCATCACTCACCAACAGTTCTGGGGAATAGTGTGCAGTGTCATCTGCTCAGATTTGAGTGGGCAGCTGCACCAGATGGAGGGCGGCCTGGTGCACTTGGAGGGGCAGACTACCCCTCTTGTCCAGCCCCCAGCACAGCCACCTTCAGGGCCATGAAGGTACAGTGGTGCCTGCACATGGGTGGGGACATCACCCCCACTGTATGCATTTGGGGGCTCATGGGCCTCTGATTCCCAACCACCCTCCCCATCCAAGGTGTTTACTACCCTCATGTGTCATATACTGCCCCTGCCTGCTGTCCTGGGTGTCTTGTCTGTCTGAAAATGCTACCTATCTTACCCAACCTGCCTCCCCGAACATACCCCCGGCCCTTCCCCTACATCCCACTCTTACTTAAAAAAAAGGGGCATCTGTCCTGCAAAAAAGACATTGCCCCATACATAGCTCTACATTTCACCTCCATGTACAGTGAAATTAATCAATCTACCCACAAATTATTGTCCAAATGTCTGTCACCAACACCCCTCCCTGTGGAGTGTGAGGCTGTAAATTCCAAGTTCTGCACATTATCCACAGCTGTTGCTGCAGAAGAAATGTAGAGCTATGGTCCTTTCCTACACCCATCCTGCACATTCCTACTTGGTTTTCCCAATGTTTTACCCCTTGCTTGCCCCCATTTCACCACTTTCCTATCACTCTTTTTTTCTTTTCTTTAATTAAAATTAGAGCAGGTATAAGTGGGAGGAAGCAGTGCTAAGTGAAGCTAAGAGGGTTTAACCATCTCTTAGCATCACTTAGCTCCATGCAAAGCCGCACAAAACTGCTTACAACTGCCTTAATCACTCTGTCTCCATCAGCCCTTGTTCTGCCCAGCAACAAAATAATCAGCCCTGCCAAGTCTCAAACCCAGGATACTATGCACTACAATCATAGCAACATACCACTACACCATCTGCACTGTGGAAATCTGTAATGCTTTTACAAACATATCATGCATGACAGTCATTTAACATAAGGGAAAATATATATCCATAGTAGTCTTATATATATATATATATATATATATATATATATATATATATATATATATATATATATATTCATTCACATATATAGATAGATAGATAGGTAACCAACCTCTACTGCAAGACACCTGCAAAAAGCCCAACAACGTGGGCGGGATAAAGGGCAAACAATAGTGACATATTTGTAATATGGCTGTCATACATGTAGATGTCTGTTTGGGTGGCATGGTTTGCTTAAACATATATTTCCAGATAGATTCCAGGTCTGAAACACAAATGAATGTTATTATTTACTGATGTCAATGCTCACATCACCCCAGTGATTTCTCAGAAATACACAACTATTATGGGCAACAGACCAAACATTTGATCCATCCATCTGGACAGTGTCTAGACATCTGGACAGTAGAGAGGTATGACCGCTGTCATGTAACAGAATAGAAAAACCCATGACAGCTACCATCTATGTCAGCCAGCACCTTCTGAACTACCGTAAGAGCAACACGACACTACCCCAAATCAGCTCTGGGGAATTACCAATGTATATCCAAATATATCATACACTACAGAGATGGAACTGTAGGGAAAAGCAGATATTGGTGCAAAAATGTCCACCCACAACCATTTGCATCACAGTCACAGCAACATACCAGTACCTCAAATGAACTGTAGAGTAGAATGACTGTTTAAACATTCATATCCTGATTGCCAGTTACACACTACACTGACATATACTGGCCCAACTCACAGTCTACTAGGAATCCTGAGGTGTTACAGGACATTTTTCAGTTTGCCCCTACAAACATATACACCTGATAGACCACCAGCAACTGTAGTAGCATGCACAGTCAGATAGAAAAAGGATCTATAACACTCACATCTGCTACTCTCCCTACTCAGCCCAACAAACATTTACACACAACACTGCTACACAATCTTGGCTAGTCTGTTAACAATGGCCAGACATACATAACTCTCATATGTACAGATTTCCACAGAATGTCCAGGGTGTGAGACCATATTCATGGCCGCTGCCGCATACCACTTCCAGGAGTCTGCTAAGTCACTGGGATGATACTTGGAGTACAGTCACTAAATAATGATATACCATACCTCTGAGACTCTTACTGCAAGACATCTGGACAAAGCATGACATACCTGGGGGACAGGGGGCCAGAAAGAGGGACATATCTCACCTAATAGTGTTACAAATTGAAACAGTTGCTGATGTTACAGGCTTTGTTGTAACATAGCATCCCTGAAGGATATGATGTCTGAAACACCAATGGATGTCAAAATTTACTGACTACAATCCTCACATTATCCTATTGATTTCACAAAAACAGACGTTGTTTGAGGAACAGACCAAACATAACAGGCAAACCTCTGGGCAGCCTGTGGACATCAGGACATTTGAGAGGTATGTCAGAGACATATCGTTGTCAGACGTCAAGTCACACGGAAAATGCATGTCCAGACAAACCCTGTTAATCTAGGAACCCTCTATGTGTATAAAAGCACTACTTACTTACAATCTCTACCCAATTCGGGAACTTTGTCCCCCATGTTGTTGGGCTGTCTCCACATGTCCTGCCCTGAGAGGTATTCCCACCTACTGTCAGTGAAGCTATAGCCCCCACACCTGCATAATGTCCTCCACACAAGCAAGGAAAAGGGGAAGGCCCACATGAAGGACGTGATTATAGCACTGTGTTGCTATGGCATTGGCTAATAGAAAGACAACACAGCTGCTCTGGATACAAGTAGCAAGAGGGAGACACCGATTGGTGCACAGGCCAACACCTGCTCATGAGCATTACCTACAAAAGGCAAGCTGCTGCCTAAGCAAAACAGGTCTCAACCCATCTACACAAAGACAGACTGCGACTACACAAGCCTAACCATTTGCATTGTTGTGAGGAAACACTTCAGCACTATAACAGGTATTTCAATCATGTAATCATGTAATGGAATGCAGAAGGGGGGATGCAATAATGTCAAATGGGACATTAAATGCTAGGCTGCAACAAGACCTGCTGGACTCACATGCTGCTGCCCAGCACCTATGCCCATTCCCACTTGCCCTGTCTGCATTGACATGGAGCACATCTCTGGCCCCTGAGTCACCCCAGCAAAGGTCCGCTCTTGTATAACTACTACTGAAGTGTCTGTTGCCCAATACTGAGTGTGACACTGCTAGGCCAGCTACCTGGGATGCTGCAATTATTCATATGTTACCTGTGAATGCTACTCTGATACAAATGTAAGAGACTTATATAGGGTATGTGCATAGTACGCAACAGGTGCAGATGTGTGTGTTGAACTGTATGTGATATATTGAGCCCATAACTGACAACTGTCCAGAGTTTAGCTGACTTTACCACATGTCTGCCTCATATTTGTATTCAATGCCTCATACAATTGTGTATTATCTGGCACATCACTGGCAACCCATTAAAGACTGAAGTCATAACATATTAGCATACATTTTATTGTCAGATGCCATATCCTGCAGAATAGACCTGTGAAAGCAAAACTGTCTTTGCTGGCAGCTAAGTGTGTTTCAGAAAGATTCATAAAGTGACAATATTTACTGGCCTTTACCTACTACTGATGTGTGCCTTTGTGCAGATGTCTTGCTCTAACAGGAGCTAGGTATCTTACCATGAAACCCATGTCAATGCAAGTGTACCTTGTCCTGTAGGATGCTGACATTTGTGCAGTCACTGACACCTGCTCTGTAGCTCTGGAGAGCACACCAGCCTTGCCAGGTCACTCATCCCGTCATACATTTAGACCCCAAATGGAGGTCTGCAAAGCCACAGGAGGTGGAGTGTTGAACATTAGCATACACATATACATCTCCAGGCTGGAAGCCTGCACAGCCACAAGAGGCGGAGTATTGAACAATAGCATACACATACACACCACCAGGATGGACGCCTGCAAAGCCACAGGAGGTGGAGTGTTGAACACTAGCATACGCATACACACCTCCAGGATGGAGGCCTGCACAGCCACAGGAGGTGGAATGTTGAACATTAGCATACACATACACACCTCCAGGCTGGCCAAACAGTATGATGCATGGGAGACATCCCAAGTGCAGTTAGATTACAAAACACCTACTCAAATCATAGCTAGCCACAGGCCTCCAGCCATGACTATGGACACCCACCACACCTTTTGGGACTTGCTGGAATCTGTCAGGATTCACTCATCCACCCTGCTCCTGGATGATTTCAACTACCCAACCATAGTGTGCATGACCTATGCCACCTGAACACGAATGCAATGGCTTTGTCAATGGCAATGCAATGGATCAGCCAGGCAACACTCCTATGACAGGTGGAAATATCCTGTACCTGGTCCTAACCAACATGAGTAGTCACTGTAGCACTCCTACAGTGCCATCCTCCTTGGTAATATCTGACCACATAGCCATCACTGTTCAGGTCACCATCTACCCTGCCCCCCCTTTACAGTGTCAAACAGAATTAACTGTACACAAATTACTATAAATCCCCTCATAGCAGGTAGAAGTAGCTGTACAGCCAATGTCCCATTTGTTGGAATTAGCAACAGTGTCCAGGCCCACACCACAATACTATGCGGGTACCTACATAGCTGTATGGACTCAGCAATGCCTGACAGGGCAGGGTTTATATCACATAATCGAAAATCACAACATTGAACGTGCAAATGCGCAAATTTTTACATAATCGAATACTGTATTGTGGGGGGCTGTGCCCTCCTACACCCCCAAATATATATTCCTACTCCGAGGTTGCACTACAGTGAGGAAAGAGCAAAATTCCGATCTTCACTGTAGTGTGACATAAATCCAGGCACTTCGATTATGTGAAAATTTGTGCATTTGCACGTTCGATGTTGTGAGTTTCGATTATGTCATATAAACCCAACAGGACAACATCATCTCCCTCAAGGTAAGGTAAATGCCTGTGGTGGACAGCAGCAATACACAAATACCATAATAGGTGGAAATAATTGCTGGATGGGCCAAGAAGGAACAGATGCCTCATTGGAAGCAATGTCACCTTGGTCTGCACAAGCAAATAAGGTCACAGGTGATTTACCCTAAGGCTGTCTCAAGGTCAATCACTAGGCCTTCCACACATGTGTCTGAAATTCCAGAGGCAACACACAAATCTGCTCTGTAGTGGTGGTCAATAACACCACATACACATATGGCATAGATATAGGCAACCAGCTGCAGGCAGGGGAAGTGTAAACATCACCTCCTTGTCCACCCATTGGTACACATGTGCATGCACAGCACCTGCCACCCTCCCCTCATCATCAGGAAGCAGGTCCATAATGCCCTCTCAAAGGCAACACACAGAAGTCTTCATAGGCCTGATACCATCCCTGACTGCATCCTACATAAACACAGGCATGGGCTTTCAGATCCATTCTGCACTGTAGTCAACCACATCCTGAGCACCAGTGTCATCCCATCTGCACAGAGGGCAGCCACTGTCATCCCTATACACAGAGGCAGAGCAACCCACTGACCCAGTCAATCATATGCACATCAGCCTAACCAGCCTGCTCTGCAAGGGCATGGAAGGCAATATCAAGGACATTATGAACAGGGACATTGGCAACATCAAAATGCATGAGCCCACACAGCATGGTATTGTCAAAGGGAGATCAGGCCTGTTAAACCTGATCAACCTCTCTGAAGTGGTCAACAAACACAAGGATGAGGGGAAGTTAATGTATGATGCCTCCCTACACCTAGCCCAATTTTCAAACAATAATCCCCAGGCAGCCAGGATACATACGCCTACACAGCTAGGCACCAAACTGTATGTTACGAGATGGGTAGCTAACTGGCCCAATGATAGTACCCACTCAGTCAAAGTATTGGAACCCACCTCTAGTAGTAGATTCTTCCAAAGTGGTGTACCCCAAGGATCAGTCTGGGGGCATCTACTGTTTGAGATATATGTATCTGAGGTACAGGACAAAAGCAGTGGTCCGTAGCTGACCAGGTGTACAGATGCTTGCAAGCTGACCACTGTTTTACATTCCCCTACTAATGTGAGCATCCCCCAAGAGGCACTCACCCAATTACTGTTTGGTGCAAGAAGCATTACCACAAACTGAATGCCAGGAGAGGCATCATTCTACTTGCTATGGCAGATGTCATCCACACAAAGTATGACAGTAATAATGTACTGAGCATGCAATCAGGTGTGAGGCGACTTGTGCACCAAGGTTGGTAGCAACCTGACAGTTTCCCATCATGTGGGCGCCATTGTACGGAAGGCTATCTAGATGGCCCACCTCAAAATATGGGTATGTCATCCAGGTACCAGGAGGCCACAACATCTCTGTACTCCACCCTTATCAGATGCATTACCAGCAATTATTTCCACCTATTATGGCATGTATCTTGCCAAGCAAATGCAGCAGTTGCAGAGACCACAGAGGTTCCTAACCAGGCAAGTCCAGGGTCTGCAACACCTATCCTATACAGGTAGGCTGAAAGACCTGTCCCTGTACTCAGTCTCATACAAACTGATCATAGGTGAACTGTATCTGGCATACAAGGCCAAGTCCAAACCAGCCTTGATGGCATTTCTGCATATCTGTAAGACAAATTGCACTCATGCATAATGCATGCAAGGCCCTCACCTGGTTTGTGACATGTAGATTACTTGGCAGGATAGTGTGGTGTCCCACACAATACGCTGTCTGTAGAATACACTCCCTCCCCTTGTCTAGCAGAGTATGTGTATAGCCATCTGGAAGAGGAAGCTGGATGACTGCATGGGAAATGGATGAGACACCCCTGGGATCCTGGTTGTGTCCCAGATGGACAGGGGAAACAGGTGGTGGCTTGGAAGGGGCATGGGCAAAGATCTGGGCCAGGCTTATGAGGGCATCAGGGCCAATAGCCTAGTATCATTTTATGAGGCTATGCACCTAGTACTTTACATGTGTCCTGCATGTATTGCAGACAGTCCTGCAATGTTGTCTGAACTGAATCCCTGTGAGTATGAACTGTGTATGTACTGCAGTGATAGTGTATAGTCCTGTCCCGTCATCAGTTATCATCGCATATCATTATACCTTGTCAGTGTGTGTGTGTGGTCCATATAGCAGTAAGTCAGCTCTTACAGTATGTGCATATGCACTTGGTGACACTGTATAGCTCACTCCAATAACCTTGGTCTTGACCACAATTTCCATTCTGCTACTAGGCCCATCACACAGTATGATTTGTTACCCTTTGTTGTGGGCTGGACAGTAGCAGTGATAGAGATGGATTGTGGAAGGCAGAAATACCATAAGGTCTGCCCTGAAAGGCCTATAGGTGTCACAGCTGTGCCAGACTATACCAGGAGTGTGTGTGTGTGTGTGTGTGTGTGTGTGTGTGTGTGTGTGTGTGTGTGTGTGTGTGTGTGTGTGTGTGTGTGTGTGTGTGTGTGTGTGTGTGTGTATATAATACTGCAGGATATTACTTAACATATGTTGCGTTCCCCTCACAGGTGAACACAGGGGTTGGTGTCCCTCCCCCTTGCAACCTGATGTCAGTGTCTTAGTGGAATCCCATGACAATGATGGTCATAGTGAGGCACAGGTGGGGTCGTCAGTGCCAGGACCCATGCCATTGTTTTGAATCCCATTTTCATCCACCATGTCCGAGCACACAGTCAATATGCCCACACATGCCTAGTCCCCAGCAGCCATGGATAGTGGACAGGTTAAGGGTGGTGGCATGGAAAGGCTAGTGTATTGACTATAGCGAGTGTGAGTGTAGACACCAGCCATAGGCAGAGAGCAGATGAGGTCACACATAGGCAGTTGGACAAGGGTGCTCAACAGAGGACTGCTGCCCATCAAGTCCCTGTCGCAAGTGCCATGGCAGGTGTCACCAGATGCATGTTATGGTCTGTCATGGAGGCACCGGCGTGTACTGACTGAAACACCAGACAGATGCTCAGGGTCATGCATGCAGCTCTCCCTGCCATGCCTGGTGATCTCTACGCCAGTTGTAATGCCATATGTCATCCTGCCAATGTTGTGGATAGACAGTGGGGTGAGATTTGTCACTGCTCAACCGTGTATTGTCTGTGCTCGAGCATGTGGTGGGAGTTGGGCATTGGCCAGGTGGACATAGGTCAGCGACATGATCAGCTATGAGCCCACATGGCCATGCACATTCACAGTCCCATAGTGGCAGTACCAACAGCACTACTGAAGGGAGGGTACTGTCCACACCACACTGGAGCAGGCCATATGCACGTTGTCCTGGCCAGTCCCATCAGGGACACAGGTCCAGCAGACAGCAGTCACCATCAGGGAGTAGTACTGCAGCTGTCCTTGGGCCTGGCGATGCCAGTGATACTCCTGGCAAAACCAGTTACCGCATCCCTGCCAGGAGGTGGTGAACCGTACATCCTGCCATGTACAGTTCACAGCTGTCCAACACAGACCTGTGTCAGGCATCCACATTGCTTGCAGGTGTGCAGATGAACACTCACACATCCCTATCCCTGGCAGGTCACCACCAGACAAGTACAGCTCCTCCGCACAGCCCAATTGAACATCCCCCCTTCAGACACACACACACACACACACACACACACACACACACACACACACACACACACACACACACACACACACACACATATGATGTCAGCCATATGGCCCAGCATAGGCCTCTAGCAATCCAACACCATGACTTGTTCATGTGATGATACTTGTGCCACAGCCATGTTATCCATACCATTGATGCATGGACATGCTCATATGGGTCTGATGCACAGGGTGACTATAGTATAGTGTAGCAATGTCATGCTGTGTAAGGTGCTGTCTGCTGGCAGTAGTTATGGGTACACATTGAGGTGTATGTACCTTGTTAGCCATGATGCACTATTGATGTTAATACTACTGACTGACTGTAGTATCATGTACTGTATTCTGGTTGTGTTCCAGGTATCTATAGGCTGTGGGCCTGCTGGCAGTTGCAATGTTAGGTAAGGAGGAGTGGTAACACAGTCACCTTTTCATAGCCAAGGTACAGCTGTACATGTACATGTTTACCAGGTGTGTTTACATGCAACAGTGTGTGAGGGGCAATACCCTTGACACAGCCACCTAGCCCACATACATGTCATCTGGGTATTCTGTAGACCCGCAGGCTCACACATATAGAGGAAGTTACTTGAGTACTGGCACTAGGTCCTTCACCAGGTTAGCCATTACATTCACTGCAACAGATTCAGCTATCAGCACCTGTTGCTCCTGTCATTTCTGTCACATCCACTCGACTGTCATGCAGTTGATGAGGGTTTGCCTGGTACTGTGTATAACAGGTTTGGGGTATGTATTCCTGACACAGGTCAGCCTGTGTTAGTCTAACCTGACAATCACCAACATGTGTGTCTGCTATCTCATACGCATGTCTGGCATCTCATGTTGGTAGTGCACACAGAGTCATAGTCCTCTACATGGGGCAGTTGATGAAGGGCTAAGCACAGCCCCTACTTACACAGTCTTACGAACAATAGCCCTACATACATATCACAGATAGCACAGCAGTATTGTAGTATGGCAGTGTCTGCTACTACTATTGAAGTGGGTGACAACTGCAGGGACTGTTAGGATTGGCAATGGTGGGTTCAGAGGCCCTTAACATGTTAGAGACATCTCTCTCACACACACATGCACACCGCTGCATGAGGACATTCATTGATACACACATGCACATGGAGGTGACACATCATAGTGGATGACCTACCCATCTATTAATGTACAATAGACAGTGATACAAACATTGCACCACAATGGCTTGGTGTTAGAAACTGTGTAACTGTGCTTGTACAGTGGATGGCATCTGTATGGGCCGACAATAGTTTGCCAGTGGGGGAGTTTAGAGGGTGGAAGAGGCACATGACACGGTATAGCCATCACATGCACACACACACTGAAGACAGCCACAGGGGATGTGCATACAGAAACACATACACATTTGCCAATAGACATATTAGTAACCCTAAGTATCCACGTCTATGTACTATAGTGCTTCTTACACATGCCATGCTCCACATACATTATATGTCTGGGACATAACACACATCCTCCTACAACAGGTAATCTTTCAAATGCCTTCATGAATGGTGGGATAACTCACCAGACATAGCGGTTAGTATTGTCTACTGCTCCTACATACCTGCACAAGTGATAGTGTGACAGACTTTGTATCAGCATGATGTGTCATTCAGGTATGATGTCTGATGCTGGCATGTGTGTCAGTACGGTAAGTGTGACATGTTTGGCAAAGATATCACAAGAATACTCATTGTCAGGGAACACAAAACAACATATAGGTTGCAAACACGTGGGTATCCTATATACATCTGTACAGATGACTGGTATAGGCTGTATAGTGTTGCATGGTGCATGTGAGGCAGATGCTGTTAATAGGGTCTTTAAAGTAATGTCATGGGTAGGGGGTCAACAAGCCTTAAACTGGTATAACCTACACACACAACAGCCACAGGGGATAAACTTCACACACTACTATAGTTTTTGGTATTGAGATTAGAACTCCTACCTATCTAACTATTTCTGCTATAGCATTATGCAGTTATTGTACATACCACAGAGTTTAGAGGGCTGACACATGTATACAGGTACATCTAGGATGAATTTCATCAGCAAGCCTTGTAAAGTAGGGCAATGGGACATATACTGGGTTTTACATGCCTCAAAATGGTATAACCCACACCCCTAGAGGATATGATTCCCAAACACATACACACACACACACACACACACACACACACACACACACACACACACACACACACACACACACACACACACACAATATATATATATATATATATATATATATATGTATGTATATATACAGACACACACACACACACACACACACACACACACACACACACACACACACACACACACACATACACACATACACACAGACACACGCACACACATATATAGGACGTGCCACAGAGATTAACAATATATATATATATATATATATATATATATATATATATATATATTTATATTTATATATATATATATATATATATATATATATATATATATATATATATAGATCTACTATGGTTGATTGAAAACTTAAAAGTTCAGCAGAATGGCAGTTCTAAAACTCCAATAAACAAACAAAAAGAACGCCTTGGACCACGGTCTTCTCCTCTATAGTATCAACACCAAAACCACAGAGCGCCAGTAAAATTAACACTTTTATTCACCAAGGAAAAATAAAATACATGCGTTTTCATCCTACATACAGGACTTCATCAGACAACCATTTTTGACTTGAAAAGCCATTTAAATAATCTCTAAGTCACCTGTTTAATTGTTGATCCAATGAAATACATCTCCTTCAATTTAAACTAAGAAATCTCACTTTACATCTCATAAATATTAATGCCTACTCTCTGAAAGTGTCTTATACTAAACTTGATCATTCCACATCATTTATATAAATAATTTAAATTAAAATGCATATAATAAACATTTATAAATAATTTACTAATAAATTACTTAAAACATCTCATTAATAATATCTTAAATAAATAAGTTTAAAAACCCGAGTGTGTGAAAACTATATGTTTATTTCTTGTGTGTGTGTGTGTGTGTGTGTGTGTGTGTGTGTGTGTGTGTGTGTGTGTGTGTGTGTGTGTGTGTGTCAATGGAAATTTCCTTAAACCTATGTTTCATGTGTATTCTACCCCCATCTGGTGTCCATTTTTGAGAATTACATGCTTGAATTTATCAAATGTTATTAGCCTTTAATTTAAACAGAGAAGAAATTGATATAAAGTCATTCATTCCTGGTTTATTTCCTGCATCGAGGTTGACCTGCCACCAAAGCTCCCTACTTTCTAATATTTCTTCCCACAGGCCACCTCTAATTCTGGTTTAACTTGATCCAGAACAAAAAATTCATATTTAAATTTAATGCAGGAAATGGAATGCCTATACAATGCATTTGTATTTTTCTTTTTTGTGATGTCATAAGAATGTTCGTATATCCTTCTTTTCAGTTGTCTTTCTGTCTTCCCTACATAAAAAGACTGACAGGCCTGACAGATAACAAGATATACGCCCCCTCTACTATCACAGTTAAAAAAACCTTTACTGCCTAACCATCTCATTCTGCTTTCAATATATACTTCTCCCCTGTTTATAATGTACGAACATTGGTGGCACCTGCCACACTTATATGTTCCTACTTTATTTCTATTCCCTTTATTTTTACTATGTCCATTCCTTTCCATCAAATTTTTTAGGCTACAAGAGTTTCTATACACTGCTTTTGGTTCCATTTTAGTAATCTCTTCCATATCCGTCAAAGCGGAGAATTTGTTCCATTCCCTATTTAAAAATTCCTTTACTTTCGTATTGGAAGCATTATATTCTACTACTAAACTTCTTTTGTATGTTTGTTGACCTATTTTGTTCTTGTTGACATCTTTTTGATTCTCATTGTTAGTCCCTCTCCCCAAAATTGGCTTAAATCTCTCCTGCCTTCCTTTTTCCACTTCTTTCCTTATTTTACTAATAAATTCTGCAGGATAACCACGTTCCAAGAACATTTTTCTAAAACTTTACACTCTACTTCGAAATCATAGTTCCAACTGGTCATTCTAGACCCCCTGACAAATTGTCCCTTGACAATATTCTTTTTACTATGCAGGGGGTGGGCACTATCGTAGAGCAAATAGGAATTGACATAAGTCTCCTTTCTATGCACTTTAGTTTCATATTTTCCGTCTCTTTTGTATAACTCTATATCTAAATATTTTAATGTTTCTAAACTAGTAGAGTATGTAAATCTCAAGAAGTTAGCAGTTCCACTGATATATTCAAAAAATTCTAAAAATTTGTCAAACCCCCCCGTCCAAAGCAACACTATATCGTCCAAAAATCTGTGGTATGTTAACCAATATTGTTTATATTCACTATTGATTATATATTTTTCTTCCCATTTTAATAAAACAATGTTGGCATAAGTGGGGGCACATGCCGCCCCCATAGCCACTCCAGATTTTTGTTGATAATACTCCCCTTGGAACATAATAAAATTGAATTTCAACACATAATCCATAAGTGCTACACAAGCTATTTTATCCTTTTGTTTTAATTTTTTGTCTTCAAAAATGCTCTCTTCGAACATTTCTATCCCTTCCTGATAGGGAATACAACTAAATAAATCAATGACATCAATTGTCACAAATAACATATCCTCCCTATAGTGTTCAGACTTTAAAAAGCTCAAAAAGTCCCAGGAGTCCTTTAATATTATTTCATTGTTGACCCAAATGTGTTTACACTTGTAGTCAACAAATTTAGCCATTACTTCAGTTTTAGAGCCACCTGCTGAAACTATTGGCCTTAGGGGGGGTCATCCTTGTTTTTATGGATTTTAGGTATCCCGAATATTGTAGCTATTCTAGGTTTATTCACTTCTAAATACTTGAAAATTTTCATGTCTATTACTTCTTCAGTGAGTAAATCCTCTAACAAGTTGTCTATTCGTTTATATGCTACATTTACCTCATTCAAGGATACTATAGTATAGATGTTCTCATTCCTCAAAATTGCGTTCATCTTTCCATCATATAACAATTTATCCATAATAACAATTCCCCCTCCCTTGTCAGGTTTCATGACCCTGACTGTATCATCACCACTTAATTCTTTTAGGACTACCTTTTCTTCTACAGTTAGATTTTCATTACACCATACTTTGTTACTTTTACTCCTCACCCCTTCTACTAAAACATTCTCAAAATTTTTTATTTGAGGTAAAAGGGGGGGATTATATGTCGATTTTCTAGTTAGTCCTTCTCCTAACATTCCTTGTTTTTCCATTCCTGCCCTTAAAGCCATTACTTCTAAATTAATTTTTCTTGTAAATAGCTTTATATCTAGAATGGTTCTTGTGAAGTCACCTTTCACCATGGGAATGAACTTCAACCCCTTACTCAATAAAGTAAAGTGTGGTATAGTCAAATTTATATTCCCAAAATTATAAATGCTAAATTCGTTGTAAGTGTATTTAGTGTTGTCCCTGTTTATTGCTTTGTTTTCTATGCTTCTAATGGGAGTCAGGTTCTCTGAGGGGGGGGGGGTAATATCTATTAAAATCTCCCCCTCCCCCTTCTCCCCCCCCCATTGCTGAAAATTTTCTCTTTTTCCATTGACACACACACACAAGAAATAAACATATAGTTTTCACACACTCGGGTTTTTAAACTTATTTATTTAAGATATTATTAATGAGATGTTTTAAGTAATTTATTAGTAAATTATTTATAAATGTTTATTATATGCATTTTAATTTAAATTATTTATATAAATGATGTGGAATGATCAAGTTTAGTATAAGACACTTTCAGAGAGTAGGCATTAATATTTATGAGATGTAAAGTGAGATTTGTTAGTTTAAATTGAAGGAGATGTATTTCATTGGATCAACAATTAAACAGGTGACTTAGAGATTATTTAAATGGCTTTTCAAGTCAAAAATGGTTGTCTGATGAAGTCCTGTATGTAGGATGAAAACGCATGTATTTTATTTTTCCTTGGTGAATAAAAGCGTTAATTTTACTGGCGCTCTGTGGTTTTGGTGTTGATACTATAGAGGAGAAGACCGTGGTCCAAGGCGTTCTTTTTGTTTGTTGATTGAAAACTTAGTTGAATGAAAATGAAATTACTAGGACCACATCACTGAAAACTCACCTCACTGAAAACTCTTTTCTTTGAAACTCATTTCATTGAAAGTCATAAATGCCCTATTCCCCACTGTAGTGTGACCCTGGAGTTATTATATAAAGTAAGGAGGGGTGTGGGGGTGTAGCGCCCACATATTATAAACATTTTAAACTATACACAGTGGTACTTACAAGTGCAATAAACGTTTGTAAAAGAGAATATATAACCAAGAAGCCCCCCACACCCCCCTTACTTTATATACTAACTCCAGGGTCACACTACAGTGGGGAGAAGGACATTTATGACTTTCAACGAAATGAGTTTCAGTCAAGTGAGTTTTCAGTGAAGTGAGCTTTCAGTGAAGTGGTCCTATTAATTTCATTTTCAATCAAATGAATTTATATATATATATATATATATATATATATATATATATATATATATATATATACAGTGCATATAAAAAGTGTACACACTCCTGTTAAAATAACAGGTTTTTGTGATATAAAAAAAGAGACCACAATAAATCATTTCAAATCTTTTCCCACCTTCAATGTGACCTATAACCTGTACAATTCAATTGAAAAACAAACCAAATATGTTAGGAGAAAAATATAAAAAATAAAAATGTACAATAAGCTAGTTGCATAAGTGTGCCCACCCTTAAATTAACACTTTGTTGAAGCACCTTTTGATTTAATTACAACAGTCAGTCTTCTTGGGTACACACCTGCCATCAATTAAAGAGACTCTAATTAGCTCGAAATAAAGTTCAGCTGTCCTACTAGGATTTTCTGACATTTACTCAGTTGCCTGCTACAGCAAAAGCTATGGTTCATAGAGAGTTTATAAAGCATCAAAGGGATCTCATTGTTGAAAGGCATCAGTCAGGAGAATGGTACAAAAAATTTCCACAGCATTAGATATACCATGGAACACAGTGAAGACAGTCATCAAAAAGTGGAGAAAATATGGGACAACAGTTATGTTGCAAAGAACTGGATGTCCCTCCAGAATTGATAAAAAGACAAGACGAAAAGTGGTCAGGGAGGCTGCCAAGAGATCTACAGCAACACCGAAGGAGCTGTAGTAATTTCTGGCAAGTACTGGTTGTGTACTGCATGTGACAACAATCTCCTGTATTCTCCATATGTCTGGATTATGGGGTAGGGTTGCAAGATGGAAGCCTTTTCTTAAACAGAAAAACATCCAGGGCCGGCTAAAATTTGTA
>NC_056735.1:73896687-73899187 GCF_019279795.1 Protopterus annectens | reverse complement strand
AAAACGCAGCCTGGGATGTTGTCTGGTCCAATGGATGCTGTGTTTTTGGCTTTAGAGAGTGCAGCTTTTACCTGTGTAGTTGTGATTACAGGGACTCTGCATTCTTCCTGTATAGATATGGGCCCTTTAGGGGGTAAGGGGGGGGGGTAAAGTTAGCACTGAACCTACCTGCCAGGATGTTGGATATATCAGTTGGTTCTGTAATTATCGTGCCATTGTGCTGTAACTTAGAGCAGATGTGGGTGCTGCCATCGAGATTCTTGACATAGCTATATAATGCTTTGTGGTTGTCCTTAGAATTAGTGACAATTTTGTTTTCATAGCTAGCTTTGGAGGATCTTATAAGGGATCTCAGCTTCTTACTGAGGCTGACCAGGGAGCCCCTCCACTCATGGGATTTTACTCTCTTTTACAATAGTTTCTTCCTTTTGTTGTACAGTTTGTTTATGGCAGGGGACTGCCAGATTGGCTTCCTTTTTTTGGAGGATAGCATCTTGGTTCTGTTTGGGATAGCATGATCCATGCACTCATGTAAGTGCTTATAGAGTGCATTTGTGTAGGATTCAGCAGTTGTAATTGTATTGTCCATCTGCATGGGTGTCATGAAGATGACCACTTTTGTCTTAAGAAGCATGAAGTTGGCTTTGGAGAAACTTTTTGCCATGGTTTCCTTAATGGGGAGTGGGGGCAGGATGTGGATATCAAGGGTGATTAGCTTATGGTCGGATCGGACCAACGAGGAGTTGACTTTAGGTGTAGAACACCGGTCACTCATGTTGGTAATGACTAGGTCTAGGATATTGTTGCCCCTGGTGGGGGTGTGGATAAGTTGATCCAGGGCATTGGAGTTTATGAATTCCAGAAAGCGTTGAGCTAACGAGTTGGTACATGAGTAGTTTTCCCAGTTAATGGTGGGGTAGTTGAAGTCGCCCATTATTAGGGTGTTTGGTTAAACTCTAATATTTTCCAGTACATCAAGAAAAGAGGAGTGGGAATCCTGGTGCATGGTGGGGGATCTGCAGTTTGGATTGCAGTTCTGCCCAGAGTTAGTTGCACTTGGATAACCTTGGATGCATTATGCTGAGCAACTAGCCTGGAGGTGTGGATATCCTTAATGAATATGGACACACCTCCGCCTTTGGTGTTTTGGTCCAGGTTACATGACCAAAAAGTGTGGTATGAGTTATAGCCTGGTAGTGCAGGGATGCTCTCTGGAGCCTTGAACCAGGTCTCAGTCACTGCACAGATATCGATGTTCTCCATTTTAAGGAGTGCCTTGAGTGAATGCATTTTGAGATTTAGACTTCTATCATTGAGTAGCATTACCCTCAGTTTTTGCTAGCCTATTCCTGTTATGGTGGTGAGCTTGTTATTTGAACCTTGCCTAAAAAGGCACTATAGGGGCAGCAAGAGCCTTAGCCAGTATCCAGAATCCCAGGGGTGACAGGTGCAGGCCATCTGTTGCAAAGCATCGTGGTCTGTGGACCATGGCATCCCAAACAGACAGATACTGGATCCCCTTAGAATGACACCAGAAGCTTAGCCAATTGTGGATGTCAATCATTTTGTCCTTGTACTGCGGTATCATTCTGGGTGATGCCAGAATGCTACTCAGGGCTAGGGTCATACCGGCCTGGGCTACAAGACTGGAGAGCTCTTCCATTTCTCTTTTCATGTAGTCCAGGGAGGTACATCTCATGTCATTCACACCAACATGGACAATGACAGAGTCATATTTGTACTTGTTGTGGAGTGACCTGAGTGTGTGGGTTATGTGGTGGATCCTGGCACCTGACAAGCAGCTGACAGTAACCTTCTCCTTGTTTAGCCTGGTGAGTGGGACATCAGTGTGCCTGACTATAGAGTCACCTATGACTAGTGTGTTGGGTATGTTGTTTTGCCTTATTGGCTGTGGTTGAGTGGCACACTGAGTCACAAGGCTATGTGTCATTTGGGTTGTGTTGGGGGATGGAGGTTGCTTGCGTTTCTACTTTGGAGGTCTCTGTTGCTTAGACAGATTATTATTGAGAGCCTCCGCGAATGTTTTTGTGTTACTATGTATGGATTTTGGTGGTATAGATTTAGTGAGACTATGTGATGAGTGTGGTGTGGTGCAAATGTTTACCTTCTCCTCATGACTGTCAAGTTCAGTCTTGGCTGGAGAGAGCTTTACCTCCAGTTTGGCTAGGTAAGTGCATTTCTCATATGTTGTAGTGTTGGGTGATAGAAGGAGAGGGTTGTCTGTGTACATGAGGCAATTTCTACATTGCCTCAAGATGCCCAGATTCATCAGATAGGCAGGATAGAACACTGGGAGCTGACCTTTGGACATGCCTGAATAAAAAAATATTTTCTTCTAGATAAGTGAGGAAAGTGAGTACAAGAGCTGTTTTTCCCTAAGCAAGTGAGAAAAGTAAGTAGAAAAAGTGTTTTCCTCTAGGTAATGAGGAAGGTTGAGTGCTATAGTAATTAGTAGCTTATTTAGTGCTTACAAGTTCTG
>NC_056735.1:73846687-73889187 GCF_019279795.1 Protopterus annectens | reverse complement strand
AGGTTTGTGGATAGATGGATGGTTGGATGGATGGTGGGATGGATGGAAGATGGGGTTATATTTATAATAGATAATTGCCAGCTGATGGGTAAGTGCCACAAAGTCATTTCCTTGCACAAAGCTTTGCTGCATTTTCGCTCCCTGCTGTAGAATTTGTAAACATTTTTCCAAAAAAATAAATGAACATTTAAGACAAATGCACAAAACTGTAGTCACGTGTAGTGAACTAATCCCCTTAACTGGTGCTCTAGTCTACAGATAAACAGTGATTTGGGAATAAAATGCTACTAACTTGTGACATCATCATAAGTGATTGCAACTCTTTTGAGAAACCCTTAACAAGAGTAGATTATCAACTACTTTTCACTTTATTAGATGCTGCAACCTTGCTTTACTACAACCATTTATTTTCAGCATCTGTAAATAAATTTATCATAACGCACTTTTTAAAGCTGAAAGTCAATTTTTAAACTACAGAAATGCATTGTACCCCAACTGCATATGTCATTTATCTGCAGCTGACTTATAATGCTTCTTTTCAGCTGAGCCCCTGTCATTTGATATCTGAAGGGAATTCATCTCATCTCTCTTGCTTCCTTTCTCTCCTGAATCTGTGTTCATGGGACCTGCCTTTTATTTAATTTTATACATATGTTTTAGTAGCTAGCCATATAAACAGATGAAGCCATAAATATGAACTGCATTGCCTCTAGATTTTTGAGCAATCTTGGTTATAAAAGAGAACACAAATACTTAGTTTCAGTGTAAAGAAAGAATAAAACTATTAAGCTGACAGGAAACATTTAGACAGACATGATGGGAGTGTTCCTGTTTGTAGGAGGACAGAGAGGAAATTAAGAAAAGGAACGTCTCCTGGAAATTCACTTATAGTTCCTGGCACCCACATCTCAGTGATTTAGCACAGCCACGTTTAATGCTGAATGTGATTCAGAAAATATTTTATGGGCACTACATTAACATTATTTTGCAACTTATCTTTCTTGTTGATCTTTTGAAGAGTTTCTTCTCTGTCATTAGAAATAGCATCCTGAAATTATATTTAAATATGGAAAATCATTAAAGTTTGTTCCTTTCACTGAAATGGACACTGCACACTTTCCTTCACAGAATCCTTTTTCATTCTCAATTTTTATGCAGCAATATGTAAATACAAACACATAGCAGAGCCTTAGATTTATTGAAAGTGCCTTTTAAAACACATATTTACACATTTGTTTTAGAATTTTTATTTGCCATGTTTTGAGCCATTCCTTTTGCCTGTAATGCAGTTGACTTGTTTATGTTTTTCTTGGCTGCTCTTCACAGGCACTGAAGAAGCCCCAGCTAGTGTGATGGCCATTAGACTTCTGCAAAAGAAAAAAAGTAATTTATAGCATTTTGACTTCTCTTGGACTGGGTATTCTGGCCAAATGTCCACTAGTCAATATGAACACCACCTTGGATCTCTCCTGAAAAGAGTGCACTGGCCTAGTGGGACTAACCCCATCAACAAAGAATGAATTAAATAAATAAATTAACAAACTTTACATAACCACATCTTGTCCATCAGGCACATTAATTGCTATTATTGCTGGGACCTAGTATTTGCTACAAATAACTGTTGACGTCTATTACAAAAATCCCCTGTAAACAAAATATAGTTTTTCTCTACAATACAAGCAGACTGCAGTAGTTAATTAACACCCAAATACAGACTGTACCTTATAACCTAAATGCTACCTCATCTTTGTTTATCCACACTAGTGATATAGTAAATCTAACAAAATAATTCCCAAATCCCCCAACTAACCCTAACCAGCCTACCAGTAATATATAAGTTATTCAGCCTTCACCTTTATACTGGTCCTACGTGTTTACAAAACAAAAACATTAAATCTCACTGCATGAGCAACAGATAATTTGCCCCCTTCTAAGTACAATTATTTGATGATTACTTTATGAAGAAGAGTTGACTTAGCTGGTGTTACTTGTTTGTTCAGTATAAATCCTGCTGTAAATTTTTGAATTGCTGATAAAATATTTTGTATTACATACTGGCAACATTTTTCTAATAATGATCTAGCTATCCATACTCAGTGAGAAGCTAATGAGGCATAGCTTTCAACTCCCAGCCAGAAAGAACACCTATGAACTATTAAACATGTATAAAAGTTTGTAAAGATATTAGTTTTACCCCATCAGAAATATCGACACAGTGACATACGACTCTATTTCCTTTATTTCTCCCTTTCTCTCTCCCTGTCACCTAATTGCATACAAAATCTGACAAATATATCTTTGGACATTGAAAAGGCCAGTGCCTCTTCATCGTCATAATCATCATCATCTAACATTCATGAATCTCAGTATTAGTTATCTCCACTTGTTTGCTTTTTACATTTATAGTACCTCATCAGCCCAACATGAGGGAATGTCTGCACAACCATCTTTAGATCAGCTTAAGATAATATAAACAGAAGAACATATAGGCCGTAAAATACCTTTGCCACATCTTTCTCCCACCTCTTGTTTTAATAATAGGCGTTTGCCCTACTGCCTTCCCGCATTTAATTCAGGCAGTAACTTTTTCATTCCTCCTCTCTCACCAGACCAGGCATCTTTCCACTGCTGTATTTTTTATTAACACCTTTTTCTTTTTAATGGATGTAGCCTGTGCTTCATATTCCCGCATTTTTTGTAATATGTTACTGCATCTTTATTTAGTAGAATGACCAACGTATGACTCATCTACCCAGGCTGCCCTGGGTTCTTCTGGGACTGGAAAGGTATAACTCTTCCTTTTTTTACTGTTACAAAACTCTTCTACTCTCCAGCTCCCAGCCTGACAAATTCATCTCATGACTGTGGGGCCCAACTACTATTGTAAAAGGGCCCTATTGCTGGGTATTCTTCAGCTGTCACCATAAAATGGTTTCCCAGGAACCTGGCTACATTACATCCCGTTGTCTGTTATTTGATATCGCCATGATCTCTTAAATACTCATATCAGCCTCTGCAATTTTAGAGTTGGCTCCCAATAACTCATTCTCCAACACCAGCTGTGCTTCTGTCAGGATATTGAAAATAAACCTCTTGTTCTCCCATACGGTCTCTTATATACTCATATCAGCCTCTGCAATTTAGAGTTGGCTCCCAATAACTCATTCTCCAACACCAGCTGTGCTTCTGTCAGGATATTGAAAATAAACCTCTTGTCCCCCCATACGGTTACCATCCAGTCTGGATATCATGGCCAAATCCCAGCACCTCCCTGCCTAATGTACTGCATGACCCCCTTGTATTATTTCCTGCACAGATACAACATAAGACAAGAGAGAAACGTCTTGGACCATCTTAGCTTTATTCCCTTCTTCAACAGCTTTATGCCATAATTCTCCCTACATTTACCAAGGAGCCATTTTTTTCCAACTCTGTAGGCATTATCCAATGAATTGGAAATCTCCTACAATAACATAGCCAGATTTACTACTGGCAACCCATTTAGGACTCACCATTGCTTTAATTTAAAGCAGCTAGAATGGTTGGAACTGCAGAATCTGCTTAAATACCACCAACTAATCACTGCCCATAAGACTCGTTATCAACCTTCTATTCTATCTAACATCATCACCCCCTATAAAAATCTGAAGCCCTTACGTTCATCTCAGAAACTTCTAGTTAACACATCTAAATCTAACAACAGGGCTGGAGATTCTCTCTTCTCTAATACTGTTGGAATATTCTGGAATCTCCTACCCAGCGACCTTTCCTCACTTTCCTCTGTATCACTCTTCAAAAACAGACGGAAGCTTTTCCTCAGAACGCACTGGTTATGCCCCTTCACTAAACCTGACTAGTTATCTATTCTATCAAAATATGCTCTGCCTACTCTATACTTTTCATTAACTCTTCTATCTTCCTTATTAACAATATTTTTACCTGTTCGCTCCTTATTTCATTATTTCCATCCCATTGCATACTTATTTGTTAAAAAAACTCATTATTACTATAACTAAACATTAAACTGCCTCCTTTTTATGATGTACAGTACTTGTATGTTGTATAACCTGTATGCCTCCTTTTTTCATTCTGTACTGTACCTGTATGTTGATTTGTACCTGCATTTTATGTTGTAATGACTTCTGTCCTCCCTGAATATTTCTGTATTAACCAGAAATGTCCTTGTATGTACAACTGATGTTATTTTTGATATTTGCTGTTATTTTATCTGTGTGTCATGGAGCTCATCTCTCCGGGCCTCAACTGAAAATGGACATATATCCAGTTAGACTAGACCGGTCAACAAATGTAAAATAAATAAAAATAAATAAATTATCGATAATTCTTTTCCTCATTGTTTGGGTGACCTGGAATACTATGCTGCTTTACCTACAAATTCTGGATAAAATTATCCCCCTCAGTGGTATAAGCACACAGAAAAAAACTGATAATGTTTTCACTTCTGGAATGGGTTTCCAGCTTGTGCATCGTAAAGTTCAGATTATCAACTTATTTTTCAGACTCTCAGCAGTCACCTTATTCAGACTAGTGTTTATATAGACTGCTATGAACTGTACAGCATTGCTGCTTGTTTCTTGAGTATCCTTCATGGACCTCAAAACTCTTTACCTTATACTTAGTATCTCCATCATGAGGACATCTAAAATGCTTAAAGCCCACCTTTCCCACAAATGATTATTTATTGGAGGACATTACTGCAACCAACAAATTATTCACCTGGAAGGCACTTTGGAAGACATTAACTGCATTGCACCCCACTAAACACTAGCTCAGGACAAAGGAGCCATATAATACTGTGACCATCTTCATCTAGGCTCTAGAGTGCAGGCCTGGTTTTGAAAATGTTACTGCACATTTTCATAGTGATTAACAAACAACTTACAAGATCAGTCATGCACTACATTCTTCATGGGGTCTGTCTGCCATCAAGATATTTCATGCAAGTCAATATTTAGTGGCCAGGGTACTTACTGACTGAATAATTGCCTCTCTCTGAACAGGCTCTAGCAAGCGGTTTGAAGATGTTTTAAGTTGCAATTAATTAATTTTACAAAGGCTGTCCAATGTGGATCAATCTTAGCATCAACAGTCTTCCTTCTCTTTTTGTGATAACCCATATTTGGTTGTGGGTAATGCAGGATTTACCCGGGTTTGGCACACTTTCGTCATAAAGGCAAATATCAAACAAAGCCAGTCTTGGGTAAGTCTTGCAGTATCCACACTCAAATATGAGTTATTGTTATAACACAATGTTATTATTTTGAAAAGAAATTTCTTACCTTTATGAAATAATAGCTTTGCAGTTAAGAACTTTTTTCTGTTGTATTTCTTTTTGCCATCTTGAGTGGTAGGGGAACAGATTTCTAATGTGCTGCACATGTGTAGGACATGCCTCATATTTATTTAACAAGTTAGAATGAATGCTCTTTTCCTAATGCAAAACTAAAATAGGGTGTCTACATTAAAACATTTTTTCCACATATGTGTTATCTACATTGTATTCAAGTACAGTGGTAACTTTTAATGTATGTTTGTACAGTGGTAACTTTTAATGTATGTTTGTACAGTGGTAACTTGTACAGTGGTAACTTTTAATGTATGTTTGTACAGTGGTAACTTTTAATGTATGTTTGTACAGTGGTAACTTTTAATGTATGTTTGTACAGTGGTAACTTTTAATGTATGTTTGTATGCTTAATTTAGTTTTGCAGTGAGATCATTAATAAGAACAGTAGTGGCAGGACGTATCTTAGAGCAGAGGGCTCGGTGAAATAAGGGATTTCCCTTGATTATAATCAATTATATATAATTATAAATTATTTTTATTATTAAATGTGATTGCTTGATATAAGCAATCTTAATAATTTCAAAATCTCTCTCTAAAGACACTTATTTGAATTCTGGCTTTGCACATGTAACACTCCAGGTTAATTATTAACAATTTGGCTGTACGCACTAACTCTGTTAACATATCCCTTCTAATAACACTACTTATCTATAAGTAGTTACATTCCTAGCTGCAACTCTCACCACAGAAGTATTACTAACTATGCACTACTTTGTCTAAGTGATTCTCCCTGCTTAATTTCCTAACTAATGTTGTGTTCCTCCACATATATAAATTCAACCATATATTTATATTCAAGTGTTTAAAGTCTTGTTCTATTTGATACTATGTATATATTTTTGTTTTTACATTTTATCCTGTAAATGTGTTAACACTCATTTGTTCATCAATTTTGTTTATAATTTCTATTCATTTTCTTGGGTGGTGAAAGCCAGGGTACCTTTTTGGCTAGGCTTATATAGGCCCTAGGGCCAATAGCCTAGTACCTACCTATGAACCTATGAACTTATTGTGATAATTTGTATGTAAGCTTAGAATGGAGCTTTTCTCCCCGGGCCTCCGCTGAAAAGGGGCACTGTCAAAGTTGGACCATCCCGGTAAACAAATGTAAAATAAATAAAATAAATAAATAAATGATGATAGCCGGTTGCATTGAACTGTTACTGTGTGATTGCCAAGCTGCTGTGAGTAATGCTCAGTTTATAATGAACACACTCATTGTTATTTTCAGGCTTATAAGAAGTCACTGCAGATGTGATCAAGATGTTATGAGTATTAAGGTTCCTGAAGGTACTCATAGCAGTAAGGAGATAAAGGCATAGCCTACATAGCTGTAGAGTACTCGTACTAATGCCAGTGTACAGGAACAAAGTGGACATGCATAACCACTGGCTGTAGTATCAAAGTGCTGTCACATTACATTAAGGTGACAACGGTGGAAATATGCAAAATAGTAAAAAAGTAAAATGGGACATGAGTAGTGTGGATTCATATTATGTTGCAGTACTACTGACCTGATGTTTATAGTGAAACAGATAGTGGAGACGAATCCCAAGAGAGGACAGAGTCCAACTGGGCATGTCTACAAATGAAAAAAAAAAGCATATATGACAAGGTCCCATGAATGATGATTCAGACAGTCTTGCAATGACTCAGAGTCCCAGAAACATTTGTAGAATTAGTGCAGGCTATGTACAGGCAACCGATGACAAAAGTATGGACAGTGTTCAGACTCACAAAGGGGTTCCCAGTGGGAGTGGGTGTGCATCAGGGCTCAGCTCCGAGCCCACTGCTGTTCATAATGGTGATGGATTACATTAGCAAACAGGTCTGACGGAACAGACAAACAAAGTTGCTAGATGGAGGTGATGTGGCATCACAGACAGACTCTTCTGAACAAAAACCTCAGCAAAGGGTAGGGGAATGGAATGCAAAACTGTAGGCAAATTGAATGAATCTGAGTACTGATAAGGCAATAGCCATGGCAGTCATTGGTGAAAATCAGAAGATGCTGAACACTGAAATAGAAGGGGAATCAGTGGAACAAGTTAACAACCTCAGGTATCTTACAGGTGTGGTTAAGGAGACGTGAAGTCTGCATGAGGAAATCAAAGCAAGAAACAGAGGTGCTGCAGCCAACTGGCAGAAAGTGTCATCTGACTGTGTCTGACAGAAAAGTCAGTGAAGCTGAAGAGTAAGGTGTACATACCAGTGGTATGATCAGTGTTTCTTTATGACACTGAAACTTGGGCAAGGTAAAGGCAGAGCAGCTGAGGAAACTTGAGGTGATGAGGATAAAATGTTCAAGGTGAATAGCGGTTTGCACACTGTGGGACAGATGAAAAACACGAGGACACCAAAGCAGAAGCCAATGTAACCCGTGTCACAGACAGGGTGAAGAACAGACTGCTGTGGATCAGGCATGTGTGCAGAATAGCAGAATTGTGGTAAAGTAGATCTGGGAGAGACAGCAAGAAGGCAGGAAGAGATAAGGATGTCCTGCCAAGAAATGGACGGATTGCATGAGAAAAAAAACCTAAAATAGTTGGGCATGATTGTCAAAGAAAGCAGGAGGTTTAGCTCTAAATATTGAGAAGTGATGACAGTTGATGTGACTCCTCCATTCCTTGTGAAAATTGCAAAATGGGGGTTGATGATCATGACTGTTCTGTTCAGTCACTGTAGACATTTTTACATATATAGAAATGGCAGTCCATTGTATACGTGTCAATAAAACAGGGCAGCAATGCAGCAGCAGTTACTGTCTGCTATAGGCAAATGTCTCAGTAATTTCCATTTGAACCCTAAATTAAATTTTTTTCAAATCTTGACAAAGTGCTGATGACCTAATTGTAAACAGACATGTTTCTAGTTCAGGATTAGCCCAATTAAACCTGTTATTCCTCTTGTTCCCAAGATGAAACATACTTGGATTATGAAATAAAACACATGGATTTTGCTGTCAATCAAATCCGTAAGAAACCCAGTGCCAGTAATTATTGGCATTTAAGAACTTCTACTTTCTTAGCATTTGGTATTGGGTGATCCCATGTCATCATTATATTTTCTCTTTCAGTAATTCTTTTGTGTATTGTATTTCTATTTGCTTCTCAATTATTTGTATACCATAATATATGCAGAATTCCCAGTGTGTTATAGCTTTCACTGTACAAAACTTCAGCTGTAAAGTTATCACAACCAGCTACAAGGCGTGTAACTGTTTCTAGTTCTGTGTAATATGCATCACACTGATCTGTATCTCTTTTGATTTTTCTGCAACATTTCGTATGTATTCCATTTTACGCTGCATTTATGAACCATTGTGTTTAGGAAGCTATCTTGAGCAAATTAGTGTTTGCCCCATCCTTACATTTATATCTATGGCACTACTTAGCTTATAAAAATTTGCTGATTTGACTTGATATGTTTTTTACTAAGGTAATCCATCCTGTTTCCTGATTTTTCACATTTCTTGCATCACAGCGTAGTTGCAGTTTTAGCAGCAACAAAATCCAAAGGATCCACCATGGCAGAGTATAAGTAAAATCTTTAATAACCAGGATAAGTGCTTTCGAGTAATTCAACTCTTTTTCAAATCCAAGTACAAAACATAATAAAACATAAACCTATTTAAAAACCACATTCAACCAATAAGAATGCAATATGGCACACACCCTCAAGAGGGACCAATCAATTCAATTCCCAGTGTCTACGCCCTCTAAGAACAGGCTTCAGTGGCACTCTATCCACCTGCATATCTGCAATCCAGTTTACTTCAACCTGTTCTGTTTGGGGAGAAATATCACCCTCTCTTCTGGTTAGAGCACATAACTGCAGGACCATGGATTTAAAATTATCTCAATTTCTTCTTAACATGCTGTGCCAGTGCATTGTTCTCACCACCAGTCCTTATATCTCTGCAATGTTGTAGGACCCTCTCCGTCAACATTTTATTGGTTTTGCCAACATAAAATGAATCACAATCCTGGCACTTCGCTAAATAGACCAGGTTCCTGGTAGTACAGTTGGCAAAACCTTTCAGACAATATGCACGTAACAGGATGTTGAAATGTATTGGACTTGTCTATAAAGACACAGCCTTTACAGTGTCCACATGGAAATGTTCCCATCCATTGCATTCCCAAACCATACTGCCCAGAAGTACATCCCATAAAGTCTTTACAGAGCAGTCTCTTTAGATTAGGTGTTTTCCTGAACCCAAAGACAGGAGCCAAACCTACAACCTCCTTAATGCCATCATCCAATTGTAGAATCTTCCAATTCACATGTATAATTCTCTTAATTTTGTTCACATCACTATTGTAACCAATGGTCAACCTTGAGCGGCCTCTATTATTCACAATATCCATGCACCCTCTAGTCTGAGAGGCTAATTCAGAAGTAGGACTTCCAGCATCATCACCACCAAACCAAAGTCTTGCAGAGGTCTGCTTCCATGCATGATGTTCCCTGTTTGCCATGTTTATGGCTCCCTGCGAGTAACATCTCTCCTCAAAGCATGAAAGCAGAAATTCAGTCTCTCTATCATACACATCATCTTACGTACACAGACTGGAGGCACGCATAATTTGCCCTTTCATAACATAGTTAAAACATGTTGGGGGTGCATACTCTCCCTCTCCAAATAGGTGTTCTTCCAGCAATCTTTTCTATAAGTCCTGGTCTGCAAAAACCCTTGTGCATCCATAAATAACTCCACATCAAGGAAGGTTATTGAGGTGGTGGAATAGTTAACAGATAAGGTCAAATAACTGGTGCTCTAGTGTAAATAAGCCACAAAATCCACCAACTGTTCTTCTGACCACTTCCAAACAATAAAGAGGTCATCAACAAACTTTTGTAGAAATAGATGAAATTTATCCAGGTATTATGGGGACCAAGGACTCCCACTTGAGTTTATTCTGCATAACAATACGTTTATGTTTGGTATGAAGTATTATTTGCAGAAATGGGGTGTAGCCATAGGGATGGCATGCACCAACACGTATGCCAACTTTCATATGAAATTTTAAAGAAAAATATAATTCTTGGCATTTATCGCTGTAAAGAAGTCTTTTACTTGGTAACATCATTTGTAACTTTAAAATAGCATTTACTGTTTTCAAGATAGGTTTGTTTAGAGCATGCTTTTTAACTTAATTTTTCAGAAAATGCACAGTAATGTAAGGATATATGCAGGCTTTTAGAGGTGTGACTTTTCACTAATCCTAGGTGCTAGTGAGTTATAAGATGTTTCTGATGTTGGGCCTTTCTCTCCATTAATTTTAGCTTTGTCCAGAATTCTTGAGCAGAGAAGTTCAGAGGTATTAGTACGTTGTTTTTTACAGTGACCTAAGACAGCTTTGGTGAAGGGGTAGTTAGCAGCCTATAGCAGAGCAGGCATGGAATGTAGTAGTTTTGTATAAATTAAGTACATTCCAGATTTCATCAGGGCATGCAATAATCCCTTCTCTTCATAAGACAATCCTCTTACAAAAAGTAAGGATTATTGAGGGCATTTGTTTATTGTTTCTGATGAAATCTTGAACATGTAATTTAATTTGCTTATTTTAAAGCAGTGTGACTTTACAGGACTAGTGTGCATTTGTCTGAAATAAGTTGGAATAGTTGGGTTACTGTGTGTGTGTGAAATAAACATAAAATGGATTTTTGTGTCTGTATTTATTTATTTATTTTTACAACAGTCAGACAGTTGAGGTATAGAGAGTCAATGATGGGGCTATATTTGTTGGATATTGGAGTTATCTGTGGAGGAGACTGACTTACCCTGCTGTCGCAATCAATTTAAACTTCATAGTCATTAGTCTGGCTTTGCAGGACTAGTGAGCATTTTTGGAAGGTAAGTTGGATGACTTTACTGTGGCTAGTCTTCTCACAACTGGACATTCAAGGTATACACAGTCAAGCGGCTGTAACTAACAAGAAAGAATATTGGTGGATTATAATGACTGCAGTTTGAATCGTGTTTTTTGGTTGGAATATTCTAAAATTGGTAATATTGTTATTATTGCTTAGTAAATTTTGTTTCATTTCTCACTGGAAAAATACTTAACATTGCTCAGATTTAAAGCAGACACACAAAGGTTGCTTTATTAAATAGTAAATGTAACTTAAAGCAGTTTGGTAGGTGAGTATACATTAAAATAAATCAGCATAGTGAATCCAAAAAAAATGTATGCATTTATTCTCAATGCAGCCTAGTCACCGGTATGTATTTTTTATTCATTGTTGGACTGGGTTGGTCTCACTAGTGATCTCTTTTTAGAGGATACCTGAGGTGACATTTATACTACATTGGGAAATTTGGACAGGGCACTGGGGAACTTCCCCCTACTGCTGGTAGTGGGGGGGAGTTTATGCATGACGCAACTGACTTCCTGTTTCTGGTTGAGACACAGAGACTGCTCAGAGAAACAGGAAGAAACCATGGAGGCTGTAAGCCAAAGTGAATTGGTGGCGAAAAGTATTGAAAATGAAGGAGAATTGGTAGAACCGCTATCAGAAATGTTTGCAAATGATTTATGAGCTGAGAAAACAGTGTTTTTAATGGAGAGGAGGTAGAGAAAGAAACAGAGGTAAATGCAGAGATGGAAATGAATTCGGAGAAAAAATTCCAGAAAAATCTGTTTGAATCAACAGAAATAGTAGAAAAATGCATGATTTTAACCTTCCAGTCAGGAGTGTTGCACAATGTATATCTGGAAGAGATGATAAACCAGAGTGAGCCAGAAAGTGGAGCTGCAATATCCTGGAGTAAGATTATGGAGAAAACAGATAAAGAAAATGTGCCAGAGAGTGTTCCAGAGAAAAAGACATGCTGAAAAAGTGGGAGAAGCTGACAAAGAGGAGATGGGAATAAAGGAAACAGAAGACATTTGTTGTTTGGGTGATCAGTAAAAAGGAAGATGGTTTGGACAGATATGAGGTCTGGCACAATGTTATAGTACTGCTGGGTGTTAGTTGAAGAAGTAAGAAGTTTCATTTTAATCAACAAACATTTTGTGACTTGATATTTGAAATTGCCAGGCTATGGAATTTTTTTTTTGGTGGGGGGGGGGGGGGTTATGAAAAAAAGAAAACAGACTTTCCATGGTCAGAAAATGTTGTACAACCTTTTTTTTAGACAAACAAAAAAGGGTCTTGATTCAGTTTAGAACTGAAGTGGAAGCAAAATAACTGAACATTTGTTGACAATATGTAAAGAAGTGATGGACACTACTAAAATATATGATGAAAGAGGACTATGGACAAGGGGTGGGAATGTGGAGTAATTTTAAAAATAGAAAATAGCAGTGTGATACACATACCTAGTATTACTGTTCGTGGTAACATATACCTAGTATTACTGTTCGTGGTAACATATACCTAGTATTACTGTCTGTGGTAACACATACCTAGTATTACTGTTCGTGGTAACACATACCTAGTATTACTGTTCGTGGTAACATATACCTAGTATTACTGTTCGTGGTAACACATACCTAGTATTACTGTTCGTGGTAACACATACCTAGTATTACTGTTCGTGGTAACATATACCTAGTATTACTGTTCGTGGTAACATATACCTAGTATTACTGTTCGTGGTAACATATACCTAGTATTACTGTTCGTGGTAATATAGGTTTTGTGAAATATAGAGGACAACCTAAAACTTTTTATTCTTGTGGACAGAATGATCACTTAATTAATGTATGTGATAAAACATATGTTATTTATGTGGTCAGATGTGTCATAATGCAAAGAAATATTAATTAAAGTATAAAAAATGTGGCAATGTAAGGCATTCATGGTTAGAGTGTGAGATACAGACACAAGAAAATAAAAATAATAAAAAAAGAAACTGTAAATTAAGTTATACTAGAAAGAGAGATAGAAGAGGATGTTGTACAGGAAAGTGCACCACAAGTGAAAAATGTAGAAGTTGCTTTTAAAATGAAAAAGAAAGATAAAAATAAATAGATGAGACACGTGAGGAAGAGACAGAGTGGCTTATAATAAAAGGTAAGAAAATCTGAATAGGAAAGAGTTAGTGAGAGAAAAAGAAAGTTTAAAAATATAACGGTAAGAGAAAATAAGAAAGGTAAGGGATAAAAATATCTATACAACTGTTCTATAAAGCTGAAAATGTTAGCTTTAAATGTGAACAGTATACAAAATATTAAGAGGAGAATTAATATTATATATTGGTGTGTGGCTGTAGATGCTCAAATAATAGTGTTAGAAGATATTAGATTTTAATGGAAGAGGAAAGGGTACAAACAGAAAGACTTTGGAATGATACTATTATTTGGAATATAGGTAAAGAAACCTGTTCTGGTATATATATATATATATATATATATATATATATATATATATGTTATGTAAAGAGAATATAAAGTTATTAAATATAACAACAATAGAACAAGGGAGAATAACTGTAGTCAATTTTAGATGGAAAAAGTATATATATATGGGTCTACTTCATATGTTCAAAATTCTGGAACATTGAAACTCTGATCATCGAAGACCAGAGGATTAAAGTTCTGAAATATCAAACCAATGACAAAAAAAAAAAATAAAAATTGAAAACTTCTGATTTCACATTTTTGCAGGGGGAGGCAAGCCTCCATGCACCCCCACACCTCCTGCAACTTAAATATACCAACTCTGAGATTGAACTACAGTGAAAAGAACAGGAAAGTTCCCATTCCACACTGCAATCTGCATTCACAAAGTTCGATATTTTAGGACTTCGATCCTCTGGTCTTCGATGATCAGAGGTTTGAGGTTTCAGAATTTTAAACCTATGAAATAGACCCATATAGGGTTATATCTTTAAATGCATATGTGAGAAAAAAAGAGAGAGAAACAGTATTTAAAATATACTTAATTATTTTTGTGTGAATATGGATTTAATAATGCCAAGTGACTTTCATTTTAAACTAAGGAATAAAAAGGACTGTGATGTTAAAATAGTTACAGAAATTATGAGGAGCGAGCAATTAAAAATATGGGAGAATAAACAGTGGACCTATTAAAGGAATGAAATAAGACAGAAATTGATTACGTCTTAATATCATAAAGTTTATTTTTTAAAAGTCTGATTCTGACTTGGAATGAAGCCAATTTTCAGTGGAAGCCTGGGGAGAAATGTTCCAGATGCATGTCTTTGTAATGTGGGACGAAACCCACACACATGCAGGGAGAACATGCAGACTCCACATGGAAGGCACTCCAGCCAAAAATCGAACCAGAGAACCTCTTGTTTTGAGGCAACAATGCTACTGCTGCACCACTGCATTGTCCAATTTAAAAATTACTCAAAAAGGAATAAAATATACTGGATTTTCTGATCATATGGCAATTTAGATAAAACTTCATGAAAACGAGGACTATATTAATATAGGGAAAGGAATAAAAAGAATTAATGAAAAAGAGATCTAAGGGAGAGAAAAGATCTTATAGAATTATGGAAACAACTTATTAGTATGAGACCTTTCTATGAAAATTGGACTATTTGGTGGATGCAGTTTAAACAGAAATATAAAAAGATATGTTTACAATGTGTAGAAGAGAAGGAAAAGAGGAAAAATGGAATACAGAGAATTAAGTAAAGAACGTTTTAATGAGTTAGTATTAAAGGATAGGATATTATATGAAAAAGAAAGAGAAATATATAAAAGAAACAAAGAAAAAATAATACTTTGTTATATAAGCAAAATTATTGCTTATAATGTAAAAAAGAGGAAGTAGCACTATATTTATATAAAATAATGAAAGGCAGAATAATAATTAAAAATAAAGAAGGGAAACAAGAAGCAAGAAAGAATATGTGAACTAGTTAGGAGTTATGTATTAGATTTATATGGCAAAAGAGGAGTGTGCAAAGAACAAATTTATAATGGTGAGAGATTTAATAAAGAAGACAATGAATGTTTAGAGAAAAAATAAACATAAATGAGTTGAATGAGATTATGAAAGATAGTAGCATAAATTCAGCCATAGGATTAGACGGGATTGGATATAATATGTATAAGGAAATGGAAGACTGTCAAAAAAGGTATTTATACAAGTTATGAATGAATGGATGGAAACAGGGATTAAGTACAAGGAAATTTGTATGGAGGTTTTAAAATTCATCTTTAAGAAAGGAAATAAAGATGAGATAAAATATTGGAGACCTATAACATTAAATACATTTGCTATAACATTTTTATGAGAATAATAGCTGAAAGAGCACAATGTAAAATGGAAAGGTTATATGATCAAAATTTGTTTGGAAGAAAGGGAAAGAAAAGTCAGGATTTGTTGTGGTTAATAAGAGAAGTAATTGATGACATTATTAATTAAAAAGTAGAAATAAATGTTATGATAGGTGATGTAAGTAAGGCATATGATAATATCCAATATGAGGTGTTATGGAGAATGTTGCAGGCATATAAATTAAGTGACAAAATATTACAAATTATTAAATCAATATATGAAAAATATGTGAAATTAAACATAAATGGTTGAACTGGGGAAGATGAGAAAATAGATTGTGGACTAAAAGAAGGATGCCCAGCCAGCAGTATGATATTTTCATTATTCATGGATATAGTAGTTAAGGAAATAAATTAAATGATAAGTAATGGAGGATATAAAATGATGAATGAGGTGCAAATGCCAATAATGCATAATTATGCTGATGACATTGTATAATTGTTAAAATAAATTATGGATGGAAGAAATAAATGAAAAATTAAGTATAATATTAAAGAAAATTGGTTTAAATATAAATAAAGAGAGAAGTAAAGGATTTGGTTATGAAGATATAATAGGAGGTGTAGCATATAATGAAAAGTGTGCAGATATATTGAGTATAGTATTTGGTAGAAATGAATATAAACATGAGCAATGGGACAAATTTATTAAAGAAATCAAATATATCATTGTTTTCTAGAAAACAGAGATTATCATGTAGAAAGAAAGGACATTTAATAAACACTATATTATTGGGTAAAATAACTTATGTTGCAAACATTTACATGATACTAGTAAAGTATAAAAAGAAATTATGATGAAAATATTTTAATTTCTCTGGGGTTGAGGCTGAACCCTGTAAAGAGAGGAATTTTGTATATGAAAGAAGAGCAGGAGGTCTGGGATTGATAAATCCAGTTGTATATGCAACTTTTTTATAAATGTATGAAGTATTAAAAGGAGTTATGAAAGATAATAAAAATTTCGTACAGACAATAATATATGGTAAATACAAGGAACTTTGTGAAGAAATGACAGAAAAGAAAAGAAGTAAAAATGCTATTAATGAAGAAATTAAAGAATTTCATAGTAAAATTGTGAAACGGAAACTAAAAAAAGAATGTAATAGAAAAGAACAGAAAGGAATGGTATGTTAATATTATGTAATCTTTTTATTTTTTGATCCATGGAAAGAGTTAGAAATAAGTAACAAAAAAGCAATAATGATGAGATATACACATTATAAAAGAATTAAAGAATATAATGATTTTTTGTGGAGATTGTCCATAGGTAAATTACCAGTAAAAGCAAATGTGACATACAAAAGTAAACAGGATAGAAGATATAATAAGTGTAAAGAGTTTAAAACTGCATGACATGTATTTTTAATATGTGAAAGAATTCAAGAGTTGTGGAAAGAAGTATGTAAACATGATTTGGTTAAAAATTTCTCAAAATTTGAAATGTTAAATATGGGCATGATGGAATGTGGTTATTATGGAACAGGATCTCAAGAAAAGGCAAAGAAAATGTTATATTTTATGTAACACGGACAATGTGGAACAAAAGACTTAATGAGCTCAAATACAATGGAAAATGGACATTCACAAAAATAATGGAGAAAATATGGTTTTGGTTGTGGGTAAAAGGGTGCGGGAATACTTAAAAAGAAGTTGATGATGTACTGAGTGATGTTATTCATGCAAATAATATGAATATGTAAATATGTAAATATTATGACATGCATGAAATGTTTACAAATAAAAAAACTTATACTTTGGATCTGCTAGATGGTGCTAAAGGGCAGCAACAAGTAAGAGACCTAATGGAAGCATCAAGAGGAGGATAGAAAAGCTATGGAGACTTAGAAGAAAAAAGAGTTTGATATGGAGCTTCAGATTGTAAACAAACATCCCTGTGGGTGGATGATACAAATGAGCAGTGTTTAGCTGTTTCAGTGGAGAAAGAAGTAAGTGAGTCTGTTGAATGGAGCATATAACAGAAGTGATATCAGGAGGGCTTGCAGATAATGCTTGGTTAAAAATAATTGAGCAAGGTGATCCAGGTGACAGTTGTGCTGTTTCTTGGGGTGGGATAACAGATAGCATTTTGGAAGTAAAGGAGGATGACAATGTAGAAAAGGAACCAGGTGATGTGACAGCAGGAATGCAACAGTTAAGAGCAGATAATGCAGTAACTAGAATATATGCAGTAGTGACAACAGTCAAAAAAGGAGAACAGTTACAAATTGTAAGCAAAACTGTTCTTACAAAGAAGAGAAGACCAAATGTAAGAATAAGAAGAAAAGTGACACTTTAATAGACACATATGGATGGGACAACCTGGTAACTGATCTGGGTTTTAAAGTTCAAGAAATTCAATCTTTTATGCATACTGGGACAGAGTCTTTTTGTGTCTTAACATTTGTAACTATAGGGCTGATGATCACATTTCTGGAACTGTGTAACAAAAAGGACATTTATCTGTGGAACAATTATTTGCTTTTGGAAGTAACGTAAATGTTAAAAAAGTGTTACTTTGCAGTATAGAACTCATGAACTGGAAGAATAGGATGTTAAAAAGTGCATGATTGTGAGAAACTGTTGATAAAAAAATGAGAGAAACCTGTGGAATGAAGTGTGGAAGCTGGAAGCTGTTTTGAAGTGTGAAAAAAAAACACGGTGAAACACTTGACAAGTTTTATTTTTGAGGTGGGTTATAGAGGGACATTAAGATACATTGTCCTAAATCATGTTTCTTTTGTAGAGATGTTTCAAATTTAATTAATGATTGTAACCAGTGTGGGAAGAAAGGAAATTCAATAAGAAGGTCTGTGCCTGAAAGCAGGTTGCGTAAAAAAATAACACTTTTGGATGGATTGTCAAGAGCAAAGAGAAAGTAATGAAAAAAAGAAGGAGAAAAGATGAAACAAATATATCAGGAAGCATAGCAAGAGGCTAATATGGAAGGAAAAGTGAGGGCAGAGAGTGTATGCAGGAAGAGAGGTCAGGAACAGGGACTGATACTAATAATTTGTTGAAGTTTTTGCCAGTAAAATATCTGATTCTGAGGATCAAAGATTATTTGCACATAAACCAGGGAGAAACAGACAATTGGGGAAAGTAAAAATAAGAAAATGAAAATTTAAAAATGTTTTACATAAACTTAAAAAGAAGAAAAGCAGCCATTTATAGTACTTTCAGTAAATGTAAACAGTATTTTTAGCACTGTAAGGACAGGGATACTGGAATGGTGTTCTAAATGTGATGTGGATGTTACTCTGTTAGAGGTTGCAAAATTCCTGACAAGTGAATAATGACTGCAATCAGAAGAATTGAGGGTAGAAATATAATGTGGAACGTAGGAAGCTAAAGTCGCTCTGGAGTTTCTGTATTGTCTGAAAAATAGTGAGAATACTAGATGTGATGCTGGTAAGGATGGGATGGTTAACTGTTGTGGATGTGAGGCGAAGGGGAAATGTTTATAAAATTGTAGCATAATATATACACGTAAATAGCAAGGAAAGAGAGATCTGTTTCATCAAATGTTCGACTATGTGGTGGTTAACATGAAATATATAACTGCAGGGGACTTTAATTGTGATTTAAGGGGAAGATGTGAAAAGAAAGACAATGATGTAAAAAATGTTGGAAGTGATGAAATGTGGATAGCCGAGTAGAACAAAGTAAATGGACATATAGAAGGGAGCACTTGGATCTGAAATGAATTATGTTGTATTATTGGAAGGCTTGGGGATAACACATCATGATACAGTTGTGATGGGTTTTTCAGACCATTTATCATTGCGGATGGAGGTGATGGAAGAAGGGGAGTGTATTAAAAGAGGGAATAAAGAGAATAAATGAGAAATAATGGGATAAACTGGATAATGGAAGTATTACAGTTATGGAATGAACATATAACCATGAAGGGCTTCTATAAAAACTGTTATGAATGGTGGATTGAATTTAAAAAGAAGTATTAAAAATGTTGTTTTTTTTAACACCAGGATGATGTAATAAAGGAAGAGGAAATGAAGTCTGGGAAATGTGTTGAAAGACAATGGAGAATTTAGAGTATAGTGCAAGAGAATATTGTCACATAGAAAAAGAAATACAGAAAAGAAATTGTAAAAAAACGAAGGCACTGCTGTTTAGGCAGACATTTACAAGGGAGCAGGGAAGAGGTATCTGCATATGTGAGTAAAATAGTAAAGGATGATTATTAGTATAATGAGGGAAATGAAAAATGTAAAAGGAGAAGTAAAAAGACCACAAGAGTAAATTATGGCTATTGTAGTATATCATGTGGAATGTATGTATAAGAGTCTCAGCGAACTTTACTGGAAAAGCTAACTCTGGTTCTGCCATAGACTACTCTGAGGGGAAGGTTAGTTTGTTTTTTCATTATCTTGCTTTCTTGTAATTTGTATTACTCCATTGTCTTCTTCTGTTTTGTATATTGTGGTCTATTCTTATTACACTGTGTTTTTGTTGTATTTTGTTTTCAATTGCATATTTAAACTAGGAAAGAGACCAGAGCTGTGTAACTTGTGAGTCACAAAGGAATTACATTTTACCCACCATCTCATCCTGGTGCTGTTGTGTTTTTTAAACTTAACTGTCTCTGTAGTTGTCTGCCCCTTATGTTAATTTGCCAAAATTTTCTTCCCTTTCCTATTTCATTGGCTATTGTCAGTAGGTACAAAATCATAATTTTGTGAAGACGATCATCCTTCAATTATATAAATTTATTGATCCTCCTGCTGTATTCCATAGTGCCAGAATACTAAGTTCCCTCCCCTTTTAGTTTATTTTGCTCTTTTAAAATTAGTGGATCTCCCCTTAGTTTGATAAAGCTTGAGTTACTTACTCTTTTTATATCTAACTTGCTTTGTGCTTTGAATATTAACCTATTTTTTTAACCTTATTATACAATCTGCAACATATGGTCCAAGACCATTGATTATTGCAAAGTCCACATTCTGCCTCTTAGTAGCCATCTTGAGATTAGTGCTTCTATTTTGATCCTTGTGAGAGAAGAAGCATAATGACAATATTTCCAGGAGACTGACAATCACCACAAAGCATGATAATAGCTCATGGGTGCCAGCTTGGAATTTATGCTTATCATTTGATCCTGGTGCAAGAAGGAGTAGAGGACATTGATTCCTGACTGTCACTGATTGGGCCGTGAATGTCTGTGTGGAAACCTACTGAATGGACTGTTTACTTTTCAAGTCATCTACCAGGAAAAGGCTACAACAAGCATACAGACCCTTGCATCATCTGGGACAAGACCGTTGATCACCAAAGAGCCTGTGGCTTGCTTCTCATTGTGGGGTTGGTGCAACTGTTTTGCTTTTGGTGAGAGAAGAAGCAAAGGGGTATTTTATCCCAGCAGTATGTAGTGAGAACAGCACTAGTAGTAGCCAAGTAGTAGCCAATTAGGTGAATCCCCACTATTCATAATTCTTGACAAAGCTGATTCTTTCTTTTCAGTAAGTACTGCTTGATTAGCTGCTTTCTAACCTAACTTCAGAATATCTGCCTAAATAATTCATCCATAAATCATCAGGGTCTACTTTAATGGTTCCTCTCAAGTGTTTGGCAGTGCCCTGTATAGACACAGGCACCTTGAGCTGATATTTCTTCTATAAAAATATCCTTGAAATTTCATCAATTCCTAGTTGCACACAGGGCAACTAGTTTGCATTGATAAGCACTGCCCGCAGAGTTGCAAACCAGATACTCCTGACAATACTTTTTATTCTCACCTCAGTCATCTAATCAATAAAAAAAAGATATGTTTCCACAGTTATGAACTTTCCTGCTATCTTTCTCTCTTACCAGCTTGGTGGGTATGGGCATTCTGAGGCCATGTAGAAATTGCCTCATGTTTACTGACAACCAGTTAATTCTCAAGCAAACTGATAAGTATATGAGTGAAGTATTTACATAATATCAACGGATGCAAAGGTCTCACATAAAAGCACTCCTAATGTCAATCAGGTTGCAATAGTACATACACTGCACTCATCACACAAAGTACAAAGCAGACACAGAGACACGCATATGCTGAGGCACTTAAATGTAACCTTTCTAAACCCAAAGACCTCCTAGATGAAGTACTCATAACAAATGCCCTAAGCAGCCCTGAATGCATTGTTTCAAAACAGCACCTACATCAACAAATACAGCCACATCTCATGCAACCTCTATTTCTAAGTCCATAATGCAAGCCACCACACAGTCCAACATTCTAGTCATTGCAGACTCCATTGTGAGGCACACTGAAGTCCCTCTCACCAGGCTGAGTAAAGAGAAAGTCACGGTCAGTTGCTTGTCAGGGGCCATGATCCGCCACATTACTCATGTACTCAGGTCTTTGGATCACAAATACCAATATAACTCAGTCATGGTCCATGTTGGTGTAAATGACCTGAGAAGTACCTCCATAGACTATATGAAGAGAGACATTATGTAGCTCTCGGGAGGTGTGTCCCAGGTTGGTATGAGCCTAGCAGTTAGCAGCATTTTACCATCTCCAAGTATAAAGCCACAATAAGAAAAGAGGATGACTGACTTTAATAATTGGTTTAATTTCTGGTGTCATTGTAAGGGGGTCCAATATCTGTCAGCAGGGAAGGAGATGGTCAACAGTTCATACTAATTTGCCAGAGATGGTTTGCAAGGTTTTAGTATATTAGCTAAAACAGTGTCTTCCCCTACAGTGACTTTTTCAGGCAATGCTAAACTGAAAGTACTCTTGATATAGCAAATTAAAACCAAGAAAATGTAAAGGTGTTATCGGTCAATAACAGGAGTCTAAACAAAAAACTCTACTCCCTACAAGCTCTCCTTATGCTGAGAATGCTGATGTCTGAGCAGACGCTGAGACGTGGTTCAAAGTTGTTAAGGGCACACCAGCAGTGCAAGGCTATAATGCCTTCCACACATTTAGACCAGCTACTACACAGGCAGGGACTAAAGGGATAGGTGTCTCAATTTACATCAGAAATAAATATACCTTAAAGCTGGACAAACAGGATGATCCAACTGAGGTTTCTCATGCTCAAATTACCATAGGCAAAATACCATACCACTTCCTTACAAGCTTTAGGTCCCCCTCTATGACCTAGGAAACCCTTAACATCATACCTCTCAACTGTACGATTTTCACAGAATGTCTAGATTTTAGCCTCATACTTTTGGTCCATTTTTCATAAAATTGTCATTTTCTGGCAAAGTATTGGCAAGTGATTGAAAATTAAAGTAAGAAAATAATGACAGATATTTGTGTTTCAGACTTCATAATCTTCAGAAAACTCATGGTAATGCAAAACCTTGTATGCTAGCAACTTTCTAAGTTTGTAAGAGCAATATTTAAAAATTGGCCCTATTTTTGGGCCTTTGCCCCCCCATAATTTATGGCTTTGTCCAGATTTCTTGCTCTAAGAGGTTGAGAGGTAAGATTAACATGTATTTAAACTTATTGAAACACTCACCATCCAACCCAGTACCACATTCATGGGTGACATTAACTACCCCTCCATTAACTGGGAATCATATACAACACCAAATGTGCAGGCTCAGAGATTCCTGGCTTTTGTAAATACAAACTCCCTGCACCAGATTGTCAGTACACCAACCAGTGGTACAAACATACTGGATCTGATCCTCAGTAATATGGGAGAGCACTGCGCAACCCCAAGAGTTATGTCCTCTCTGGTAAGGTCAGACCACAAAATGGTCTCCTTTGAAGTAAAAATAAAACTCAGAACCCCAGCTAACAATGGAATGTACAGGAATTACTCTAAGGCTAACTTCAACCTATTAAGTGATAACCTGGCAAACGTTCAAGCCCCCATAAGCCCTGAGAACACTATGCAGAATTGTTCACAGAAGCTGTATACAAGTATTGTATGTTAATAGCTGCATCAAGGCAGCTGTACCCACCAGGAATAAGTACAGAAATGGCTTAAAAAACAAGCCAACTGATGGGATCACAACATCAATAGGATATAAAACAGAAGGAAGAAAATCATGGCAAAAATTAGGAGGTATAGTACCCAGCAGGATAAAAGCACTCTCATCAAATTAAACAAACAACTCATTGGACTAATCAAGTCTACCAAAGCCAGATTTGAGGTAAATTTGGCCTCCTAGTTCAAGGACAACCACAAACTATTCTTCAAATATGTCTACAATTTCAGAGGCAATACACAATTGTGTGTGGGGCTCATTGTTGATGGAACCACCTATACTGAGCCAGAAGATATAACAAACCTACTGTTGGACAAATTCAGATCTAACTTTATTCCTCTCCTCCTTCAACCTTCCCTCAGGAAATGCCATCAAATATAACTCCCCCTACTATCACTAATGGACAAGCCCTTAATGCCCACTATAAGGCCAAGAACACTACACTGATCGGCCCAGACAATATCTCAGGATGCATTCTAAATAGCATGAAACATGACCTGTCAGGCCATCTAGAACTGCTGTTTAACTATAGTCTCCAAACAGGCTTCATGCCTCATAAATGGAGAACAGTAACAGTTATCCGTCTGCAAAAAGTGGGCCATCTACAGACTCTAGGAACTACAGATGCATAAGTATCACTAGCCTCATATGCAAAGCCATGGAAAGAATTATCATGGAAATGACATAGGAAACCTCCAGCCACTGTACCCAACTCAGTTTGATTTTGTGAAGTGCACATAATGCCTATTCAACCTGGTGGACTTCTTTGAAAAGGTCACCAAGGCAATGGATGAGGACAAAATGGTTCTCACTGCCTACCTTGACCTGGCCAAGGCATTTGGCACAATACCAGCATTGTAAATAAGCTCAAGAGGTTAGGTATAAACCCTTATGTCAGCCATTCAGTAGCCAGCTGTCTTAAAGATAGGACCCAGGAAGTTAGGGGAGTCCACCTCTATAAAAAGGCCAGTCACAAGCTGAATCCCTCAGGGATCAGTCCTAGGACCACTCGTTTTTGGCATTTAGTTCTCTGATGTCAACACCAATGTCAAGGGCCTCTGGTTGATTACATTTGCAGATGACTGCAAATTAGGAGCAGACATAGAATCTCCCACTGATACTAATGTTTACCATGAAGGCCTGACACAGACAAAAAGCATGATTCAGAGCCATGGACTAACACTAAATGCCAGGAAATGCATAATAGTATCCTTTGGAAAGTCTTCCACCCCTGATAACTATCATATTGACAACACACCCCTAAGAGCTGGCCCAGTAGTCAGGAATTTGGGGGCACATATAGACAGTAATCTAGCCTTTGACCATCATGTGTATACGGTAGTGAGGAAATCATTCTATGTTGGGCAACTTGTAAACAAAGGTATGGCATCTAGGTCCAATCATGTCATTGTTCAGCATTCTTCAGACCTATGATTGAGTACAGTGCCCCATCTGGTATGTACGTAACCAAGCATATCCAGCTAGTGAAATGTCTGCAGAAGTTCCTCACTAAAATAGTACAGAGTGTAAGTAACATGTCCTATGCAGACCACCCCAAGACTCTATCCCTGTATTCTGTCTCCTGCAGACTGTTGAGGGGAGATCTATACAATGGACCTCCTGCATGTTTGCAAAACCAACAGCAGCAGAATTACTCATTCTAAAGACTTAAACCTTGCCTGTGATATAACTAGGACCTGTTGGAAAGACAAATATGTATCCCAGAGACTAGCCCTTCTCTGGAACAGGTTCCCCATCCATGTGAAGCAGAGTTTCTCTCTACCCCAATTCAAGTGTAACCTGGAAAATTGGATGGGGAAATTTGTCCCTGGTTTGGCATATATTTCTCTAATATACGCAGATAGCCTGTAAATGGTTAATTTCACTGGCTCATGCTGTTAAATTTTCCATCTTACAAGCCCCTGCTTACACTTATCAGGGATACCAGAACTTGTCAGAGATCTGGGGTGCATGACTAGGCTTAAAAAATCCCTAGTGGTCATTAGCCTAGTACACAGCTATGAACCTATAAACTAGGGGGAAAACATATTAGATCTTGTCCCTACTAATATAGGAGCATCTTGCACAATCCCTTGCATATTCATTACTTGTTAGGTGTGACCATAAAGCAGTCTCCTTCAAAATAAAATTGAAACCAAAGATCACTTCTACCCACAGTATCTTTAAAAATTTCTTTAAGGCAAACTACCTACTCCTAAGTGATTCATTAGCAAGTTTCAAATACCCACCAAACCTAGTTAACTACACAGAAATACACATACCATACCAGCATGCATACAGCTGCAGAGATGCAGCTGTACCAGTAGGAACAAGTACATGGCAAACTCCAGAAACAAATCCACATGGTTGAACTATAATATCAAGAAGCTTTATAATAAATGGAAAAATATTTTGAACAAATATAAAAAGCATAATTCCCAAAATGTTAAAGCCCTTGTCACTGAAATAAACAACTCTGGATTGTAATAAAATCCATCAAAGCCAAGTCTGAGGCTAAAACAGCAACCCAACTCAAAGTCAGTCACAATGCCTTCTTTATTTATGTTAATAATCTCAAATGCACAATGCAGCAATGCACTGAGCTGATTGTGAATGATGTTACCTATACTGAAGCTGTAGATATAAGGAACATAATGGTTGATAAATTTAGGTCTAAATTTACCCCTCTCCCCTCTGTCTGTCCCTCATGATATACCTGAAACTGTGTTGTCTCTAGCTATCACACAAAAGCCATAAAAGTGTTATCAAAAGCTAAAAACACTACATCGATGGGGTCTGACAATATCCTTGGATGCACCTTTAATAGCATGAAGCACAATTTAGCCACATCCCAAACTACACTGTTCAGTCTCAGCCACACCCCTAACAACACTGTTCAGTCTCAGCCACACCCCTAACTACACTGTTCAGTCTCAGCCACACCCCTAACAACACTGCTCAGTCTCAGCCACACCCCTAACAACACTGCTCAGTCTCAGCCTCCATACAGGTTTTGTACCAAGTGAATGGACAACAGCTACAGTCATTCCTCCTGCATAAAGAAGGACTTTCCACAGAACCAGGCAATTACAAACCAATAACTCTGTCTAGCTTCATATGCAAAGCCATTGAAAGACCTATCATGGAAATAATCAATCAGGACATATGGTGCCTCCAAACATTGGACCCTTTTCAGCTTGGATTCATCAAGGACAGGTCATGCTTACTCAAGCTAGCAATTTTTTGTAAAAGGTCTCCAAAGCAATGGATGAAGGCAAAATGGTCCACACTGCATGCTTTGATCTAGCCAGATCTTCTGACACATTCCCCACTGAGGCATAGTAGAAAAACTAAAAAAAACTGGGAATAAACCCCTATGTCACCTGCCAAACTGCCAACTCACTCACAGATAGGATGCAGGAAATGAAATAGGGGAATTTACCTCCACAAAGAAGCCAGTCACCAGTGGATTCCCCAGGGTTCTGTGCTGGGATGTCTTTGGCATCTACTTCTCTGAAGTAAAAGCCAATACCAAAGGGCTGTGGCTGACTAAGTTTGCCCTTGACTGCAAACTAGGAGCAGTTGTTCAGTCCCCAAATGATTTAGCCATCGTGCAGGAAGGTTTGTCCCAAATAAATAACTAGTACCAAAAATCATAGACTGAAACTAAATGCCAAAAATGCATTATTGTATCCTTTGGGAAATCATCTGCCCCAGGGAACTACTGCATTGACAATACATCCCTAAGAGTTGACCAAGTTATTCAGGATTTAGGATTTGGGAACTTATGTGGACAGTTACCTATCTTTTTACCAATATGTGTCTATTGTTGTAAGAAAGTCTTTTCATGTTGCACAGCTTATAAACAAGGAGATTGTGTCTAGATATTGGGATGCCATTGTCCCCTTTTATGTGGCCCACATTAGACCAATCATTGACTATAATGCCCCCCCCTCCCAGCCTGTATCTGTCCAGACACATGCAACAACTGGAATGCTCACAGAGATACCTTACTAAAAGGATATAAGGCCAATAACATTTCCTACATGAACCAACTCAATGCCTTATCACTGTACTCGGTATCCTATATAGACTGCTAAGACAGGACCTGTGTCATCCTCCAACCAGTACTGGTGGAGTTACTGCACATCAGGGATGCCAATGGCATCACAAATATTTGGTATAGGGATCTAAACCTCTTCCACAACATCATCAGAACAGTTTGGAGGGACAGGTATGTTTCACAGAAGATACTACTTCTTTCGAACAGACTCCCCATCCACATTTAACAAAGTTCATCCCTGTTCATATTCAAGAGCAACTTGGATCTATGGATGGAAAACAAAAGATTTACCCCAGAACTGTCCCCTGTACTATTAATGGAGAGACACAGCTCCTAAGTGGGTTATTCCATACTTGGGTCCACTCAAATTATCTATGGACTGACCCTTGTTATTCTCACTATGGGTAACATATAATTATAGACCATGGGTTGGGTTAGGCCAGTCTATAACCAAATGTTATATATCATTTCAAACATAAAGAAAGGAAGCTGGCTAGGCTAAAAATGACCCATAAGAGCACTAGCCTAGCATAGGTTCATAGGTTCATAGGTTGATACTAGGCTATCTGCCCTAGGGCATTTATAAGCCTAGCCAGAGTGTGTTTGGCTTTCACCACCCTTTTAGATTAGTTGACTGTGCCTCTGTATAGTAGGTCACAGAAGGTAGCCCTTTTAAGGTTAGTTTACTGTACCTCTGTCAAGCAGGGACACATAAGAGATCCCAAGGGTAAACCCTCGATCTCCCCATCTACTCCGAAGATTTCTCTTGAAGAGGGTCAGTGAGGGGCTCTGCCTAACATGGATTGGGATTTTGTTCCAGAGTGAGGAGAGCCTCTGGGATATGAATCTGTCCCTCAAGCATGTCCCATTTATTCCTGTGCTGAGGTTCAAGTCCCTGGAGCATGTAGCTCTAAGGGATTTGGATTTCCTGAGGTGAAGCATGTCTATTAATTCTGGGTTGGACATGGCTTTATACGTCAGACACAGATCGCCTCTGAGTAGGCGGTACGCAACTGAGTAGAGCTGGAGTTTCTTTAGCCGAACTGCATAAGGCATCTGTTTGAGCCCCTTGATCCTCTTGGTGAGATACTTTTGGGGTCTTTCCAGTTGCTGCAGGTGTCGAGTAAGGTACATCCCAAACAAAGCATTGTACTCAATTATGGGCCTGATAAGTGATGAGTAGAGGGGCACAATGACCTCTCTTGATCTAGATGTGAACCCTTTCATGATAAGGTGGGCTATATAGAAGGTCTTTCTAACCACTCTGGCAAGGTGATTGTAAAAGGAGAGATTATTATCTACTTGGGTCCCCAAGTCCCTAATTACTTCTTCCATACTTAATGGATTACCACCTATGTGGTAATTTGTGGGCACTTTGTTTTTCCCAAAGGGGATGACTATGCACTTTTTGGCATTTAGCTTTAGGCCATGGCTCTGGCACCAGTTATCCGTCTCTGTGCTTTTGGAGGATGCTTGTGTCAGCTGGAGAGTCGATTATGACACCCAGTTTGCAGTCATCTGCGAACACTGTTCAGCCATAGTCCACCCATGTTAGCCTGTACCTCGGAGAAATATATACCAAACAAGAGAGGTCCCAGGACTGAGCCTTGTGGGACACCACTTGTAACTGGTTTAGAGTCTGACATGGCACCTGCTATTCTGACCATGTGGGTTCTATCCCTGAGCCAGTTTGCAACCCATCTTGTGACATAGGGGTTGATATTTAAGCTGGTGAGCTTATTTATGATGCCTGAGTGGGGTATTGTGTTGAAGGCTTTTGCAAGGTCCAGGTAGGCTGTGTGGACTACCTTCCCTTCATCTATGGCTTTGGTAACTGTTTCAAAGAAGTTGACCAGGTTCAAGAGGCAAGATCTGCCCTTAACAAAGCCGAATTGGGTAGGATCTAGTATCTGGAGGTTCCCAATGTCTTTGTTTATGATTTCCATGATGATACTCTCCATAGCTTTGCAGACCTGGCTAGTCAGGCTTATAGGGCGATAGTTTCCGGGGTCTGTTGTGGCATCACCTTTGTGGAGTGGGACCACTGTTGCTGTACGCCATTCCTTGGGTACATATCCTGTAGTAAGGCTGAGATTGAACAGCGACTTTATATGAGGGTTTAGTTCTTCTTGGAGCTCGTGTAAGATGCAGCTCGGGACAACGTCTGGTCCCATTGATGCTGTGTTTTCTGCTTTGGAGAGGGCAGCCCTCACCTGTGCATCTGTGATCTCAGGAAGGCTACACTCTGTTGGGATAGACATTTGCTCTTTTGGGGGAAGGGAGGTTTGCACTGAACCTTTCTGCCAGGATGTTGGCAATGTCTGTGGGTTCAGTGTATTTTTTGTCATTTTGCACTAATTCAGAGCATATTTGGGAGTTGCCTCCCAGGTTTCTGTCATAACTAAAGAAGGCCTTGTGATTATCTTTAGTGTCTTGTGCAATTTTTCTTTCGAAGCTGGCCTTAGATGATTTTATGAGGGATCGTAGTTTCTTGCTAGTACTGATCAGTGACGCTTTCCCTTTTTGGGATTTTGCTCTGTCATGTAGTAGCTTTCTCCTTCTGTTGTATAGCTTATTTATGGCGGGGGTCCACCAGACAGATCTCCTGCCTTTGGAGGAGTGCATCTTGGTTTTATTTAGGATAGCATGCTCCATGCATTCCTGTAGGTGTCCATAGAATGCTTTTGTAAAGGATTCTGCATTTTGGGCCATATTTTCCACTGGCCTGGGGGCTTTGAAGGATTCCACCTCAGTTTTGAGAAGTGTGAAGTTTGCTTTTGAGAAGTTCTTCACTGTGGTTTCCTTGGCTAGGGGTGGGGATGGAATATGGATGTCCAGTGAGATTTGTTTATGGTCTGATCTTACCAATGAGGGGTATACCTCTGGTGTGGAACATAGAGACCCCATGCTGGTGATGACCAGATCCAATATGTTTTCCCCTCTTGTGGGAGTGGTGACCAGTTGTTCCATAGCATTTGAGTTTATAAATTCAAGGAACTGTTGGGCAAGGGTGTTTGGGCTTGAGTAGTTTTCCCAATCGATGTTTGGGTAGTTGAAGTCACCCAATATAATAGTGTTTGGAGAGACCTTCATATTCTCCAGTGTTCTCAGGAAAGCCGAGTGAGGTTCCTGTGTTTGGGAGGGTGGTCTGTAGCAGGCTACAAACTGAAAGGCAGTTTTGCCCACTGTTAGTTGCACATGGATGGCCTCAGATGCTTTGTGCAGTGCCACTAACCTGGAGGTGTGGGTATCTTTGATAAATATGGATACTCCCCCTCCTTTTGTGGTTTGGTCCGAGTTTTGGGGCTGGAAAGCATGGTATGAAGTATAACCTCTTAGTGCTGGGGTGCTCTCGGGAGCCTTGAACCAGGTTTCTGTTACTGCACAGATATCAATATTCTCCATACTGAGGAGAGTCTCGAGTGCATGCATCTTGAGGTTTAGACTTCTGGCATTGAGCAGCATTACCCTTGTTTTTTTTTTCTTTATGTTGTCTATGGGGGTAGGTTTGTCTTTTGAGCCTTGCCTAAAAAAGGCACTATGGGGGAGGCAAGAGCCTTTGCCAGTATTCGAAAACCCAGGGGTGACAGGTACAAGCATATCTCTCAGCCTCTTAGCGTAAGAAATCTGGACATAGCCTGACAAAATGGGGAGAAAAAAATGCCCATAAATAGGGATGTATTTTAAACTTAGAAAGATGCTAAAATAACAGGGCTTGGCTTAACATACCTTTTTTGAAGGATATGAAGTCCTGAAACTCAAATTTATGTCATTATTTAGTGGCTTCAGTCCTCAGGTCATTCCATTGATTTGCCAGAAAACCAAAACCTTTATGAGAAACAGACCAAAAATGTCAGCCAAAAATCTGGACATTCTAGCAAAACTCTGGACAGTTGAGAGGTATGTAGTCTAGTACTTACCTCTGAATCTAAAGAATGAAAATAAATGAATGAATTAAGGAAGAATTTGAAAAAGAAATGAGTATCAGTGAACTGGAAGAAGCACTTAGGAAAGTTAATGTTGGTTCAGTATTAGGCCAAGATGGTACTGGGTAGGGAATGTACAGTGATTTAATGGATTGGAAAACACTATATTTTATAATTGTACTGCATGAATGGATGAAGGACATTTTTAATGAAGGGTTATATAGTGGAATATTACAATTTACATGGAAGAAAGGTGAAAAGAATGAAATAAAAAATTGGGACCCATCACATTAAATGACACAGATTATACAATTTCTATGAGAATGATCCTGAAGAGAATGGAAGGAAGGATGAGGGATATTATGGAAGAAAATATATCTGGTATACAAGGGATGGTGTTTAAAAAAGAGAGTTGCAATTGGTTGTGAGAGAAGTTGTGGATGATATAAGTAAAAGGAAGGATGCTAAATTTATGGTAGGTGATATTAGCAAGGCATTTGGTACAGTAGGACATGATGTTTTGTGGGATATTATGGAGAAGTGTGGAATAGGTAATAGAATTAGGGCAGTGTGTATATCAGCACTCACATATTTCAGTTTAAATGCAGTAGAAATTTAAAACAGCAATTGTGTTATACCAGATCTGAATATGTCTTTATCTAACACTGTCAAAACTCTGCACACTGTTCTTGTTATAATTGTCAGTTTTGTAAATATATTAATACCAGTGATATGCTTATACATCCGACAACTGGAAACATATATTATTAAATGTTTTGCTTCTTGTACAACTGAGCACATTGTTTATTTGGGTGCTTGTGATAAATAATCATGATTTTATGTAGGCAGAAATAATAGGACATTTAAAGAAAGAATTTCTGCCCATATTTCTTGTTTTCAAAGAAATGCCACTACAGATGCATTATGAAAGCACATCCTTGATACTGATGGTGAGCATAAATTTACTTTAAGAGTTGTGCAAAGACTAAATATTTCAACAAGAGGTGGCAATATTATTACGGTGGCCGTATGTGCTGAATATAAATGGATATCTAGGCTTCAAGCTGATTTTATACCTGATTTAAATGTAATTATAGCATTAAACCAAAACTGAAATTTAAATCTTATAAACTGAAGTAAATGTATAATAATTATTATTATTTTTATTTGTATATATAATATTGTTTTGGGATATTTTTTAAGTATGCGTATATATTTTAGATTATTCTAGATTGATGGTTTAGTTGGATTGTACTGATAGATTAATTGGTGAGTTGAATATACTATTTAATCTCTGTGTTTTTTGTAATGCCTATGCTGAGGAAGAGATTTGTGTGTGAAAGCTTTTTGGAGAAATCCCAAAGGTACAGTAGTTTTAATCACTGAAGTGAAAACTTGCAGCACAAAGTCCAAAAAAGGACTCTGGTGTCTTAATCCCTTTGACTGTTGATCATAATATATGCAGAAGGATGAAAGGGAATACTTTATAGGTGATTATTGTTATTTAGACTGTAGAGCTGATGGTGTTTCTAGTGGAGGGGCTGATGAGACCCATCTTTTGGTGAAAGCGCTTAGACACAATGCAATTGTAAATAAGAATTACTTGCCCACAAAGTGTTTTTTCATCTTGCTGCAATTAAGAAGCCATGGTAAGTACTTATGATGGATGGCCAATGGGATTAAAGCACCTGAGTCATTATTAGAATATTTTCCTACAAACTGTTTCTTGAGCCATTAATAGTTATTCTTTAGGCTGGAATAACCAAACCCACCTAATTTTGGACAACTCCTCCACATCAACAGCAGGATCTGTGGTTTGACAGGTACAGTGCTTGGTATAAGAAGAAAAATTCCAGAAGAATCAAGGCAGCCCAATGGAACAAACAGTGGCTCCAGAGTGACAGAGCAGATGGCTGAGAATGCTAAAGAAGTCCCAAGCTCCTTACAGCTAAGTGAAATAAAACAAACTTTATGAGTAATCCAGGAGCATACACGTAGCACGTATATGATCTACAGGACGAGCATGATATGACGGTAAAGTAGGATACTGGTCAGGTGATGGGAAGTAAAGTTCTGCAGTATTTACAACCAGTGAAGTTCTATGTCAGAAAGCCTAAGGCAGTGAGAATTGCATTAGCAATGAGGAGGTTAAGGCCTGAATAACCATAGCCATGTTCTTAATAAATGTCACAAATGGTTTTGATAGGCTGAGGTTTGGTTAATTATTATAGTACTCATCTAGTGATAAATGTAGTGCCGATTGCCTACTATGGAAATTACAAATTTACCTATTTTCTTTAGGGAGGGACAGGTAATTCTACATATGAGCAGCATAAGAATGACAATGCAGACCTCTGCCTCAGGTGAGATCTCTTAAATGCAACATGTGCCCATGGAGTCTAAAACAGCACCCTGAGGAATGCTGCAGTTTTATTTAAAGTGAAAAAGAAAAGAAAAAAAATGTTTTCTAGTTTACTGCATTTTACGATACAATATAGATATATCTGTCAAGGCAAACTTCTGGAGGTGTTAAGAATAGAATACCAGGATGCTAGGATGCTACACAGTTGCCACATTTCAAATAACCTAAAATCTGAGCTTCTATAACTACCATACAAGAGATTTTACTACATTTTGCTGATGATTTGTCAGGTCTGAGGATATAATTCCCCATGTCACCTTTTTCTGAAATCAACACACTTTTCATTCCCACATGCCAATGCTTCTTATGTACATGGTGTGCTTTAATGCATTTCCATATTTTCTGTTGCATGAAAACAGATATGATGTCATACAGCACATGATTTTTTGGAAATAAAACAGTTCTTCCATTTAAGTAGTTGCATTTAATGATTAAAAAATGGAAGACCTTGAATATAGGGAACATTATGTATCATGTGAAAAAAGTAACATTTTAAGATTTTAGACATGCTAATCTCATACAACCCTGATATGAAGAAAAATGGTTAGTGGAATTCTGGGGAACATAATGGTTGCATCTGAATAAACTGAATGAACTTTAAGGAAACATTAACAGTAATGGTGTCTTATTCATTACAAGTGATACGAAGCCCATGGTTGAAGAGAGCAGGTGGACAATGTCTGAGCTGAAAATGAGTTAGGCTTCTGAGAACAATGCTGAAGAAAGCAATTATACCACAATGATCCCCTCCCAACTTGCTTTAAACTGCTTCTACAGCACTACTGCTCTCACTTATTAGAGACTGAGATTCACTCATCTGAATAGGAAATTAAGAAAAAAAGTCATTCAGGCAACATATTTTCCCCATCAAAATGTGAAAAGCAAAGGTTTAAAAAAAAACAGACAGCAAGCAAAGCATCTAGTCTTACAATTTGCATGTTAATATGTGTCTGCTGGATATTGCTGCAGCCAGCTGATAGCGGGCAAGCCTGTACATATTCACACTTTTTATTGATCTTCAGATTTCTCATTTATAAGGCAAGCGTTTAGCTCTTTAGAATTGTTTGCACTATGCATTCTAAAAACATAATTATTGTATGTGAACAAGAAAGAATGATTCTTGTAGGCAGTGACAATGGTTATTTCAGATACACTGAAATTGTATGCTGTCTTTATAACTTTTCTAGGATATTAATAGTATTTTTACCTTCCAAGTACCCTTGGAACAAGTTTTCATTACTAAAGAACACATGTGCCTACCTTCTGACCAGTTCAAAAGATGTTTGAATGTAAATAGCAATTTGGTGTATTTTTCCTGAAAAGTCAGAGGTAAAATCAAAACGGCTTAATGAATGTAAACTCCAATGGATTCACTCATGTGGTAATCTATAAATAAAACCATTTTTTTTCTGACACAGCTGAGCTCACTGGCAATTCCTCATTAATACAAATGTAAAAGCCTTCAGTCAAACTTCAAGTTTCACGAGATTGAAAAATATAACACTAAAATTCCCACTGAGGGATGTTTGCAATCTGTCTATCACTATTTATGTACATAAACACACATAAAATGACTTTTCAGTCCAGTGATTTATTTTAACACACATGCACTCATACCTACATATGCACACACAATGGTGTGAACCTTGGCTCCATATGACCATCATTGTTGAAGTGACACTCTGACCCCATGTGCAAAAATGTGAAAAGGAGGATAGCTGGATAGATTTATCTCTCTCTCTCTCTCTCTGTATATATATATATATATATATATATATATATATATATATATATATATATATATATATACTGTATATGTATATATAGAGAGAGTGAGACAGAGATTTTATATATATTATATATATATATATATATATATATATATATATATATTCAGAATGTCAGATGTTCTGCATATTGACAGCAAGAAGATTGACTCAAAAAAAAATGCGAAAACATCGACCTGCTTAATTAACAGTTGCCCAAGATTACAGTAGAGCTGGGACAAGGTTTTTGCCCTTTTCCCACTGTGGTGCAGTCTCAAAGCTGGGATATATAATTAGAGGATTGTTTGGGGTGCAGGGCAGACTTACCCTTGCATTACTGTGGTTTCATTTTATTTTATTTTCAGTGTTTTGCGACCTTTTCAGTTTGATATTTTTGGTATTGATATTTAGAGTGTTTGATGTTCAGATTTTATTTTTCATATACCTATACAGTATACAATGAAAATTTTAAAACACAAAATCTTAAAAATAAAAATCTTCAGTCCATGATATCAAAAGACCAAAGTGCTGAAGACTACAAAATAAAAATAAATAAATAAATAAACTTGATTATTAAACTCCTGATAAGTGCAGACCCAGGAACGAGTGTTAACATGGGTCATACATGGGTGTGGATCCCAGAGATAGTGTTAATATTGATCCAGCAGGGATGTGGAACCCAGAACAAGTGTTAACATGGGTCGTGCAGGGGTGTGGACCTAGGAATTAATGTTGGCATGGGTGTTGCATGAGGACATGTCCGGCAGTTTGATATTATGGCCTTTAGCCTTTTTTTTTTTTTTTTTGATGTTATTGTTTTACGATTTTGATTTTCTAGATTTTGTATTTCAACATTTAAAAAAAAATATATATATATATATATATATATATATATATATATATATATGTGTGTGTGTGTGTGTGTGTGTGTGTGTGTGTGTGTGTGTGTATGTGTGTGTGTGTGTGTGTGTGTGTGTGTGTGTGTGTGTGTGTGTGTGTGTGTGTGTGTGTGTGTGTGTGTGTGTGTGTGTTGGCAAGCATGTGAATGCTGCTAATGATGTTTTAATTCAACAATTAGGATTCTTTGAGACATATGGAAATGTGAAATGTTGCACTTTGGATCCTTAATTTCATATTCCTTATTAAGTTAACTATAATGCTATCTTATGATATGTAAAGAAGCCAACCCCTTATGTAGGACATTGCACTGGTGTTTCATAGCAGCATCTGTCTCCCTTTTCCTTCAGAAACAAAGCTCTAGAGCTACATGCAAAAATGAGATGGAAATGGTGGGATGTGTAAGTTATTAGGATAATAGTTGTACAAACTGTAAAAACTAGTAATGTCTGTACTTTATTCTAGAAATGTGTATATTATAGTTGTAAGTGTAACATTTTTATGTCTGTATCTGTTTTGGAGCTTTTCCCCCTGGGCTTCTGCTGAAAATGGGTTCCTGACCCAGTCAGACTTTCCTGGTCACCAAATGTCAATCAATAAAATAAATCAATCAATCAGTCAATCAATAAATAAAAAAATAAATAAATGTTGCTGTGTATGAAATAGACATTTTATTAATTTTGTCTCTATGTTATTTGGAAGTTATGGAGAAATATAGTTAAAGTTTTAGCCATAACTTCACATGCTTCCTCTTATTCAGAGATGAGACATGAATCCTGCACAATTCATTATTAAAGACTGTAGAGTGAGTTTTCACTTTTTTGAGAACCTTTATTTATTGTAATTTGTTTACCAGGGTAGACCACTGATGAAGCAATGCCATTACAGGTTTAGCCTGGTACACCATCCAATACTTGAGGTGATAAACCATGACATAAATTATCTGACTTTTTCCCTTGTAAGACTGAGGACATACATGCACACAAGGCTCTTATAAGGTACATATTTTATACATGATCGATGAAGGGCAAGCTATACTGCACCTCCTATGCCCGAAAAACTGATGTGATATACAAGGCCTTTGTTAACATGGACCCCTTCACCCTTCAGCTTCATGTGGGCTTGATAGCACAGAATTAGTCTTTAAAACATCCACAACAAATAGTAACTTGAGAATACTGGCCTCTCATTCCAGAATGATACTAGAGCTAAAAGACTAGAATAGGCACTTACTATTTTCTGTATAAAATTCATGAGAATATCAGATCAGATGTAAAATTGACACACTAGTGATGGCTGACATCAAAGGGAACATCGTTGTCATACAGATGCTAAAGTAGAATGGCCCTTCATCTTGAGAGACAGACTATGATGCATGCACTGATGTATAAACTCCTAAATCAAAGGCACTAGTGGGAAATTGTTGAGGAAGAAAACCATTCCTAAATCCTTTCTTATTACCTCTGTGTCATTATCTCATTCTCTGTGGCAGTTATACCTCTTAGCTGTCCAGATTTTTGCAGAATGTCCAGACTTTTGCATCATATTTTCGATCTGTTTCTCATAAATATTGTGATTTTCTGGCAAGTCTCTTAGGATTAAAGTCACAAGGTAAAGACATACATTTGAGTTTCAGACTTCACATTCTTCACAAAATGCATGCTAACTCAAATCCTGTTATTCTAATAACTTTCTTAGAAGAGCAACATTTAAATTTTGTCCTATTTCTGGACCTTTGTCCCCCATTATTTCAGGCTTTGTCCAGATTTCTTGCACTAAGAAGTTGAGAGGTATGGTGGCAGTCCCACAACACGCCTAGAATATGTCAGGAAAGTCTTTTCTATCCGGGTCCTATGATAATAAGCATATTTGTAGTGACATTACAGGGGTGCTGGAAAGTATAATACTCTGAGTGACACACATTCCCAAAATGTAGAGGTATGTAGCTGCAGCTCAGAGGTAGCACAGATTAGAATACACAGTTATCTAACCATTGTTGCAATAATAGTATGCTGTAATATTGAAAAAATAAAGTTAACACTTGGAAATGTAGACTTTTGCTATAAAAACAGACTCAAACATTTTGTAGGAGGACTGCACCCCCCACCCCTGCCTCTCTAATATAATGTTTGTCATATCTATAATATTCATTATTAGGTTTACATGTTATTTTTGGTAGACATTCAATTGAACGATTAATGGCGACCAGAGATCGGTCAGCTGTTTGACCATGTAATTTGCTTTTGTTATAAAATCATGCTGCTATGCCTGTTGTTTGTTCAGATGAAGTTCTGTGGATTATTAAAGAATGAAAGTGCCCAACGTTTCACCAGCGTATGTGTGGCCTTCTGTTTTTCTTGCAGTGACACTTTGTTTAATTTTGTCAGTTTGTTTTGGAGACACTACCTTCACCTCACCATTTGTGTTTCTAAACTGAAGACTGTACAGCCCAGAACCGATCCCTTCAAACACTCTACTCATCACTTAAATATGTGACCTTGTCCCTCTCACCATAGCCATCTGTTGCCTACCATTCAACCATGCAGTAGTCCAAATTCCTTATCTTGGTCATATCTACACCCACCTCCAAATTTGCAACACCTGTCTCTGTGACACTGAGTCAAAGGCCATAATGAAGTTTGGGTAGACCGTTTCTTCTGTCCATGAATGTATGATCTGATAAGAAGAATTTAATTTTTGGTAAATAACAGGACTTAAGTCACAGGCGTGAGCATTATCACTCAATGGATAAAACATTTCTAGAATGCCAGATATTACCTTTTTGTCATCATACCCAACAGTCTTCTCTTTTTAGATATTCTTTTCCTTACAGAACCATCTGATTGGAAGAAACAGCCTCAGTGGTCCTCACAGGGACCTATTTTACCTAGTAAAGTAGTTTCTCCACCCTCTGTGCTTTCTTGGTATGACCAATGGGTTGCTTCATTGCCATCTCTTTTCTGTTAGGTTTTCAGTCTTTTCTTGGGGCTCGAGAGGCAAGTAGGCTCATTTAAGTTTGAAAATGAGACCCCAAAATTGCTTATGCAAACCTAAATATATTAAACCATGTCTTGATTGCCCAGCAGAGGATCCCTGATGATGATGAGGAGCTCATTCTGTATGTGAATCCTCTTTGCATGGGCTCTTTCTGTCAGATATTCCAAATAGGAACAGTATCTTCTGATAACCCAGTGGGGAGTATGATCCTCTGAACATTCTCTTCACCTTAAAAAAAGATGCAAAAAGCCTCCTACTGAGTCATGCAACCATCCAGTGGCCTGTCCCTTAACAAAGCCCTGGCAAGTGGTCTCTGTGCCACATAAGTGGACTGGATTTTCTGACCTCAAATGTACTGTTTGGCTTGGGTAAAATCCCTTTTTGGCAACTTGGAAAACAGAATGTATGATGTCATGTAATTTGGAGGATTGTTTTCTTCTGGCAGTAAACAAGGGCCCCATTGGCTATCTCTGTTGGTGTCTATTTCTAGCTCACAAAAAGAATTTAGGCCAAATGATGCTGCTAAAAGCAAATTGACTTTGAAGATGGACATATGAACTGGACATAGTCTTTCTTTGGGACATTAAAGTCTTAAAAGGTCAGAAGTTAATAGAGGACATTAGAATGGACTTAATGCTTGCAAATAAAATTATTTTCTCTCTCAAGACATATTTTTTGTTAAATAGTTATAAACTTGTGCAAATAAAACAGGCCTGTGTTCTGCGGACTTAGGTATAAAATAAATCTGTAGCTTGAAAGATTTATATGTTGACAACTATATCTGGAATAAATCCGCAGCAGTGAACAAAGATGCAAAGTTTTCCCTCCTTTTGGCAAGAGACATGTACTTGATGAAACTTGTAGAGCTAGTCATTTTTTTCTTTAGTATTTTTTCTTCCATTTTTAGCAGTTTAATTAGTCTCATCTGAGATGCTTGGCCAGCAACATAGCTGAACACTGAGAAGGAGTCTGTGTTGGTAATCTCTGGTAAAGGAACTGAAAGGTTGATATTTTGTATTGCTGATTCCAGGGCCCTGGCTATCCACAGAGCCAAAAGAGGTCCATTTGCAGTGAAGAAGAGGTTTGCCCAGAAGACCTAGCCAGACTCTATCTGCACATAAATGAATATTAGCCCAAGAAGGGACTACCATGGATCAATTATTTTTAGTTTCTGCTTTCCCCCAGAGAGTGGGCACATAAATTAGAATTACTTCTTCAGTGCTCAGCAAGGAGCGAAGAGTCTTAGAAAGACTTCCACCTCAAAAAATCTGAATAACCATACCAGGGATTAAACCTTAATTCCATTTATTTATGATGTACTAATTTTATTTGACCTTCTACATATTTTTGAGGGACACTGGACACTAGACGAATGTAAGTGTCTTTTCCTGCATTATTAATACTCTATAGTACTTTATTTATTTATTTTATTTAACATTTGTTTACCAGGATATGCCACAAATAAGTTATTAAACTGGGAAGCACCCACCCAGAGATGTGCGCTCACTAAATACCTTGTACTCACCAAAAAATGTAAAAAAATGTAATATATATACTGTATATGGGTTGCTAAACTATGCATCTTAATCACAGCAGATATCCAAAATACCTCATTGTGTCTACAATTTAAAATATATTTGAAGAGGTACCTCTTAAACAAATGATCTTGCACTAGTAACAACCCCATTACCAAGATCCCATCTTATTCTAAAACTCATTCTGCACGGAATTTGACAGGTGGCACAGAGATTAAGGTTGTGAGCTATAGTTCTTGTGATACAAGGTTTGAGTCCCTCTGAGATTGGGGGGATGGTATAATGGCTAACATGTTTATATTAAAGTCACAAAGTACAGGGTTTGATTCTCTCCTTTGAAAGGATAATTGGTTAGGTTTAAAATGACCCACAAGGGCAGCTAGTCTAATCATTTCCTATGTATTTATAATTCCAATAAAATCACACCTCTCAGTATTATAGTCCTACTCTTGTACCAACCCCATAACTAATTCCCTACATTAAGCCATCAAATCATACACACATTACTAAATCGTCAAATGTTTGCTGTAGTAATCCCCTGGTTATGGGTCCCATATGTGACTCTAACTGCTTAGATAAAATGTGGATATGCCTTACCTGCTGTCTATGTGTTAATATTACAGACGGATATGCATTGTAAAATAATATTGACTATTCTACTGATGTGTGTGAGATTATTTTCCTGTCTATAGCATGTTCTATAGATGTGTCTGAGTTTATCATATTCTAAATATTGTATAGTGTGTGTAACATGTTAATCACCTTTCAAGTTACATAATCCTGAAAGTTATATTTTAACTTGTTAGGTTATTCAAATATATGCAGTATGGGGCTTTTCTTCCTGTACCTCCAGTTAAAAGGGGCTTTGTCCAGTAAGACATTCCCAGTAAACAACGTCAAATAAAATAAAAATAAAGTCTGCTAAGCCAGAAGACATTGCTTCAGTGACAGATCTATACAGGGGTCGTAACATGAAGACCTAATTGTACATGGTTTAGACAAAGTGCCCTGGATAGTGGACAGACCTTAGAAGATGATATTTGTGACTGCCGTTCTGTTCTACTGGTCATGTAACTACTTAATCCACATATTGTAGTTCTAAAGAGGCATGTTTGATGAACTACAACATGCCTCAGAAGAATTGCAAGAGGGTCCACTGAAACAGAACAGCATCATTAGGGCAATTACTTCATCCAGGCTGAACAATCATTGGTCCACATGACCTGTAATGTAGCAGCAGGATATAGCATTGCTATATGCCACACGACTGGCTAAAGTTAACCCAGTTCACTG
>NC_056735.1:73769187-73839187 GCF_019279795.1 Protopterus annectens | reverse complement strand
AAAGTGCCGTATGGCACTTTACAAGCAAGAAAAGTGTATGCGGACACTGAAATAGTGAATGGCAAGTGAAATTAATGCAGCGGGTGAGTGACAAGTACTGTCACAACCCTCTTAAATTGTGAAAGTGCCATATGGCACTTTACATTAGAAAACAGTTTCCGTGGACATTGAAATTATGAATGGCAACTGAATGCAATGTAGGGAGTGTGTGACAGCTACTGTCCCACACTTCCTGCATTGTGAAAGTGCTGTACGGCACTTTACAATAAAGAAAGTGTCCTCCAACACTTCATACCTCTCAACCTCTTAGAGCAAGAAATGCACACTAAGCCAATAGTAGGACAAAAGCCCAAAAATAGGGACAGTTTTAAATATTGCCCTTACAAACTTAGAAAGTTGATAGAATGTCAGGTCTTGCATTAGCATGGATTTTCTGAAGAGTATGATGTGTGAAACTCAAACGTCCATCAACATTTTCTAACTGCAGTCTTTAATGATTTGTCACTGATTTGCTAGGGAAACACAATCCCATGACAAATGGACCAAGAATTTGAGGCACAGATCTGGACATTATCCAAAAATCTGTACAGTTTAGAGGATAAGGAATTTGAAGTCACGTCATGTAGGAGGTGTGTCACAGTATGTGTAACACACACCCTGCATTGTAAAAGTGCTTTACAGCACTAAAACAAGAAAGAAAGTGTCCCTGGGCACTTATTTAATAATGTGAAGGTTAACATTTTAAATTTAAGTTAATGTTTATTTTTTTTTTCTTATTTTTCTTGAAAGTTTAAGCATAGCTGAGCAGGTTTGCAGGGGGGTGGTAACTTGCTCAGCAGTGCTTAAACTTATCAAGAACTGAAATTTCCACTGTTGTGTTAGCTGAGTGGTTAGAGTCATGACTTCACATGCAGTAGGTGCACTGTTCGAATACTAAAGCAGGTCATTCAGCTTTTACATGGGAAAACAGTTTTATAGTATATTTTATTTTACTTAATGATGTAGTAATTAATATTTGTTAACCAAGGTAGTGTAGCTGGTCCAAATTCCCAGTGTCAGTGGAGACATAAGGTGAAAACCCCCATTTAAACACAAGTGTCCCATACAGTACAGTCACACCCCAAGGTAATGTAAGGAAAGCACATAGGGAGAGGTCATGTAAATTATACAATGAGTGGTCATTGATATTCCAAAACGAGCATGCTGATTGTTCAGCCCATTCTTCATGCCCATTGTAAATCCTAGCATATACCAATGGAAAAAGGTCCAGTTGCCCCAACTTTACTACATTGATATATGCTGTAATTTTATTTATTTATTTTTTAACAAAAATAAAAAAAAAATGTAATCCAGACTCTGGGCATAACAGAGAGACAGGATGGAGAAAATACTAGAAAAATCAGGTACATTATTCAAAACTAAAGACATGTACCTGATTTTCCTCATATTTCCTCCATTCTGTCTCTCTCCTACATTTTTTTGTATGTATATATATATGTATATATATATATATATATATATATATATATATATATATATATATATATATATATAAAACAAAAATGGAGCAATGGAGACCATCTTTTCTATGTTGCTTCCTTTGTAAAGCACTGATGTACTGGGTATGCAAGTCCCATACCCATGTGCAGTTCATCAAAAAATGCCCCAGGATACTGGAAAATTGTGGAAGGACAGCATGGTGCTGGTGTACAAAGACATTTGTTTAAGAAAAGTAAATATTTTCTCTTAAATAATGTCATTGTATAATAGCAATAACCGAGGCCATGGTTGTGGTTTATTTAATCACTTGGGCTTCACCCTCATGATTAAACCACACTAACCGTGGATAAATCTTAATATACCCCACCAACATTGTGGGTTATTGCTTAAGTAAAATATATACACTTAATAATAATGTATCAGTAATGAGTAATTAATATTTAATTATGACTTTATTTAAATGAAAAAGTTTGTTTGCCTTTAGCTCAGTTTTGCTAAGCACTGCTAAGCCAAGCTAAGCAATGCTTAAACAGGACCTGCCTAAGCAACACTTAGTATTGTACAGCTATGATTAGCTGGTTTGAGCATTGCTAAGAAGTCCCATTCTAAGTGATATTCAGCTCAGCTAAGTGGATTTGCACACTGCTAAACATTTGCTACCTTAACCACTGCTCAACTCAGCTTAGTGGGTTTGTGCACTCCTCAGCTTTGCTCAGCATTTTTGAAAATGGTCCAATGATGGGAAGGGGTGGGAATATGGCCTTATTTAAATTGCACAGGCAGGAGATCTGGCAGAAAAGTGATGAGGTTAAAACTGCCAACATAATTGCAACAAAACCCAAATTAAAAGGTTATGCTACTACAGTAAATGCTAGGAGTCTAAACATGAAACTGCACTCATTGCAAGCAGTCTTAACCATGAAAAATGCTGACATCTGCACAGTCACAGAAACCAGGTTCAAAGCTGTAGAGAGCACCCCAGCTGGGTCTACTGAAAAACAGCAAAAATCCACATGTTCAAAAATGAACAGTGGATTTTCGGTTTCGCGAAAGTGCACTTAAGTGAAAGTGCACTTCCGCGAAGAAAGGTTCAATGAACCGTTAAGGAACACAGGTGCTGAAGCACACTACAGTGGGGAAAGGGAATTTATGTGTTTCCCCACTGTACTGCAATTTCAGAGTTGGTATATTTAAGTAGGGGGTGTGTGGGAGGCACAGCCCCCCACATGGAGGATGCAGGGGGCTTTCCCCCCTACAAAAACAATGTGTTATTGTTTTTTATCAGTTTGTTGAACCAATGTTCGCAGAAGTGCACTTTTCCTTAAGTGCACTTTCGCGGAGGTGTGGGTCTACTGTTTATTTTCGAAGAACATGAGATTTCAAACATATACAGTAGACCCCCCCCCCCCAGCCATACCTAGTTACTCATCCTATCATGCATTCAGACCCCAAACTGTGGGTAGTAAAGCCAAAGGAGGTGGAATTTCAATATATATTAAAGACATACACACCTCCAGGTTGGTCAAACTGTATGACTCACAGGAGACACTCCAGGTTCAGTTAACCATTGACAAGACCCCTATACAAATCATAGCTAGTTACTGGTCCCCAAACCTGACCCAAGATGCCCAAACTGCCTATCTAGACCTCTTTGAATCTACCAAGATTTAACCCTTTACCCTGATCCTGGGTGACTAACTACACAAACATAGACTGGAAGAACTGCTCATGCCAGAACACAAATGCCAAAAGATTCCTTGATTTTGTCATTGCAAATGCTTTGGAACAGCTAGTTGATACCACAACAAGAGGTGATAATATCTTGGATTTGGTATTAACCAACATTAGTAACCATTGCAGCATCCCTATAGTATCATCCTCCCTTATAAGATCAGACCATAAAGTGGTCATATTTAAAGCCACCATCTCCCGCAACCCCCTCTAGCTAGGGTCAAACAAAATAACTTTTCCAAAGCTGACTACAGCCTCCTGAGTGATGGTATAAACAGCTTCACAGACCCGTCTCCCTCTCTAGGAACTGGTACTAGTATCCAAAACTATACCAAATTACTATATGAAAATGTATATAGATGCATGGAGTCAGGAATACCTGACAGGACTAAATCATCCTCCGCAAGGAAGAGTAAACCTGTCTGGTGGACATCTGCAATAAATAAACTCTATAACAAAAGAAAGAAATTGCTGTCCAGGACCAAGAAGGAGCAGGTGCCCAATTGGAAGCAATCTCTCCTTAGCTGAAACAAGCAAATAAGAGCACTAGTGAAATCCTCCAACGTAAACTTTGGTCCAGATTGGCCACATCTACTAGAGACAGTCATAAGGCCTTCTTCACATATGTCCATAATCTCAAAGGTAGCTCCCAGATCTGTTCAGAACTGGTGGTGAAGGACACCACATATACAAATGCCGTAGATATAGCAAACTTGCTGGCTGGCAGATTCAGCGAAAATTTCACCACTCTTTCTCCCCCATCAGTAAATCAGGGCATTTCCAGTACCAGCCCCCTTCCCCTTATATCTAGGAATCAGGTCATCACTACTCTCTCAAAGGCAAAATATACAGCCTCCATGGGACCAGATAACATCCCAGGCTTCATCCTACATGAACTCAGGCAGGAACTTGCAGCAGCATTAGGCACCCTATTTAACCAAAGCCTGATATCAACTTTGTCCCAGCTGAGTGGAAGACAGCCACTGTCATCCCTTTACATAAAGGTGGAGCCTCCACCATTCCGGGAAATTATAGACCCATCAGTCTAACTAGCCTGATCTGCAAGGCTATGGAATGAATTATCATGGACCTCATTAACAATTACATTAACAACCTCCAAACACTTTATCCCACACAGTTTGTCTTTGTCAAGGGCAGGTCACTTCTGTTACATTTGGTCAATTTTTTTGAGACAGTCACCATAGCTATGGATGAGGGGAAGGCAGTGCACACCGCCTACCTTGACCTGGCCAAAGCCTTTGCCACTATTCCCCACTTGGGCATAATAGATAAACTCTCTCAACTAGGCATCAATCCATATGTTACCAGATGGGTAGCTAACTGGCTGACTGATAGAACCCACCTATTCAAAATAGGGGAAGCCACCTCAAGCAGGAGACCCGTATCGAGTGGCGTACCCTAGGGTTTGTCTTGGGGCCTCTGTTATGTGGGATATACTTTTCTGAGGTTCAGGTCAAAACCAGTGGGCTATGGCTGACCAAGTTTGCAGATGACTGCAAGCTGGGAGCTGTCATCAGTTCTCCTAGTGATGTGGACATCCTCCAAGAGGGTCAGACCCAAACAAATGACTGGTGCCACAAACATGGCCTCAAGCTGAATACAAAACAATGCATCATCATCCCCTTTGGGGAGACTGATGCCCCAACAAAAAAATGCATCATCATCCCATTTGGGGAGAGTGATGTCCCCACAAATTATCACATTAATAATAATGTCCTAAGCATGCAGTCAGTTGTGAGGGATTTGGGCTCCCAGATTGATAGCAACCTGACTTTTGACCACCATGTTGCTTCCATTGTCTGGAAAGGTTCCTACATGGCCCACCTCATAAGTAAGGGTATCTCGTCCAGGGACAAGGAGTCCTAACATCCCTGTATTCTTCCCTTATAAGGCCCATTATTGAATACAATGCCCCATTTGGCATGTACTTGACAAAGCACATGCAGCAGCTGGAGAGACCACAGAGGTTCCTCACCAGGAGAATCCAGGCCCTCAAAAATCTACCATACACAGATAGGCTAAAAGCCCTAGCCCTATACTCTGTGTCAGACAGACTCATCAGAAAGTGACCTCTGTCTGGCATACAAGGCGATTTTGGACCCCACCTTGATGGGACTGCTGCATATCTGCAAATCAAGCTCAACTCGAATAACCTGCACATGCGGACTCAACCCAAATCAGTTATCCCACCAATTAATTAATAAACTTATGTCACCCACACCCCTCTCTGTGGGATGTGAGGCTCCAAATTCCAAATTGTTCACATCATTCACAGCTGTTGCTGGCCACAAACGGAGAGCTGTGGTCCTTTCCTACACCAGTCCTGCACATCCCTAACTGCCTTTCATAATGTATTTCCCCCTGCTTGCCCCCATTTCACCACTTTCCTATCACCCCTTTTTCTTTTATTTTTTTGGAATTAGCACAGTTTAAGCGGGAGTAAGTGCTGCTAAGCAAAGCTAAGGGAAGCTAAGCATCTCTTGGTACCACTTATCATCATGCAAAACCATGCAAACCCATTTAAACCTGCTCAAAACTGCTTTAATCACTCTATCTTATTCAGCCACTGTTCTGCCCAGCAACAAAATAGCCAGCTCTGCCATGTCTTGAACCCAGGACACTATGCACAAAAGTCAGAGTAATATACCATACACCAAATCTGCTGTGAGAGTTGCTCATGCTGTTGTAAATATATCATGCATTACAGTCATTTAACATTAGGGAAAAAAATGTCATCACTGCCAAGACTTGACCACAGGACCTTGTAGACTAGAGTCCAAGCAATGTACCACTACACCAAATCTCCTGGGAGAATTATTAATGTTTTTGTAAATATATCATGCATTACGTTCATTTAATATTAGGGAAAAAAGTCATTTTTGGCAGGTCTGAACCCAGGACCCTGTGTACTAGAGTCAGTGCAACACACTACTACACTAAATCAGTTGTGGGCATTAGTAATGCTTTTGCAAATGTATCATGCATCACAATCATTTAACATTAGGGGAAAAAACAGTTATCATTACCAAGTTTTGAACCCTTAGACCCTGTGCACTGCAGTCAGAGCAGCACACCACTATGCCAAATCAGATGTGGGTGTTAGCAATACCTTTGTAAATATATCATGCATCACAGTCATTTAACATTAGGGAAAAAAAGTCATTGCTGCCAAGTTTTGGATCAAGGACCCTGTGTACTACACTCAGAGCAACACACCACTTTGCCAAATTCACTGTGGACATTAGCAATACTTTTACAAATATATCATATATCACAGTCATTTAACGTTAGGGAAAAAAAAAAGTCAACACTGCCACATTTTGAACCCAGGCCCCTGTGGACTAAAGTCAGAGCAACATACCACTGCACCAAATCTCCTGTGACACCCATTTATGATTTTGTAAATATATCATGCATTACAGTCATGTAACATTAGGGGAAAAAAGTCATCATGGGCAGCAATTGAACCCAAGCCCCTGTGCATTGGAGTTAGAGCAATGCACCACTATACAAAAAAGATAAAGAAAGAAGTTCCAGAGCCAAGGCTGTGACACAGAACTAATTTAATACAGTAAGTGCTTTCAAACAAAAGTTCTTCTTAAAACTGATAAAAACAGAACCATAAAAAAGCAGTATATTTAAATAATTATACAGCCAGTCAAAACGTGTAAACAATCATCTATGCAAATCTGTAGATTTCAAGACAGGCTTTAAAGAAACCTTGGCGTTTAACCGTGGTTTCTGTTAGCACAGAACTTGAAAATCCAATACAGTTCCCTTTCTTCCATAAAATTACTAGAATCACCACCTTGTGGTCCTTTGTGTACTGTCTCTACAACTTTAAACTTAAAATTGTGTGAAGATCCTGACTCTAATACATGTTTAGCAAGAGCATTAGTCAAATCAGCCTTTTTATGGCATATTTATGCTCATGAATTCTCTCATAAAACATTCTATTGGTTTTACCCAAATAAAAACTTTCACATGCTACACATGTTGCTAAATAAATAATATTTCTAGTTTTACATTGAGCATGAGACTTAAAAGTAAACTCTTGCTTAGAAATAGTATGTATAAAAACATTAGACATTTCTATAGATGGACAATACTTACAATTCCCACAGGGAACAGTGTCAGGAATCTGATGCTCACCAAGAGCATCACTTTGACAGTGTTTATAATCTCTATAACAAAGCCTTTTTAGCGATCATTTATTTTTATAGGTGTAAAGGGGTTTAGCAGCCACAATATCCTTAATCTTATCATCCATGACAAGGATGCTCCAGTTTGTATCTAACACTTGTCTTATCTGCCTAAAATTACTTGCATACGGCTGAACTAATGGCACATGCTCATTAACCTTTCTAGTTGCATGTGACGATACTTCAACTGCCCTCTCAGAAAAATAGGGGGAAGCTACAGTAGGCCTCAGACTCTTAACTTCCTCAGTCATAGCTATGATCTCATTTTTATTGTAGCCTGTAGAGGCAAAATCACAGGAGAGTCTCTCAAGAGCAGTAATAAAACCTTCTTCAGTATTGTTTAAACGAGAGATTCTTATCCCCTGAGTTTTCATAACATTCCTATATACATGGGAAGGATGCATACTATCATGCTTAAGAATGGTATTTCTCCTGCAAGCCTTCCTATAGAGCCTAGTGACAAAAGTTCCCACTGTGTTTCTTTGCACTTGCACATCTAGAAACATCACTTCTGTAGAAGACGCCCGCCATGTAAATTTTAAGAATGTAGTAGTACTATTTAAATAATCAACAAATGCTGATAGCTGTAACTCATTGTCATCCCAAAGCAAGACCACATTGTCAACAAATCTCCTATAAAACAACAGCAAAAACTTGTTTACACTGTTACATATTCTTCCTCCCACTGAGCGAGCACCATGTTGGCGTAGCTATTGACACACGAAGTTCCCATAGCTATGCCAACTTTTTGTAAATAATAACTGTCCTGAAACATAAAAATATCATTCTCCAATACAACTTCAAGAAAAAGGCATATGAGATCAATCTGTTTAACACCAAAGTTATTATGTGTAGTCAAAAAAGACTTTATCATACTAATGCCTTCCAAGTTAGGTATACAGGTGAACAAAGACTCGTCCAATGTAACTAAAAGACAATTGCCCAAATTGGCAACATTCCCCTGCACAAACTGATAAATGTCCTTCAAGAACTACTGTGTATCATTAAGCACTGTTGTAACATTATTCAACAAAGAATGCAACTGCTTGTCAATATACATCGAAAAGGGTTCAGTCACCCATTTCCCACCTGAGACTATTGACCTAAAGGGAGGCAGAATTGAGTCTTTGTGGACCTTTGGGAGGCCCTGAAATACAGGTATAATGGGATATTCAACGCTTAAATAATGTGCAAATTGCTCAGTAATAAGAAAGGGTTCAAGGCAATCACGAATAGTAAAGAAAATAGAGCAGTCTATATCCCATATATAATCAAAATCAACCTTTTCATGAACTGTTAATTCACAAAGCATCAGCAAAATAGAATTTACATAAAAATCATAATCTAAAAAAAACAGTTGCTCCACCTTTATCAGCTTTCTTAACAGCAATACTATCATCCTTTTGTAAAGCTGACAAGGCAACTCATTCTTCCCTACTCAAATTATGAAAATTGTGCCCTTTTACATTGCTGACAGAACAAGAAGGCGGACACGAAAGGAGATTAAACAACTGTTGTTCACATTTCTTACCAAATACTTCAAGAAGTGAGTCTCTAGGAGGTTGAAATACACTCAGTCTTTTAAAGTTCACAGCAGTGGTGGCAGCAGCATTGTCTTAAAAATATACCTTCAAAGCCACATTCCTAATAAGCAATCTTAAACTAATCAAAACTTCAGAGAGGTCAAACCTCTCAGAAGACACAAAAGTCAAGCCCTTTTCTAGCAATGAAATTTCAACAGAAGACACCACCTTTTTAGAGAAATTCATAATCAGGGACCCTCCATCATTTTCCACATTAGCTTCAATGCCTGGCCTGGCATCTCATCGAAATGCTGACGACCCCTTTTTCTGCCCCTGCTCAAACTCCTTCCCCTGTTTTGTTCTCTTTGCTTCATTTGTTTTATCGGTAAAGGGAGTTGTAGACTCCCAAAAACCTGATGTGAGGATGCAGTTTTCCTTCTTACATCTTGCTGCTGTGAAACAGACCTTCTGTCAGCTTTATCTTCCAATACGATAGGTCTGTGAGATTACGTTGAAGCCTGATGACTGGCTGAAGCAGTAGACATGGAATTTAAAGTATCATTAGATGGTGCTGTTTATTCAGCAACTAGCATTTTCTCTAAAAGAGACAGTACTGCTGTCTCTACGTTCATTAGAGCGAGGCCATGTAAAAACATTACCAGATGAAAAGTCACTTTGATCACGAGCCAACTTTTTTATTTTTTGGGTTTTTAATCTAACTTTATAGGCAGAAACATTATCAGCTATTTCATCAAAAGCTGTAAGGCAGAGTTCACAGTCAAAATTAGTAAGCAAGCGCTGCTTCCTTGCATCAATAGCAGCTGCTAATTCTTTTTCAACAGGTGTAAAAAAGTCAATAAGCAAGCGAATATAGCCAAAGCTATATTCTAAGTTCAGCTTCTGCCATTGAGAAAGTAGACCATCATAGAAGTCACCATAAGTAGGCATTAATGTTATTCTCAGACCCCTGGGAATAACACGGTAATACAAACATGCTTCCATATGCAGTCTCTGCCATTGGAGGTACTTTAATTTATAGAAATCATTTTCCAAACCTTTAATTTCCTGTAATGGTGGTGTCTTCCCATCTGACTGCTGAAGCACCGCTCTCTCATAGACATTGGAAATACAATTAAGCAAAGGATTCTCCTTTCTAAATGTAGCAACTTCATTAGATGATCATTGCCCATAACTCTTCCAGATGCACCACTATGCCAAATCAGCTGTGGGAATGTGTACTGCTTTTGTGAACATATCATGCATTACAGTTATGTAACAGTAGGAAAAAAGACAAAGCTGCCTTGTTTTGAACACAGGACCTTCTGAACCAGAGTCACAGCAACACAACACTACACCAAATCAGCTCTGCAGACTTAATGATGCATTTGTAAATATATCATGCACTACTTGGATGTAACGTTAGTGCAGAAATACATCAGTGACAAAGTCTGAACCCAGACCCATCGGGACTACAGTGAGAGCAACATACCAGTACCAACTGACCTGTTGATTATGGTGATTGTTTTTACAAACATATCCTTATTGCCAGTCACGCACTCCTCCTGTATATACTGGCCCAAATCACAGTGTATTTGGGCCTCTGACACAGACACAGAACTAGTATACAGACAAATAAATGCAGCTGGATGTATGGGAGGCCTACAATATCTGGTAGAGCTGACAACTGCACAGGCTGTTGCTGAATATCCACAGTTGTGCCCCCTATTCATGGCAGGGTCCTCATAAAACCTACTCTGTGTGCACACATACTGGCAAGGCAGTACAGATTGCTGTAATAAAAGCATCACACCAAATGATACAGAAGACTACAATAAATCCAAAAGCAAGCACGAACAATTCCACCAGAGAAAATTGTCCAGCACCACTGGAATAAATCACAATGCACTGCTAGAAACTGAAATATCCTTTTATTCGCACATAAAGGATTTTGTCCCGTATCCAATGGAACTTCATCAGATAAAATGATTTCCTAACAAGCTACATTTTTAAAAAACTAATAAACCAATGAAATTGCATCAATTATACACACCTTCTTCCTATGACCAATAAAAACTACACATAAAAATATATTCAGGCCCATACGCATCCATCCTTTGTCCAATTGCCAATAAATACAACTGGCCAATGGACATATAAATATCAAAGACTTTACCAATCATTTTCTTTCTTAAAACACATTATTCATTTATAATTATAAACATAATAAATACAATATCATTTGATTAACAAATACAACCACCTCCATAATTTTTAATACATTTCATATATAAAATAAAATGTCAAAATAACAACTCTGCTGTATTTAACCAAACAGTAAAACATTAAAAAAAATGTTTTATTTTATTTTATTATTCTTACGGCACTGAGTATGGTAGTAGTGCCATTAGATATGTGTTCATGAAAAATTTAGATGTTCTTATGAATGATTCTACTTTTAGAACTCGAATAGGTAATAAACCTATTATTGTTTTTTGTTGGACGATTTTCTCTGGTGGAATTGTTCGTGCTTGCTTTTGGATTTATAGGTTACAAAAGCATGGCAGACAGCTCAGTGTCACACATCATACCCATCAGAACACACGTCCACGCTAATCCTGTGTCACACACTGTATGCATGTGCATATGTCTTACAAATGCACCTGCCATATGAATGACTTGGTAGCTCCATCTGTTACGGTTCTAGCATCTGTCACATGTAGAAACCCACAGTCCTGGCCCACAGCCCGGTGTGTGGCACAACAACTACATGAATGTCAAAACAACATAGGAATAATGGAGTCCTGCAATGTCCAGCAAAATTGGTTGCTCCTACTGCAGTCACTGCCACCCACAGTAGCACGTTAAAGCCCTGCAGGGTGGGACACATTTCGCAATTATGAGTATGTGTACTAAATTTTGCCTAACACTCTCTGCATAGCACTATTATGTAACATATGCACCACAGGCACATGCCTCACCTGGACTGTTGTGGGTACCCTCAACCAGGACATGCTGTGATACAACAGCTGACACTTCACCCTCACTCACAGTAGCAACTTGCTCTCCCCCAATGTCTTCCCAATCCCTAGTCTGACCCCTGGCCAGAATGCAGCAGCTGTGGCATGCTACACATGCAGCAGTATGTCCAGCTACCTTTTATAAACCTAACATTGCTCCCAAACACCTAGAGCAGGGCATCCACACAACATTGAAACATAAAGAGATGGGGGGGGATTTTAGGTTTTAAGAGACATATCTCAGTCTGTCCCTAAAAACATACACAGCTGATAGACCACCACCAATTGTAGCAGCATGCACTGTCAGATACAAGAGGATCTATAACACTCATATCTGCCTGTCTCCTTACTCACCACAACCCACATGTACACAGTACACTGCTACAGAATCTGAAAGTCTAACAATGGCCAGACATACACACCTCTCAACTGTACAGATTTCCACAGAATGTCCAGGTTGTTGCCTTATAGTTTTGGCCTGTTATATATAACATTTGTGTTTTATTGCCAAATCACTGGGATGATATGAGCAGTGATGTCACTAAATGAGGAATGATGCCACTAAATGAGGAATGATGTCACTAAATGAGCAGTGATGTCACTAAATGAGGAATGATGTCACTAAATGAGCAATGATGTCACTAAATGGGCAATCATGTCACTAAATGCTGATAAACATTTGAGCTCCAGACTTCTTCCTGTTACTCTAGCAAATTTCTAAAGTTTATAGAAGAATAATTAAAATCTGTCCCTAGTAATGACCCTTTACCCCCCCATTTTGTTGTGCTTTGTCCAGATTTCTTGTGCTAAGAGGTTGACAGGTATGACTGAGCTTCAGGAGTGTAACCACAGTGTACTGTACTGGCAAAGAACAGAAATGTATATAAAGTATTACCTGTACAAATGCATGCATTAATAGCAGAAGCTGGAAGCCTCAAACATACAGATATAAGATGCAAACCTTCAAGTAAATAAGCTGAACTTGTTTTACAAATGTTTTATCTCAGTTTCAGTGCAGCAAGCAGACATAAATGTCTACCGCTACAGCTACAGGTTTTTGTAGTGCCTTGAAACATAAATAATTACTAGGGTGAAAATGTAAAAGTGTTTAACTGTCTTATGACTTCCAGTTCTACACAAACATCAGGCAAATGTGTACTTTTGATGCAGAGATGTTAAAATGTATGTTAGTTGCTGTTAGCCTGGGAAGTGAAGCCAGGTGACACACACTGATGTAATCTGAGCTAACACAGCATTAATGCAAGAAATCCAAACAAGCAAAGGACATGCACGGCATAAAACCAAACAATTTATTTAGTTAAGAAACAAGTAAGTGCTTTCGCGTAGTACTCCTATGCTTCATCAGGCATAAAATTATTTCACAAGCCTATAGGTTTTATGTCATGCATGTCCTTTGCCTGCTTGGATTTCTTGCATTATATTTTGGAGCCTGGTCTGGACTTTATCTTGTGCAGTGGTTTTGTTTTTGCCTGTAACACAGCATTAATGTTGATTATTACTTTCAGACCTGTCTCATAGAAAGACCTTTGCATGTTGTATGTGTCTGTGTATCTAACAACATCCACTCATCTGCATTTGCTTTGCTAATAGTAAGGAACGAGGGAAATGTAAAATCGTTTACATATAGATGGGACTATGGTATATCTGCCTGATGTTTGTGTGGTCGGCAGTGCTTTGAGTATCAGGCATCTCTTCATTTAATGTTGATTTGAAGCCCTATATCCAAGGTTTGATCAGTTCTATTTTGTATCTTATTCTAATATTACATTTGTTTTGCTTTATTTTTTCTGTTCTGTTGGAGTTTTAAGAATTCTCCCTCCCACTCGCCCCGTCCTTGTTGTGTTCTTAAATTTGGTGGCTTTTGAGTTGCCTGCCCCTACTATAAGTCTCATTTTGGACACTCCTCCCAGTCCCATCCCATCATCTTATTCTACAGAGTAGAGAGAGAGCATTTGGGAAGCACTCCCCCGGTTTCCCAAACGTAGATTATCATGCTTCATCCCTTTCCACTTAACATACTAAAATGATTTTACTGTATTTGTGTTGCTTCTTACTTTATTAGATTATTTTCCTTTTGCTTCTTGCTCGTAAAAGTACTCAATTGCACATATTCTGCTGCATTTATTACTGCTTGTTAGTAGCCGGATTAAATTGTAACTGATATTCTAAGCCTTTTGGTTTAATCACTTGGGCTTCAGGCCAGTTATTTTACATTAAGGATGTTTGTGGTCTGCACTCTTGTGGGAGGAGACAGTAGATTCTGCCCTTCTGAGCTGGGAATTGCTGGTTAAAGGCTTATTGTGCCTGCTTATTTGCACTGTTTCTTTCTGAAATTGCTTCACCTTGTTTGCTGTAGCATAGACTAGATTCAGACCTGCTGAATCTAGCTTTGTTTGTATAACTTGAGCACTAATCCAGGCCATTTTTTTGAAGAGGGTTCCCTGCACCCTAGTGGCAGGAGTATGCAGTTAGAACATGTGTGATTGAAGACTGCTGGGACAAGGCTCAGTTTTGAGCTTTTTTATTGGTTAATTTGTTTAAATCAGTTTGCTCTTGTTTGCTACTGTTATATTTAAGTGTGTATCTGTTCTCCTGTGTTAAATTGACATAAACAGAGCTGAAATATCTTTAGCATAGTCTGGTTACAGGTTTTGCTGTATTCAGATCTGTTTGCATGATTCCTGTGTTTCCTGCTACTCCATCTTGTGTTGGGCAGGGCCTGCCTGCACTTAATGACAGTAAGGGAACTGTTTGGAACTGGTCTGGCATAGGGTGTTGTGCTAAGAGCTCTGGGACAAGGGTTGGTTGGTCAGGTCCAGTGTCTCTATTTTACCTTTGTTTTGTGGTATTTAAAACCAGCATCTGTGGGAGTTTGTGCTTGTTTGCCTGTTGCACAACACCGCTGTGCTGTTTTAACCCTTTGTGAGGTATCTCAGTTGCATTTTTTTCCCTTATCAGCACTACTGTGTGAGTGAGGCTCTTGTCTGCAGCTACTGTATTAGGTTCATAGGTTCATAGGTTCATAGGTTTATACTAGGCTATCTGCCCTAAGGCATTTATAAGCCCAGCCTTTTGTTTTTGTAACTTCCCACCCTTATATATGAAAAAGAAAAATACTGACATGCTTGTTAGTTTGTTGTGCCAGGGCCAGTTGAGATTCACAGGAGTCAAACCCTAAACATGAGTCCCATCGTCAAGATTTCTGAGTCAGCAGACAAGAGAGGAGTGCTCTGCGGGACCTCACTGGGATTTTATTTGTTCACAGCTGGTGAGGGTCTCTGTCCCCTTCGTCTATCCCTCCAGCTTATCCTATTTATATCCGAGTCGCTGGGTCTAGAGGTTTGTGTTTTAGTGGTTTTTTGGATTTGTTTTGGTGGAGGTGGATTATGTCCATTGATGGATGTCCATAGCACATGTCGGCTTCTCCAGGCACATGTCACCTCTGAGCGACTGTTGTCTGCGACTGAATAGAGCTGGAATTGAGTCAATCTTGATTTTGGTGAGTCCATTTGAGTCCTTTCGAGTTTGTTGAGGGGCTTTGGCGAAAGATGTGTCTCAAGGATGCTAGATGTCGGGTGAGATATATCGATTTCGGGTCATTGTGCTGAAGATCATTGACAAGATAAGGAATAAGAGTACAGGATCTGGATGATGTCATCTTCATGATCCATGAATCCAACACGCAGGTCACTTTAACAGCACTTGAAACGCTTTCTAACCCAGAAAGGGCGTGTCAACCTGAAAGACCACTGTCAACCTAACCTAGCAGGTCTAATAACTATGGTAGTTATAGGTGGATTTACCCACCTATTTGGTAGCTATTTTGGGTTTGGCTTTCCCTTCAGGCCATATTTCTGGGCATGGCTCTGCTTTCGCAGGCTCCCTTCGTGGAGTCCCTTCTGTTCGATATCGAGTCCCCTGAAGCGCCAGTCCAGAGTGATTTGCAACTTTTGTCAATTCAGTCCTCATCAGAGTCACCCAAAAGCTGTGTGTATGCCTGATTAATGGGGCAGGCCTGTACTTCTGAAGTGCGAACAATAAGGGCCGCCAGGACCGAGCCACATGGGACACTCTAACCCTGTGGGGCTGGGAGTCTGACATAGCGCCAACCCATCCCCAACCCTGTGGGGTCTGTCCTTAAGCCAGTTTTGCAACCCACATTGTTACATATGGGTTTGTGTTTCTTTACTGCAGTTCAAAGTTGGCTCCGAGGTGACAAGCTTTCCCTCATCAATAGGTCCAAGGTGGGCTGTATGGACCTACCTGGTCAAGTTCAATGACCTTGGTGATCCCCCTGAAAAAGTGAAAAAAGTTTAAAAGGTCAAATCTTCCTTGTCCTATGGTCTGGGTGGTCCCAATGTCTGCAAGTCCCCTCCATATTGTTTTACTTGAGCTCCATTATGATGGGGCTTGGTAATTTGCAGGGGGTGCTTTGTTAAGCTTATGTGGGAGTAGTACTAAGTCCGCCTCCTTGAGCCTTGCACACACGGACCACAGTTGCACGTCGCCCTCCTTGAGCCTTATCCTAAGGGAGAGATTAGCTAAACAGCTTTGCCTTATATGCGTACCATCCGGTCATCGCAACTACGTGTAGCAGCTTTTAGGGACACCATCCGGTCATTTTGATGCTGTGTTTAGCTTTAGAGCAGGATAGTTCGTGCATTTTGAAGGAGGTCTGGGGAGGCTAGGACGGTAGTCCTAGTTGCTCTGGGAGTTAGGGAGAGTGGAGTGAAGTTTTGTATCCTGGCAGTAATTTGTGTCATGTTGGGGGTGTTCTGAGCATATCTGGGAGTTTCCTCATTTGGACTAATTCTGAGCATAAAGGGGGGTTTCCACCCAGGTGACTCCTATAACTGATTTTTCTCTCCTTATTATTGTACTTTGAATTATGAGTGTATTTTCTTTTAATAATTAGGGATAGTTAGACTTATTAGAGTGCTATGTTTTTTTTTGTTAATTTAATGATCGGTTGCTTGATTTTTTTAGTTTTGTGGTAATCATAGAATGACTTTGTTTGCTTTTGTGGTAGGTCTTGGTTTGGGTCCACCAGACTGGGCGTTTGCAACTTGTGCCGGTAAGAGTCTTGGTTTTATTTGGGGAGCTTTTTGAAGGGTACCACCAGTCCTGGGAGTGTTCAGTTTGAATAAGGGCTTCTTGGTGGTGGTTAGTTTGACTTGGGGTGGGGGCTCACTGAGGTCTTTGTGGGATTACCAGGGTTGAGGATCTCACCATGGTCTTTAAGTTCTTTGATGTAGTCTTTGTTTGGGACCAAGGAGGGATATACCTCCGTGTTATTAGTTTATGATCAGATCACCAATGAGGGACATACCTCAAATTGTTTCTCCTCTTGTCCACCCCATATTTTGTATTAATGAGATCCAGTATATTTTCCTCCTCAGGATATATTGGGTGAAAAATATTCCCGCTGCTGAGAATTTATGAACTATCGAGGAGCATGTGGTCTCAATATGATGGTGTTTGGAGTAATGTTATACCTTCCAGGTGTTATGAAGGATCACTACATATGATGGTACGAGATTGAAGGCTGTAGCCAGTGTCTTTAGGTGAGCTGTGTAGGGGTTCCTGAGTTTGAGAGGGTGTGGGTATGAGCTACAATTGGTTAGTTCCAAGTGTGGTGTGGTTAGGGTTTGGGATGGTTTCGACTTCGTGGGTGCACTTACAGAGGTATGGGTATCCAGGGGCTTTATGGATACACCTCCCTTTTTGAAACCTAGGTCCTCCCGGTTGGCTCCGGGCAGCAGTGCATGCATTTTTCCTTTAGACTTCAGGTGGGCAGCTCAGGGCCAGGAACCAGGTTTCTCATTTTTAGCTGAACATCAGTGTGAAATTTGAGCCTTACTCGAGTGCATTTTAATTTTTGGTTTGATTTTAGCTTCTGTTACGTTGAGCAGCATTGGTGTCAGTTTCAAGCCGTCCCTTTGTCAGCCTGCTGTGGTAGGTTTGCCCAATTGTTACACTTGCCACAAAAAGGCACTATATGGATGCGTGGCTTGTCAAGCGTGTCATCCAGAAGCAGATCATCCAGGTTGACGTCCTTACGGCCATCAGCATTGGCTTGTCCAAGCATGTCATCGGGTCCAGGTCCGTACATGATCGCTGAATGACACCGAACCCTGCGCTCAGCTGATTGTTTTCATGCCGATCCTCATCTTGTCTCTAAATCATGGCATCATTCTTGGTGAAGGGGTGGTGCTGGGTGCCTGTCCTTGGCCCAGTGCTTGTGTGGCTCTGCACTATGTGTCTTTTCATATGGTCGAGGAGGAGGGTACATCTGTGGTCGTTCACCAGCATGTGTGTGGCTTGTGTCATATTTCTGCTGCCATGGGTGACCAGGTGTGATGTTGGTGGGCGGTTCCTGTGAGTGTCTACAGGCACCACTGGTTTATGACTTTGCTTGTTAGGTGTTGGACTGGAGCAGTTGGTGTGGTGTCTTTGGAGGAGGCTTGTGAAGTGTGTAGAGTGCTTTTTTGGTGTGAAGGAGCAGTATGTCTTTGGCTTGTCTTTTTAGTGGTTTTATGTGTTGCTTGCAGGTATACTTAGGGGTTTAGTTGTTTGTGTATCTGCTTGTTCCTGTGCTGCTCTTTGTGTTAGGGTGAGTGGAGAGAGTCCGGTATGTCTTTTTGGCTGTCCAGCTGCATCCTTGATTAGTGTTGTGTTATGTCCATTATGTAGCTCTTGCTGGTTTAGAGGTGTTATAGCATGCCTTCACCTGTCATTGGTATTGATTGTATCCAGCCATATTTACACCTATAGGTACTCTACTCAGGGAGTAACCACTCTACTATCCCTGACCTTTGTTCCACAGATTCTGATAACCATGCAAGGACAATGTGAGACAGTGTAGCAACTGCCTTATGTACACAGACAACCCTCTACTACTACCACCTAAGAACACAATATGTGAGAGATGCAATCACATTAAGGACCTAGGATCCTTGCTGTCTCAGTCAAAAGCCATTACATGATTGACAGGCCATGATGCTTTGCCACAGATGGCCTTCATCTGTCTCCCCTGGGCTTTAGGCTTCTGGTAAAGGCTCCTGCCTCCCCCATAGTACCTTTTTAGCCAAAATCATGACCACAATATTACTAACATGAATAATTTATATAAACAAAATTAATGGTCATGCTCCTAAATGCTAGGAGTTTTTGCATGAAACTGCACTCATTGCAAGCATTCCTTGCCCTGGAAGATGATGACATTTGTGCAGTCACTAAAACCAGGTTCAAAGCTGTGGAGAGCACCCCAACCTTACCAGGCTACTCATCTTACCGTACTTTCAGACATCACACAGAGGGCTTCAAAGTCAAAGGAGGTGGCTTTCCAATATTTATCAAAGACATACACACCTTCAGGTTGGTCATACGGTATGACACACAGAAGACACTGCAAGTGCAGTTACTTGCTGACAAAACACATATTCAAATCATAGCTAGCTACAGACCCATAACCATGACTCAGGACACCCACTCCACATATCTGGGCTTACCTCAGCCCATTAAGATTCAGCCTTCTACCCTGATCCTGGGTGACTTTAACTACCCAACCATAGAGTGCAGGACCAGTTTTAGCCCAAATATGAATGGCCAGAGATTCCACGACTTTGTCAATGGCAATGCATTGGATCAGCTGGTCAACACCCCTTTGAGAGGTGAAAATATCTTGTATCTGGTCCAGACCAACATGAGTAGCCACTGTAGCAATCCTTCAGTGTCATCCGCCTTGGTAAGAACCGACCATAAAGTGATCACTTTTCCCCTGAACCCTCCCTTGTCATGGTCACATGAAAAAAAACATGTCCAAAGTTGACAACAGTCTCCTCAGAGCAGGTATAAGGAGCTGCACAGCCACCATCCCTTCAGTTGGAACTAGCACTAATGTCCAAGCCTATACCAGGAAAATATATGAGCACCTACATAGCTGTATGGACTTAGCAATACCTGACAGGACCAAATCATCTTCCTCAAGGAAGAGAAAAGTTGTCTGGTGGACAGCAGCAATAAACAAAGTCTATAACAGAAGGACACAGTTGCTGTCCAGGGCCAAGAAGGAGCAGGTGCCAAGTTTGAATCAATCTCTTTACAGATACAAAAAAAAAAAAAAAACAAAGCACCTGGAACCACTGTAGGCACGAACTCCAACTTTATTTACACACGAATAAAACCAAAAAACCAAAAAACACTTAACTTCTTCACTGCGTTTTTCTTTAACAGTGTAACTTCATCAAGTACTACAATAATTAAAACCAACCCCTTATATAAGAATGTAATTAACCAATTAAATAATTGTCCTATGCCTGTTAAAGCAACCTTAAATAAATTAACCAACCTTACCCACAAAGGAAGCTGAAGGACTGGGTTATAAATACATACATTAAAAACATTTAAAGCATATTTAAAACATACACTTTAAAGTGTGTTTGTGCTAATACAAAATATATATATATATATAAATTAATAATTTAAATATAAAAAACTTTCAGTGAACAAGTTAATATATAAATAAATGTATACTAGCATAAACTAATCATTGTAAAACATATTAAAAACAGAGAGAAAGAGGAAGGGCACCATCATGTGGTAAAACTTAAAATTGCACCAAACTTTGTACAAATATATATAAAGAATCTTTTTTAATTTATAAATAATTAATTGATAGAGTCTTCACTTCACAAACTAGCTAACGTATATATTAATGCAATCTTTAGTACTGTTTTTTCACAGTCTTGCTGCTCTCAGGTTTAGTACAGGTACCATGGAAATATGTTCATTCAAACCTGGTGTCCTGCACGCCTCCAAAATAAGCTGCCAGTATAATTCCCTAACTTTTATCCTGTTTTCCCAATTACCACCTCTACCATCATGTGGTATCACTTCTAGCACAAAAAAAAAAAAATTAGTATCCTTACATATTGTGCTATGCTTATAAAGGGTATTATTAAAATCATTTTTATAAATATCATATAAATGTTCGTATATTCTTCTTCTTAATGCCCTTTCTGTTTTTCCATCATAAAAGGAGGTACATTTTTTACACTTAGCAAGATACACAATACCTTTTGTGTCACAGTTAGCATAATCATTACTTATAAGTAACCTATCTCTACCTAATAGTTTTTCTTTATTCATAACATATTTACACTGTGTGCATCTTCCACACCTAAATGTGCCTTTTTTCCTATCCCCTTTCTCATTTCTATGTAAATTATTTTCTAAAATGCTTTTAATATTCCTGTCCTTTCTGTAACCAAACACAATGGGTTGCTTGAAAATCATATCTAAATCTGAAAATTCCGAAAACATTTTCCAATTTTGATTCACTATCTGTTTAACTATACCCGAATTACAGTTGAAGTTCAACATAAATGCACTACCATAGTTTTTTTCTTCTTTTTCGATCACTGTCCACTACATCTCTTCCCTCATTATTTGTTAAATTAATTCCTAAAATGGGGCCAAACCTGTCTCCTCTACCAGTACTGACCTCATCCATTACTTCATTAATTATGTTTTCTGGGTATTTTCTGTCTAAAAAAAATGGTTTTAAATTACTACACTCTTTTAGAAATTCATCTTGTACAGTGGTCATTCTTGATATTCTAATATATTGCCCCTTAACCAGATTCCTCTTCTGTTTATAAGGGTGCGCACTTGTATAGAACAGATATGTATTTGAAAAAGTCTCTTTTCTATAAATCTTAGATTCCAAACTATTCTTATCAAATTTTTTTATAGATAGTAACATCCAATTAGTTTAATTTATCCTTATCAAAATTAAATGTGAATTTGAGGAAGCTAGTTGTACTGTTAATATATTGTATACATTCTACAAATGTTTCTTCTCCTGCTGTCCAAAAGAAACAAAGATCATCTAGATATCTCTTATAAAAGCTCTAGTAATATTTATAAGGGAAGATGAATAGAAACTTTTTCTCCCAAACACTCAACACAATATTTGCAAAATTGGGGGCACAACAGCCCCCCATGGCAACTCCTTGTATTTGCCTAAAAAAACTCTCCTTCAAAAACTAAAAAGTTGTTTACTAAAACCAAATCTAATAGTTCCATAATAACTTTCAATTATTTCCAATTAAATTTCTTTGTGGCCAATAAAGCATCTAAAAACCATTCCATCCCTACATCATGCGGGATGACCAAAAATAGGTCCACAATGTCCACAGTAAGAAAAATTGTGTCAATGTCAAATAACCCTTGCTTCACATTTCTTAACAAATCCCACAAGTCTTTAAGGAAGCCTTCCTGTTCTACCCAAACTTTCTTAATTTTAGCATCAATGAATTTAGCTAGAGGGTACATTTTTGAACCCCTAGCTGAAAAAATTGGCCTAATCGGGAGGGGGGGGGGGGTTGAGTGTCCTTATGCATTTTAACAATACCAGAAATTACTGGAATAAGAGATTTTTAAACAAATAAAAAGTCAAAAACTTATCAATTAATTCATCATTCAAAAGTTCTCTTAGAGTGAAATCAATTTTAGAATAGGCTATATTTATCTCATTAATGGATATTGTTTCATATCTACTCTAATCTCTTAATAATTCCTCAATTTTAGCTCCATACAGAATGTTATCCATAATGACCATTCCACCTCCTTTATCTGGTCTAGAAATCCTGATATTCTTATCTTCACTTAATTGTTTTAATAAAATCCTCTCTTGCAAGGTTAAGTTAAATGTATTCCTTGACTTGGTTAATGCATTTCTAAGTTCTCTTTCTACAACTGTGTCAAATTTTTTAAGCTGCATGTGTAAAGGAGGGTCAACTATACTTTTCTTTTTAAATATATTGTTATTGACCTTAGTAGGTGGAAGGGCCATATTTGTATTATTTTCATACAATAATTCTAAATTTTTCTTTCGAACAAATAATTTCAAATCAATTATAGTCTTACTAATATCACTTTTAAATTTGGGGACAAATTTTAGTCCTTTCAGAAAAAGCTTAAAGTGCCATTCATTAACCTCTATACTACTATAGTTAAATATATTAAAGTTTTGAAACCTAAAAACATGTCCGTTGACCTTAATGATCACCCCATTGTTAAACCTGTCTAAATTGTCATTTTGTGTCAAGTCCTCCCCTCCATATTGTGATACTGTACTTCTGGCTTGTTTCGAATTCTCTTTGACTGCCTTGGTAAAGGGAATTCTAAAGGGTCAGAAATATCATATTCCTGATTGTCATAATGTCCAAATTCTTGTTCCTCAATAACATCCCTGTAGTTATTATGACAGGCTTTATTAGTTGTACTGCTGCCCTCTAAAGTGTTCCTTTCATTACTAATGGAAAAAGTACTAAAAATTGCATTAATATATATGTTGGCTAGTTTGTGAAGTGAAGACTCTATCAATTAATTATTTATAAATTAAAAAAGATTCTTTATATATATTTGTACAAAGTTTAGTGCAATTTTAAGTTTTACCACATGATGGTGCCCTTCCTCTTTCTCTCTGTTTTTAATATGTTTTACAATGATTAGTTTATGCTAGTATACATTTATTTATATATTAACTTATTCACTGAAAGTTTTTTATATTTAAATTATTAATTTATATATATATTTTTTGTATTAGCACAAACGCACTTTAAAGTGTATGTTTTAAATATGTTTTAAATGTTTTTAATCTCTGCATTTATAACCCAGTCCTTCAGCTTCCTTTGTGGGTAAGGTTGGTTAATTTATTTAAGGTTGCTTTAACAGGCATAGGACAATTATTTAATTGGTTAATTACATTCTTATATAAGGGGTAGGTTTTAATTATTGTAGTACTTGCTGATGAAGTTACACTGTTAACAAAAAACGCGGTGAAGAAGTTAAGCGTTTTTTTGTTTTTTGGTTTTATTCATGTGTAAATAAAGTTGGAGTTCGTGCCTACAGTGGTTCCAGGTGCTTCATTTTTTTATATTTGTAAAATTATTTATGAGGCACCTTTCCTCATTTGTGGAGTGTGTTGAAGCAATCTATCCTTTGTCTGAACAAGCAAATAAGGTCACTGGTGACATCCTGTATGTCTAACTTCAAGTCCAAATTGGCCACATTCACCAAGGACAATCATGAGACCTTCTTCACATATGTCCACAATCTGAAAGGTAACACCCATCTGTTCTAAACTGGTGGCCAATAACACCGCATACACAAACACCATCAATATAGACAACACTCTGGCAGACAGGTTCAGTGAAAACTTCACCCCCTGTCCCCCCATCAGTACACCAGGACATCCCCAGCACCTGTCCCCCTCTCCTCATCACCATGGAGCAAGTCCTTAATGCCCGCTCAGAGTCTCCATGAGACCCAGTAACATCCCTGGCTGTATCCTACATGAACTCAGGCATGAGGTCTCAGCTCCATTAGACATCCTATTCAACCACAGCCTGAGCACCTGCTTCATCCCAGCTGAATGAAGGAGAGCCACTGTCATCCCTCTACACAAAGGTGGAGCATTCATTGACCCAGGCAATTATAGGCCTAACTAGCCTGATCTGCAAGGCCATGGAATGCATTATCATGGACCTTATAAATAAGGATATTGGCATCCTCCAAACGCTGCACCCCACACAGTTTGGTTTTGTCAAAGGCAGATCACGGCTGTTAAACATAGTTGACTTCTTCAAAACAGTCACCAATGCCATGGATGAGGGGAAGATGGTGCACAGTGCCTACCTTGACCTAGCCAAAGCCTTTGACACTATTCCACACTCAGGATGATACATAAACCCACAGAGCTAGGTATCAGCCAGTATGTTACCAGATGGGTAGCTAACTGGCTTATTGATAGAACCTACTCAGTCAAAGTAGGGGAAGTCATCTCTAGTAGTAGACCCATAACGAGCAGTGTACCCCAAGGATCAGTCTTGGGGCCTCTACTGTTTGGCATATACTTGTCTGAGGTGCAAGCCACAACCAGTTATCTCTGGCTGACCATGTCTGCAGATGACTGAAAGCTGGGTGCTGTCTTAAATTTCCCTAGTGATGTGAGCACCCTCCATAAGGGTTTTACCCAAACTAATGAGTGGTACCAGAAACATGGCCTTAAAATGAATGCAATGAAATGCATCATTATCCCCTTTGGGGAAATTGTTATCCCCACTACTTATGACATTAATAACAATGTACTAAACATGCCATCAGTCGTGAGGACATGGGCACCCAAGTTGATAGCAACATGACTTTTGACCACCACGTTGCCTCCATTATACAGAAGGTTGTCTACATGGTCCACCTCAAAAATCAGGGTATGTCATTCAGGAACAAGGAGGTCATAACATCCCTGTACTCCTCCCTTACCAGAACCATTATTGAGTACAATGCCCCCTTTGGCATGTACCTTGTCATGCACATGCAGCAGTTGGAGAGACCACAGAGGTTCCTGACCAAGAAAATCCAGGGTCTCAAACATCTATCCTATACAGATAGGCTAAAAGCCCTGTCTCTCTACTCAGTCTCATACAGACTGCTCAGAGGTGACCTGCCTCTGGCATACAAGGCCATGTCCGACCCAGCCTTGATAGAGTTGCTGCATATCCATAAGACAAACTAAACTTACACAACCAGCATGCAAGGCTTTAATCTGGTCAGTGACATGAATAGAACTTGTTTGCAGGATAGATTTGTGTCCCAAAGACTCGGCTATCTGTGGAATAGAGTCCCTCTCCATGTCATGAAGAGTACCTCTCTAGCCCTCTTTAAGAGGAACCTGGACGACTGGATGGGAAACAGAACATACACCCCTGGGATCATACCTGTGTCCCTCCTGGACTGGGGAAATATGTGCTGACTTTGAAGGAACATGAAAAAAAGTCTTGGCTAGGGCTATAAGGGCCTCTTGCCCAATGACCTAGTATCATCTTATGAACCTATGAACCTATTACTGTAGATGTTTGCTATAATCATTTCAGACTGTCCTGCAGTGTTGTCTGAAATTATTCCCTGTGAGTTTGAACTCTGTATTTATTGTACTGATTGAATATTGTCTTGTTCCTTTATTAGTTATTAAATATAGGTAAACTTTATAATTGTGTCTTATCTGTATAAAACTAAGTAAGCTCTTAAAGTATTTGCATGTGCATTTGGTGACACTATATAGCCCACTTCAATAGGCTCAGTCTTGGTCACACTTACCATCTGGCTAATAGGGACATCACACAGTAGGATTCGTCACCCTTTGGTAAGGGCCTTACAGTAGCTGATAAAGAGCTGGATTGTGGCAGTTGAAACTACCTTTAAGTGTGGGCAAAAGGGGCCATAGCTGGTAAACATGTACCAGCCTTTCCCAGGTGTGTGTGATTAATAAATCAAATCTCAAAGTGTGTGTGTCAGCTACTTGAGCAGGTACACACAGCACCAGTCAGACAGAGAGGGTGATGGATGTTTTGGCTTGGGTGCTCTGCTGAGATGTTAACCATATAGCTGTGCCAGTGGGGAGTCTTACTGGGGATCTGGAGAGAGAGAGAGAAACAAACCCCAGACCGACTGTGATCTCTGTGTGCTCTGAAGGGTAATTGTAATTTATTGTGTGTGTAGTTATCATCCTCCTATTGTGTACGTCCCTCACTGGTGGTAGTGGTGAGGATTGAGGCTACTTGATTACTGAGCAAGTGCAGGGGCATCACACTGACAGTATGTACTGATAGATACAACTGGCATATCACATCATGTACCATACTTGAGCCCCTCTCAGTCTGCCAATGTCATACAGGATTATTTCACAGATTGTCCAGGTCTCCCTGACCATTCCTGACATATTCTGGCTAGGTTAGTGTGTACCCCACACCTGTATCGGATTGCCTTACACCTATGGGTAGCATACCTGGTGAGCCCCTGCAGCAGGACAGCAGGTTATAGGTACTAGTAGTGGGGGGATTCTGGTTCTGGATCAGCAGCAATGCATACATACTGAGCATCCAATGTAAGAGGATGGACACAGTAACAGATATTCATGTACCATTACTGTGTCCCCAGGGGTCTGTCATGTCACAGACACATTCCCCAAATTCTGTGGGCAACCATCACGTATTGTCCACCTGGTGTGTGGGAATAGACATTTGTCTGGTGGGGGAGGAGGTCTACATCTCTCAGGCACATGTACACATTTCACAAACATCTGGGTACTACAGATGTCAGACACCTATGAGGAAGTCACCCTACACCACATATGCACTGTTCTCTCTTATTGTGTACCTCAGATGTTCCTCGAATGTCCACATGCACCTGTAGTAGCACTCACCTATTTGTTGGATGCAGGCTGGATGACATGGTACTGTAACATTGCCCATAGGGGACACCCAGCAGTCAATGGGAGCGATGTGTGTGAACAGATAACAACACAATCTGTCTCAGCAGTCAGGCCATTTCTGGTAGTCCTGGTACCATCCCAGATTACTAGGCTATGGGCCTTGAACAGCCATATGGGTAGGCCACATGTCAGCCCATGTCTATGCCAGGCAGCAGCTGATGTCCCCATCAAACAGGCACACAGGTGGTATCCCAAGGGTGTATGTGCTGTTAACCATCCATCTGACCAGGTTACGCCTGCAAAGGTTTAGGTAGCTACCCTGCCTGATGTGGACAGTGTGCCCATTCCACCAAAGGGTGATTGTGTGTAACACACATGTGAGCTGCCAACAAGGCCAGTCCAAGTCACTCACCAGGTTGAGGGTGTGTGTGTATGTGTTAACATAGTAGAACATGACTTGCACTCATGCAGCAGTCCCAGCAATATGGAGTCCACAATTGCCTTGCATGCCATAGTGAGGTCACTCCTGAGGAGTATGTATGACACCATGTAGAGGGTTGGCCTTATAGGTATAGGTGTATGGTAGATGTTTGATGGTCTGGTATTCCCTGTTGGGGAACCTCTGTGATGCCCCCAGCTACTGCATGTGCCATCTGATGTGAATGATGAATGGAGGATTATGCATGTTAATGGTCCTCATGGGGGGAACAAGAAACATCAGGATCAGGGCAGCAATACATGATGTAATGCCAGTATGCTGACAATACCCACACACATACTGTACTGATAGATGGCAGGGGTGTGATGTGGGTGTTAGTGGTGATAGTGCTAGCAAAAGTGGATGTGCAGGGTCTGTGCATATTGGTGGCCAATGCATGTGGTCCTGTGATGTGTTACCCTGTTCATGTCTTTCAGGTGTGATATACTGCAGATGCAACCCACCCTTCTTAAACGCTGAGACTGTGGCAATCATCAATGCCCTCAGACTCCATCACAGGGTAATGTTAGGAAGGAGCTGGCAAAACCTGCAGGAATACACTGCCCTGTGGGCAAAACTGGTAGTGACTGTCAACAATGTGGGACACCGGGACAGGGCCTACAAACAGGTCCGACACCATGCCACAGACCTTGTACACAATGCATGGCAAAGTGCTACAGGTGTGGCCAGGGACCATGCTGGCACAGGTGGAGGGCCTGCTACTCAAGCAGCATTCACAGCTACTGAGGAGTTCCTCACAAACCTTGGTGCAGCCACTACCACTCAGGAAACCATCACAACATATGTCGTGGTGGTGGGTGGCACAGAGTCAACAGCCGAGATGCATGCAGGTAAGGCCCCAGTGGGCATCACATCAATACTGTAGCATTCATAGTAGCAGCCTTTGCATACATGGATGCATATGTCAGGTCAAACTGCATTTGTGTACTGTACATGTTCATGATTGCGCATATTATCTTGTACCAATGCCACATGTGTGTGTGCTGACAATACCTTTCCCCCACAACTACATAGGTCCTTCTGGTGTGGCTGGTGAACAGCAACCTGAAGTCGCTGAGTGTGGAACTGTCTTGTTGTGGCTCACCAATACCATAGGCATGTTGAGGGCAGCTGGTTTTCCATGCACACAACTGTTATGCTTAGCCATATTGCAGTATGTGCATGCTCATGTGTGGTGGAGTTAACTGTGGTGCATCACATTGGTCATCACGGGAGCCGATTTTCAGGAGCTGTAACATAGTGACACATACTGTTGTATAGCTGTTGTCACTGTGCTATACAGGGCTACATTAGTATTGTGTACATGGGTGCACTGTGTGTTAGGTGAAGGTCCATCACATACTGTGACTCCTCACATATCTCACAGGTGCATAGTAGTAGCAACATTAACTGGATGTAGCTGCACTGCATGTTGTTGAGGGCCTGTCCAGAGTGTATGTGTTGGGGTCCGAATGTGTGTCATGCATGTCATCATTCAGAAAGTGTGGTCTGTATAATGTCTTTGTGCCACCTCACCTGTATGTGTGTGTGTGTGTGTGTGTGTGTGTGTGTGTGTGTGTGTGTGTGTGTGTGTGTGTGTGTGTGTGTGTGTGTGTGTGTGTGTGTGTGTGTGTGTGTGTGTGTGTGTGTGTGTGTGTGTGTATCAGCAAACATTGTAGTGCAGGTAGTAATTTACATATGTTGTCTTCCCCTCACAGGTGAACATAGGGGTTGGGGTATCACCCCCTCACAACCTGGTTTCAGTGTCTTATCAGACTCTGATGATGATGGTGGTCATAGTGGGGCACAGGTGGGGTTGTTGTGGGATGAATCTGTAAAATTGGTTGACATCCCACTTCCAGCCCACACATACCCAGTCCCCAGCAGCCACAGATATTGGAAAGTTGGAGGGTGGTGGCATACAACAGGCTAGTGTGGCAACTATGGCATTTGTAAGTGTAGATGTCTGCCATAGCCAAAGAGCTGGTGAGGTCCCACACAGGCAGATTGACAGGGGTGCTCAAAGAAGGACTGCTGCCCATCCAGCCCCTGTCAGAGGTGTCACAGCAGGTGTCACCCAATGCATGTTTAGGTCCATCATGGAAGCACAGGCACATTGTGAGCAGTACACCAGACAGATGCTCAGGGTCATGGATGCAACACTACCTGCCATATGTGATGACCTTCATGGCATTGCTGATGCCATAAGTCATTTTGTTGATGTCATGGATAGATAGTGGGGTGAGACATTGTCAGTTCTCAACCGTGCAATGTATGTGCTTGAACATGTGGTGGGAGTAGGGCATTGGACACATGGATGTAGGTCAGCAGCAACATCAGCTGAGAGCCTACGTGGCAATGCACATTCACACTCCCATAGTGGCAGTACCACCAGCACTACTGAAAGGAGGGTGCTGTCCACACCACACCATAGCAGGCCATGGACATATGGTCCTGGGCATTCTCTTGAGGGACATGGAATTGACAGACAGCAGTCACCATCAGGAAGTAGTGCCACATCTGGCCTTGGGTCTGGTGGCACTACTGACACTCATGGCAGAACCAGTTCCTGTGTCCATGGCCAGAGACTGTGTATTGTATAATCTTCCATGTAAGGTTCATGGCTGTCCAACATACCCACATGTATGGCTAGCACATGGCTTGACTGTGGGCATACACACACATTACTATCACATGCAGGTTACCACAAGACACACACAGCTCCTCTCCATGGCCCATCTGAATACCACCCCTCCAGGCACACACAAATGATGTTAATTGTATGGCCCGGCCTAGGCCTTTGGCAACCCTACACAACACCCTGTGCATGTGATGATACCTGTGCCACATCCCTGTTATCCATACCATTGATGCAGGGACATGCTAATGTGTGTCTAATGCACAGGGTGAATATATGTCAGTGTGTATTGTAGTTCTGCCGTGTAAGGTGCTGTCTGATAGTAATTGTCATGGGTACACATCAAAATGTATGTACATTTCTGCCATGATGAATTATTGCTGTTAGTACTGCTGACTGACTGTTGTCTCACATACCTTATTCTGTCTCTGTTCCAGGTGTCTATGTGTGTATGTACAGCCTGGGGAGCTGCTAACATTACTGAAGCTAAGTATGGCAGAATGGAAACACTGTGACCTTTTCATTGCCAAGGTACTGCTGTATATGTGCATGTTTAGCTAGGTGTGTATGCAGACAACAGTGTGTCAGGGACAATGGGGGCCAACAGTGTAACCTTGCATGATACCCCTTGACACAGCTAGCTAGCCTTCATACATGTTACCTGGGTGTTCCATAGGACTACAGATTCAAAGATACAGAGGAGGTTACTGGAGTACCGGCCCTATGTCCATCACAAGCCTGTACATTACTTTATCCCCAACAGTATCATCAAGCAGCACCTGATGTCTATGCCCTTGCTGGACACAGGTTGAACCACAGGGACAGAGTTTTTTTCCCATCCACTCAACCTAGATGCAGTTGATGAGGGTATATATGGTACTGTGTTTGACATGTTTGGGGAGTGTAGTCCTGACACAGGGCAGCCTCTGGGGAGCCAAACCTGACTCTCCAGTGTGTGTTTCTACTATCTCATATGTGAGTCAGGCCTCTCGTGCCAGGAATGCACACAGAGTTATACTGTCATACATGAGGCAGCTGTTGAAGGACTGAGTACAACATTGCCATCTAGTCATGCCGCAGACACCTGTGGACAACCTGACTGGTGACCAGTGGGGCAGTACTGATTACAGGCTGTCTGCATGGAACAGGTGTTGCGGGCCATGCCTGACCTTTGTGGGTGTTAACATAGACTTTACAGTTTCTGCAGATGTCTGCATAGATGCATAGCAAACCAGCCATGCTACTAATGTAATGTTGTACCGACTGAGGACTATTCAGAGGTAATGTCCACCTTTTGTTTGGATGAGGTCCCTTTACATATGTGGTGACCCACATACAAGCAATTCCTGACCACTGCCATTACTTGTTGCCTGAATCCAACATTGCTGCCATCCTGAGTACCCAGGTCTGTCATCACAGTCTGTGTGTTTATGGGGTTGGTGCTGATATGGGAAATACTGGGAACATGTACTTGCCATATGTCATGCTGACACTGTAGTCTGCATTCACCTCAAGGCCAGGACCCTGACACTATTCCATACCCAGTGTATAGCCCATTGCAGTGTGCTTACAGCAGTTTTGGGCTCAATGTCAGACTGCACAATACTTACAGTTGACACAGCCTTAGGCTGGACCTACGTATGTGGGTGGTAGCAGTTAGCATTCATGCCTATATACACGTGGGTAATTGGGGGCAGCAAGTGGTCACAGGGCCTTCACATGTCTACATAGGTAATGTCACACAAATAAAGTGTCATAGTAGCAAAGCAAAGGACGTCCTGTGTGTTGCAATTGTCATGGGTATGGTATGTCCTGCTAACTGTTATAGTACAACATTCATAATTTCATTTGATATAGATAACCATTGTGTGACAATCTAGTGTGTGATGATTGTGACACATAGAGACACAGATTGTGGTTGTCACCTTATCAAATGTGGACTATGGGACATGTCTTGTTGTAACGTGACAGTTAGCAGGACATACCATACCCATGACAATTGCAACACACAGGACGTCCTTTGCTTTGCTACTATGACACCTTATTTGTGTGACATTACCTTAGTTTATGCTATTTGTCATAACATTACAGTGCTTCTGATGTGCAATAACTGTTCTATGCAATTAGTAGACAACTGTATGAAATACTTGTCCTACGCTCTGGGGACCTCTGTATTGTTTCAGTTGTTGTCACAGATCAAAACTTGCCAAACATGGACTGCAACCTGCAGGGTGGTACAGATGGTGGCTATATCTGTGTACACATGTCTGCAGATTGTCCAGATGTTTGACACAAATTTGACCTTTGTTTGTCATAACATTGTGGTTATCTGGCAAACTGTTTGAAAATCATGACATACTAACATTACAGATTAATGACGGATATTGTCATGTAACAACACATACCGTTTGGAAAATACATTCAAATGCACAACCTGTTCTGATATCTACTTTCCATGCATGTCACAGCAACATGTGAAGGTTCTGCTCAATGTTTGGTCTTTGCCCCACTTTTCCATATGGTCTTCATCAGATGTCTTTCTGTGAGGGCTTGAGAGGTTTGGAGGTTTGCTGGGGTCCATAACACAGTTAGACTGCTTCAAGGGGATGTACACACACACACACACACACACACACACACACACACACACACACACACACACACACACACACACACACACACACTCATGAAATGCCCTTGCTGATAGTAGAACCTCTACCTGCCTAGTTTTACAAACAATACTGCTATATACATAACACAAGCACCACAGAGCTACTATAGTGTTGCAGTGTCTGCCACTATTATTCAAGTGGGTGACAATTGCAGGTGCTGTTAGGATTGCCAATTGGGGGGTTCTCAGGCCCTTAACATGGTGCAGCCATCTGAAACATACACACACTGCTGCATGGGGACATGCATTGAAACAGACATGCACACAGAGTTGACACTTTTCCAATTAGAAGACCTACCTATTTCGTTATGTAGAATACATAGCAACATGATTATTGCATTCGCTACACTGCCTTTGTGTTAGGAAATATGTAACTGTGCTTGTAAGGTGGAAGACATCTGTGAGGGCCATGACTAAGTTGGCAATGGGGGAGTTAACAGAGTGGAACAGGCACACAAAATGGTATACCTATCGCACACATACAGGCAAGACAGCCGCAGGAGATCTGCATACAGAAACACATGCACTCACACAGCTGGAAATGGTCAGATTGCAACCCCTACCTATCTACTTGTATGTACTATAGTGCTACATACATATTGCATGCGCCACAGGGATTAAATGCCAGGCAAATAAGTCACAACCTCCTACACCAATTAATCTTGGGAATGCCTTTATGGATGGTGGGATAAACCATGCAAAATTGTGACTGTTCTCACATATTGCTCTTACAAACCTGGACAAGTGATAGGGTAAAAGACTTTGCATCACCATGATGTTTCAGACAGATATGACATCTGAAGCTGACATGTGTAACTATGGCAACTGTCACGTATTTGCCAATGATGTGTCATAAAACCCCATTGTTAGGAGACATGGACCACATATATGTTGCAAACATCTGGTCATTCTGCATACATCTGTACAGATGTGTGGTATGGCGTACAGAGTTTAACATGGTGCATGTAAGGTGGATGGCAGCAACAGGCCCTTTAAAGTAATGCAATGAGGAGGGGGTCAACACATCTTAAAATAGTATGACCATCACACACAACAGCCACAGGGGATATGCTTCACCCACAAATACACATATATAGTAGTATAGTTGACTGTACTGAGATTCAACCCCCTTCCTACCTACTTGTATGCACTATAGGGCTACCTACTTATCGCATGCACCACGGAACTTATATGCCTATAAAATAATGCAGTGTGGGGGCACCAGGGTGGAACAGGCCTCAAAATGGTATCTCTCACACACAGACACACACACACACACACACACACACACACACACACACACACACACACACACACACACACACACACACACACAGCAGGTGAAGTGAGATTACAACCCCTACTTGACTACTATTACACAATAGAAGTCATCTTCATACTGGCATGTGCCAGAGATTGCTATGGGCGTGCAACTGTCTGCATCAGGACATCACTCTATGCCTTTCAGGGTGTTTCCCTCTCTCTCTGTATGCCTCTCTCTCTCTCTCTCTCTCTCTCTCTCTCTGTCTGTCCCTCTCCCTATATCCATCTCTGTCTGTCTCTACCTCCCCCTGTCTCTACCTGTCTATAATTGATATATTTGTATATGTTACCTATATATATATATATATATATATATATATATATATATATATATATATATGTATGCCTATCACACTCAAAAGATGCAGATATATTACCTATGTGCCACCTCCAGGTAGCTGCAGGTAATCCTGCCTGATGGGGGTGGGGAGACACAGTTAAGGTGTACCTAGCTGTCTGCATGCGAAGACATATCTGGACAACAGAGTTGTATAGTCAGATGTGGGTTTCTACATTGGCTGTAATTCTCTAAGTGTAGGAGCATGTCCAGTAAGACTTTCAATAGTAAGAGCTGGACTCCATTCCAGAAGTAGCTGTAGTCTGGTCCAGAACTTTGCGTACTAAAGCTGAATGGCTGATGAAGCTGTGTAAACAGTCCAACACCTCAGTGATATACTGTATGAGGAATCTCCTGGCTGTGTGCTATCCTTAATAACTGATTTATATTCTGGTATGGGTACAGAGTGCATTGGACTGAGCAGAGTTTCCCATAATATGTGAGGTGTATTCTACATAGCACTGTGATTTCCTGGTATGTGAGTGGCAGATAAGTATAGAGTTATGTGAGGGAACACTAACACACATTTGTTTACATACACTGCAGGGAACTCTGTTACAACACAGATTGTTCTAGTGTGTACATTCTATCTTTGGCCAGTGTTTTCCTTCTGTAGTGCAGTCATGGCCTTTGTCCACAGTTGCTGCTATGTATTTGTAGTTATGGTGTGAGTGGGTAGAAGTCGTAGCATCATACACAGGGTTACAGACCTCACACCTCTGGCTGTACCTGTTTAGTGGGTTGTGCATTATTGTGCCTCATAGATTTGCTGTGGTCCTCAGATGTGTTGCACTATTATCGTCAGGTTACAGGTTGGCCATAGCTGTCAGACTCTTACAGATGGACATCTGGACAGGCCTATATATAACAGTCAGATACAAGCCCAGACATGGGGGTAGGCACTTAATATTGCTCTTCCAAACGTACAGAATTGGTGGAATGGTATATTAGCTTACAATTACATTTGGGGATGACATCTGCATCTCTTCTGTCTGTCACTGCTGTTTCCACATCAACCTTTATTGGTTTTCCAATAGTTTGTCAGGCAAATGCAATGTTATGAGAAGCAGAACAGATACATGAGGCATATGTGTGGACATTCTGTGACACCCTGTTATTCCACGGGTATGGATGGTGCCCACTTATTGTTGCCAGTACTGACACAGTGACATGGCAGCCTTTAGATCCTGGCAGTTGACTTGTCAAAACTTGCTGTTGTAGGCACTGTATAGGTTACTCCGACCTGTGTACTGTCCATATGTGTGGCCCCCTGTCCCTCCATTGTCCAGCTTTCCTGCAGTAACAAATATTGAGTTCTGGCCAGTGTGTAGAACTCCTGCCATTGGCATAGCTGACATGCAAAATAGTTGCCACGGCCAGTCTCAAACCATGGACTCTGACGACTGCAGTACTGCACTTAGACCACTAAGTCACAACAGCCACCAGTAAGTGGTGTCTACTTGCTGACACTATTAGCTGCAAACATACATAGCACATTGACCCCTGCATATTGTAGACATAGGTTCATAGGTTCATATGTTCATACTAGGCTATCTGCTCTAGGGCATTTATAAGCCTAGCCAGAGTATGTTTGGCTTTCGCCACCCATTTTAAATTAATTTTGCTATGTCCTTTTTCGAGGTTAGTATACTGTGCCTCTGTCTAACAGTGACACAGAAGTGATACCCGGGGTAAACTTACGATCTCCCATCCACTCATCAAGATTACTCTTGAAGAGAGTCAATGAGGGACTCTGCCTAACCTGGACTGGGATTTTATTCCAAAGTGAAGGGAGCCTCTGGGTTATGAATCTGTCCCTCCAGCATGTCCTATTTATTTCAGTGCTGAGGTTCAAGTCTCTCGAGCGCATAGCTTGATGGGATTTGGATTTTCTGAGGTGCAGCATGTCCATTAATTCTGGGTTGGACATGGCTTTATACGTCAGGCACAGATCGCCTCTGAGCAGGCGGTATGCCACTGAGTAGAGCTGGAATTTCTTTAACCGGGCAGCATATGGCATCTGTTTGAGCCCTTTGATCCTCTTGGTGAGGTACTTTTGGGTTCTTTCCAGTTGCTGCAGGTGTCTGGTAAGGTACATCCCAAAAGGGGCATTGTACTCAATTATGGGCCTGATGAGGGATGAGTAAAGAGGCACGATGACCTCCCCTGATCTCGATGTGAATCCCTTCATGATTAGGTGGGCTATATAAAATGTTTTTCTAACCGCTTTGGCCACATGGTTGTCAAATGAGAGATTGCTATCAACTTGGGTCCCCAGGTCCCTAATTACTTCTTCTGTACTTAATGGATTACCACCTATGTGGTAATTTGTGGGCACTTTGTTTTTGCCAAAGGGGATGACTATATACTTTTTGGCGTTTAGCTTGAGGCCATGGCTCTAGCACCAGTTGTCTGTTTCTATGAGGCCATTTTGGAGGATGCTTGTGTCGGCTGGAGAGTCGATTATGGCGCCCAGTTTGCAGTCATCTGTGAACTTGGTCAGCCGCAGTCCTTCCGTGTTGGCCTGTACCTCCGTGAAATATATACCGAACAAGAGAGGTCCCAGGACTGAGCCTTGTGGGACGCCACTTGTAACTGGTTTGGAGTCTGACATGGCTCCAGCAATTCTAACCATGTGGGTTCTGTCCTTGAGCCAGTTTGCAACCCATCTAGTGACATAGGGGTTTATATTTAAGCTGGTGAGCTTATCTATAATGCCCGAGTGGGGTATTGTATCAAAGGCTTTTGCGAGGTCCAGGTAGGCTGTGTGGACCACCTTCCCCTCGTCAATGGCCTTGGTGACTGTTTCAAAGAAATCGACCAGGTTTAAGAGGCAGGATCTGCCCTTAACAAAGCCGAACTGGGTAGGATCCAGTGTCTGTAGGTCCCCAATATCTTTATTTATGAGGTCCATGATGATCCTTTACATAGCTTTGCAGACCAAGCTAGTCAGGCTTATGGGGCGATAGTTTCCAGGATCCGTTGAGGCACCACCTTTGTGGAGAGGGACCACTGTTGCTGTACGCCACTCTTTCGGTACATACCCTGTAGTAAGGCTGAGATTGAACAGTAGTTTTATGTTTGGGTTTAGCTCTTCTTGAGTTCATGTAGGCGCAGCCGGGACACCGCCTGGTCCCATTGATGCTGTGTTTTTTGCTTTGGAGTGGGCAGCTCTTACCTGAGCATCTGAGATGTCAGGGGGCAGCACTCTGCTGGGATAGATATTTGCCCTTTGGTGGGAGGGTGGAGTTTGCTGAACCTGTCAGCTAGGATGTTGGCAATGTCTGTGGGTTCGTGTATTTTTGTCATTTTGGACTAATTCTGAGCATATCTGGGAATTCCCACCCAGGTTCCTAACATAACTAAAGAAAGCCTTGTGATTATCCTTAGTGTCCTGTGCAATTTTTCTCTCAAAGCTGGCCTTAGACGATTTTATGAGTGCCCGTAGTTTTTGCTAACACTGATCAGAGATGCCATCCCTTTTTGGGATTTTGCTCTATCATGTAGTAGCTTCCTCCTTCTGTTGTATAGTTTGTTTATGGCTGGGGTCCACCAGACAGGACGTCTGCCTTTGGAGGATTGGGTCTTGGTTTTATTTGGGATTGCATGATCCATGCATTCCTGAAGGTGTTCATAGAATGCGTTTATAAAGGATTCTGCGGTCTGGGCTGTATTTTCCACAAGCCCAGGGGCTTTGAAGGATTCCACCTCGGTTTTGAGGAGTGTGAAATTTGTTTTAGAGAAGTTTTTCACTGTGGTTTTCTGAGCAGGGGGTGGGGTCTGGATGTGAATATCCAGTGAGATTTGTTTATGGTCTGATCTTACCAGTGAGGGATACACTTCTGGTCTGGAGCATAGAGTCCCCATGTTGGTGATGATCAGGTCCAGTATGTTTTCCCCTCTTGTGGGAGTGGTAACAAGTTGTTCCATAGCATTTGAGTTTATAAATTCTAGGAATCTTTGGGCTAGGGTGTTCGAGCTAGAGTAATGCTCCCAGTCTATGTTTGGATAGTTGAAGTCGCTGGAACGTTATCAAGTTGATTGTGACAGCCCTAGCAATATGTGGCCTGCTACTATGACCTTACAGACATAGATTTTACTGCAGTTCTATGTGAACACAGGTGCGTTGAGGGGAGGGGGGCATACCTCTCAAGTGTACACATCTTCACAGACTGTGCAGATGTTTAGCTCATAATTTGGGCCCATTTCTCATAATATTGTGGTTGTGTGGCAAATAATGATGAATATGTTACAAACTGAAGTTAGAAAGTAATTACAGGCATGAGTTTCAGACTTTTTGACCTTCAGAGACTTCATGCTACTGCAACAGTTGTTATTCTATCAACTTTCTATGTTTCTAAGTGCAATATTTGCAACTTGTCCCTATTGTACGTGTGACCCCCTGTCCCTCCATTGCCCAGCTTTGCTGTAGTAACAAATATTGCCTTCAGACAGTGTGTACAATGCCTACTGTAGGTTTAGCTGACACGGCCAGTTTGGAACCACAGGCCCTGTCAACCACAGTGCTGTACTTAGATGACTAAACCACAACCAGTAAGTGTTGTCTACTTGCTGACACTATTAACCACAAACATACATAGCACATTGGCCCCTGCATATTGCAGAAATGGAACATGTTATCAAGTTGATTGTGACAGCCCTGGTAATGTGTGGCCTGCTGCTATCACCTTACAGACATAGATGTTACAGTAGTTCTATGTGAACATGTGTGTTGAGGGGAGGGGGGCATACCTCTGAGCTGTACACATCTTCACAGACTGTGCAGATGTTTAGCTCATAATTTTGGCCCACTTGTCATAATATTGTGGTTGTGTGTCAAATAATGGTGAATATGTTATAGACTGAAGTTAGAAAGTAATGACAGACATGTGAGTTTCAGACTTCGTGACCTTCAGAGACGTCATGCTACTGCAACAGCTGTAATTCTAGCAACTTTCTATGTTTGTAAGTGCAATATTTACGACTTGTCCCTGTTGCATGTGTGGCACCCTGTCCCTCCATTGACCAGCTTTCCTGCAGTAACACATATTGCCTTCTGGACAGTGTGTACAACTCCTACTGTAGGTGTAGATGACATGCAAAATAGCTGGCACGGCCAATCTGGTACCACAGATACTGTCAACCACAGTACTGTACTTAGACCACTAAACCACAATAGCCAACAGTAAGTGTTGTCTAGTTGCTGACAGTATTAACCATACACAGACATAGAATATTGACCCCTGCATATTGTGGGCATGGAAAAAGTTAGCAAGTTGATTGGCACAGCCGTGGGAATGTGTGGTCTGTTGCTATTACCCTACAAACATATATGTTACTGCATTTCTATGGGAACATGGGTGTGTTGGGGGAGGGGGGCATACCTCTCAATTATGCAAATTACCACAGACTGTCTAGATGTTTGCTTCATATTTCAGGTCCATTTAGCACAGTACTGTGGTTGACTTGGAAAATACTGGCATATCATTACAGATCGGAGTTAGAAAGTAATGACAGACATTTGAGTTTCAGACTTCTTACCCTTCAGAGACATGAGGCAACAGCAAGACCTGTCGTAATATCACTGTCTAAGTTTGTCAGAGCAATATTTCATAACTGTCCCTATTTGTGGCCCTTTGCCACACATTTCTTTATGGCTTTGTAAAGCTGTCTTGCTGGGAGAGGCTGAGAGGTAGTATGGGACTCCAACATTGCCGTCCATGCATGTGACTTATGACCCTGCAGATTGTTAGTTCCCCACATATACTGCAGTGGGTTTTTTCACTCAAGGGACTACTGCATATTCTGTGGAAGCCAGTATTTGCGGACATTTCTTGTTGTCCCACATAGCTGGCAGTTGTCTGCTGCTATCCTAGTAGACCACCCCATTCCCTTGCATACATGCAGCAATACCATAGATATGCTACCACAACATACTATGCCATTCATTAGTTGTTAAGAAGAGTGACTTATCCTGTGACTGGGGCAGTTGCGAGGATAGTGCTTCAGGGCTGACTCTGTTGGATGCATGCGTTATACAGCCGACACATGGTAAGGTACAGGTAGTGTGATGCATGTGGCATCCTTTTTACTATGTGTCCGAGTTAGAGAGAGGTGTCAGTCCTTGGGTCCCTATGGTGTCAGCGTATGTGCTATGTGTTGCCTCTTTGCCAAGGCTAGGGCGTACTGGGCATGCCTACTTCTGCCTACAGGGACAGGCTGAGGGGGTTCATCCTCTGGGTCCCCCTGTGCCTGTAGAAACCTTGGCAATGGTGGGGGGCTTTGTCTCCCTTCTCTGTGATGTTCCTGCTGCAGCTGTTTCCACATGATTATATTGTGTAGCTTGGCACATACTATGAACATGTGTGCATATGTGGCTGTAGAGTGCTGCAGGGTTCCACTAGATATGTCAAGGCAGTGGAAATGTGACTTGAGCAGCCCCAACACACACTCTACAATGTTCCAAGTTTGTATGTGTGCCTCATTATGGCGTTCTTCCATGTGTGTGTGCATTTTTGATGGGTGTCATCATCCATGGTTCCAGTGCGTAGCCAGCATCCCCCATTAGATGGCCATACAGGATGTCCCCCTGGTAAATGCCTGGTGCAGCTGTGAGGCATGCCAGATGTGGGAGTCGTGATATCTGCCAGGGCTGCCAGCACACACATTGATGATAAGAAGAAGACAGGAAGCATATTTTTAATTTCATGGTTTTAGAAATAATAAATAAAAGTAAGAGGGGAGGTGATATAAGGAATAAGGTAGAGGAAGCAGAACAAAGATGGATTTTATTACTTCAGGCAGATAGGTCTCTTGGAGTGAACAATGCTGTTTCCTTGAAACCTTTTTTAAAATCCAGACCACTAAAACATTAAGTAATATGGATTATTACATAAAATGTGTCTGTTATATGCATACTTTATTTTATCTTATGTAGAATATAAGGCAAATTGATATACTGATGTATGCAATTTTAATTAGTCTATGTCATAGTTCTATATGTGTTTTCATTGGTTGAACCATATTTTAAATACCAATGTTTTAACTGTTTTTATGAGTCTGAAGAAGCGATCAGCTGACTTAGATCGTGAAAGCGCTTACTCTTGTTTAATAAAGGGCAATTGATGTGAAACTGCAAGTGAACTGTTTCCTACCTTGACTACTACATCTCAGTTACATTTTTTGGCTTTATAAAGGGCACTACTGTGAAGCTGCAAGTGATTTATTTCCTGACGTAGATTATTCCATTTTTATCTTCAGCTGTGGTCTAACCATTGGTCTTTTCATTTTTTTCGCTTGAGGTGTATACCAGGCGTTTATCCAGCTTTTGTTTTCTTTCATTTGTTTTTTTTTTCACATTGATGATAATGTCCTGGGCATTGCACATGACCTGGCAGTTGATGGAGTGATAGCCCTTGCAGTTGACGTAGACTCTACCCTCCTCACTGGGTGGTGCTTTGATGTGCACATGAGTGTACTCTATGGCACCCAGTACCTCTAGGTAGTGAGCTAAACAGTGGAAGAGATGCATATTGCTGGTCCTCAGGGGTGCTGGGGAAATAAATGTGCTCACTGGCATGTCTTAGCATGACATCCAGGAACTGGTGGAGTACCCTGGATGCGAATGCCTGTGAGACCCCCATGATGTCTCCAGTAGGTCATTAGAAATTACCTGTAGCTAGTATTCTTAAGGCTAAACATACCTTTGTTTTAACTGGGATGGGTTCCCCTCTGTTGCCTCTGGGTCAGAGCTCAGTGAGTTGCTGTAGTATGTCCCTGTCCACCCTGTAGTGCTCTACTATCTCCAGCTCATGTAGCCCCTGAAAGGTTACCCTGGGTCTCAACACTCTTCTCCTTCTCAGTCTGGGACAGTTGTCAGCATCATTGTCATCACTGCCGTCAGTCTGTAGCATGTAGAGATGTAGCAAAGCAGCAGCAGCCCCTATCATTTTGTCAGTTAAAATTCCCAAGTGTGCACTCCAATGGTGCAGAGTATGTGGGGAAATCAGATGGAAGGGTGTCTGCATACTTTATAGTGGTGTCCTGCAGATGCGGCCTTTGTGATTGGCTGATTATGATACATTTCACCTGCCAGCTCCATTATTGAGGGGTTTGAATGGGCCACTTTGAGGGCAGAGGGTTTATTAGTCATTTATAGTTGACTGCCTTTTGTCTGCTATTTCCTTTTATTTTTTTTTTCCAGTTTCCTCCAGTTTTAACCCATGAAGCTAGTATAAACTCTGTTGAGCAGAAAGAACCCTCCCCTGTACATGAGCACTCTCAGCATTTCTCTCACCACCTAAACACAACTAAGCAGCCTCAGACACCCCCCTCATTCTTAGCTGTGCTTAGCTGAGTGTAAACAGAAGCCATGGAGCTCCAATGTGCTTACACAAAGCATGACACACCCCCTTTTCATGTCAGCTGCCTCTTCTACCTACGCCACCATGTTGTAGCCCCTACACCATTAGGTACCTGCAGACATGATGGCCCATTTTGCTATTCAGTAAACTTAGCTAATTTGCATACACCTAATTACCTATACCCTAGTTAAAGCATTACATGACAGCCTACGTCCTTAGCAACCACTGTTACCTGCCATTGTATGAGTCTGCATACTGGCCTGTATAATGGGGAATTTAATCTTAGCTTAAATAATCCCCTTTTAATATTTTAAATGTATTTTTTGTCAGATCCCATGATTGGGCGCAACTGTGCTTCACTTGAACATGGCATATATGCAGGAAAAATTAACTTTTGATTTTTAATATTTTGCACCAGTTTTACATGCCAATGGCCATAGATTTGGCCATTGGCATGCCTGATGCAACTAATACATACTTTACTTTTAGCTGTCATAGCACTGTTTTTTATTTTGCAGTATGGTACAAGGACAGTTCCCACGTACATTTCTAATGCAGACACGGCTCCTACACGGATGCCTGTCTGCTTCCTGGATCAGTAAATCACCTCATTTGCATGGTTTTCGCCAGCAAATGAGGTGATTTACATTATGCAATTGCCTCCATGGTTGAACAGTGCTGGGAGGCTCGTGCATACCCCTAGCCTTGTTTCCTGGATCTCACATCCTCCGAACTTCATGTTCGAGCCATGCCACTATGCTTACATGGAGATTAGCTCCATGTGAGCTTTGTTGAATCGCCTCCAGTGTCTTTATAGTTTGTGCAGGAGTGTGTTGATATTTCTCTTTAAGACATATGTCATTTGTATTGAGAAAATGTAATTGCTTCTTTATCTTTAGTAGAGCAATGAGGTTGCATACGGAATGCCATGGATCCAGAATGCCTGACACAAATTCTGAAATTAATCGTGAATCAGAATTATTTTACTTTCTAATTAATTGGAACAGCTAGAGATCAAGATATTTATTTAACATTTGTTTACCAGCAAAGTCTGACTTGGAACAAAGCCAATTTTCAGCAGAGGCCTGGAGAGAAATGTTCTAGATGCATGTCTTTGTGACGTGGGAAGAAACCCACACGAATGAAGGAAAGACATGGCAGACTCTGCACAGAAGGCACCCCAGCTAAGAATTGAACTGACAAACCTGTTGCTGTGAGGCAACAACACTATTGCTGCACCACTGTGCCATACATGAATGTTATTCATATGTTAATTGTATCACAGATATGTTAATTGGTGGCTAGGAAACAGACCTCAAACTGAAGACAGATCATTTCTTCCATGTCTGGTATATGAATAAGTATAAATCAGTATTTGTACTGCAGTACATATGTATTATAAACAAACCATTATAGAACAAGATACGATGCTCAATTCATGTAATAAATCATGTTTACTGGGCTACTGCATGCACCCTTAAATACAATTCCAACATGTGGAAAGTAAAGTAGGGTACGGTACAGAAACACATGATAAGAATTCACAAAGGCCACCTTGAACAGACAGTGGAAACATAAGTGTCCAATAAATATTATTATCCAGATAATGGTAATTTTGCATAAGCTTGGAGCAGTCTGGCATCTATGTATAGAGAGGATGTATCATATGTACAGTTTTATTTTGAAAGTAATATTCATTTGCAAGTAACTGCATGTAATGCTTAGTTTATTTCTCAGTTGCTAATGCATATATCTCAAACTCTTCCATCCAGAATGATGAATAAAAAATGGTAATACATTTCTTGATAATCAATGGTTTTCCAAACACCAACATTACAGAATTTCATAGTTGAAAGAATAAGAAACTATACATTAATGTGCATTTTTGAAAGCACATTATGTCTGTATGAATTTGTAGATTGAAGTGTAACATCTTAAACATACATTTTACAAAATGGACAGTGCAAAATTCTAAATCAAAATCAGACACTCCTTTGAAAGTAGGGGAGATTTTAAAGGAAAATATGAATGTAATAATCGTCTTTCCAAAGCAACTACTAGCACTTCTTTTTATATTGTATAGTTATTGACCTTACCTGCCCTATAAATGCGTTAGGGCAAGATATCAAGGGTTATTTTGACATTTCAGACATTGCAGTCTCTGCTTTGTTGAAGTTAATATAAATATATATATATATATATATATATATATATATATATATATATATATATATATATATATATATATCAGTTATGCAACTGTTATGACTTTATTCATTTTTGCATGTTCCCCATTTTAATTAATTTGCTGTGACTCATTTTGCAGAATTGTTTTTTCCCGATCATTTGCTTATCCTATGCATAATTGATTTATACTACTTATAATAGGTGATACATTCACTGAAGAACTTATGAAAATAATGGAGAATACAAACGTGATAATGATTCTGTATAATCTTAACTCATCACCAGAGCACTTCCTTCTTTACTGCCTTTATTGAGTGTATCACATATCGCAGCAGCTATGGCTTGTTCGTGAGATGCAGGAATAAACTACAGTGTCCAGTATAAATCAACATGGACACAGCTATGATATGTAGACGTTGCACCTAAGGAACACCCAGTCGCTGACCGGACTGAAGAAAGAAACACTTTGAGGCAGCAACCATTAACTGCCACACAACTGTACCATCCTTGAATAATTGCATTTAATAGTTATTACTTTTTCTGCCCTAGGTTTACATACTGTTCATTTCATGGTATAGCATGCAGGTCAGAAGAGGACAAATGTTTTACATTTGAACTGAACTTTGATAGGTACTTCCTGGATTATCAAATTGGAAAGTGATTTTTTTACAGGAATTAAAAATGCACTGTGCATTAAAGTAATGTCATTGAAAATAATTTTTAGTAGCACTAGTAGAGTTTGAAATCAAACTACTTTATCATTGATATGCAGAAATTTAATAATGCAGCAGTATTATTTCCACAGTATATACTTGGCTGTTATTCATTTTAAGGAAAACTTCTTTGGGGCTTCAGCTGTTAACAACAAGGGAAATAACTTTTTTATGCTGTAGGACGAGAAAGGAGAGCCTTCACTTTGGATATTGAAGAAACTTGCAATAAGTAATATCTTGATATCATGGAGATATATCAGATACCATTCTGCTGGTCTATGTTTTGTAATAATATTCTGTGATAATATCATAACTGTTATTTGATCGTCTGAAAAGACTGCATTTCAGATCGCTTTACCTGACTGACTGATAAAATATGGCACATATTATACTTTAATGGGAAACCTAAATATAATTCATATCATCACAAAAGAAATGATATTCTTGCCTGTACAAAGCCAGTTTCGTACTTGGCTTACAGTTTCTGAGAATTAGAAGGAAGTGATTATATAAACATTTTTTGTTTTTTTATTTTATCTTTTTAAATATCTTTTACAGTGTGATGAATAATATGATATTATTGGTAATTGTATAATGATATTATTGGTAATTATAGAAATGTACTATTTCAATGACTATATTAGAGAATGTTGTAATTATCTTATAAGACTATTTTATCTCCACTTTACTGTTCTCATTGTATTATGCAAACCTTGATTAATATAGCTACATATATGCACGTCCTGTATCATTTTCTGCTTTGTATCTGTATTACACATATGTTTAACATTCTCATAGGTTGTATTCTAGAATGCGTAAAGGGTTTAATGCAGAAAATTGACAATATCATCCACAAAAGGAATTCATGTGAGAAAAATCAGAGGTCAGGAAACACAAAGAAATTCATCAGCACTTCTAAATTTGACTTCCATGTACCATGAGCTGGACAGAATGGAAATTAAGCCTTCATTCTGAGCTAAGTCTCTTTATCAGCATGGAATAAATCTGTGTGATATTGATATCTGTTGCAATTTAACTCCAGTTTTGTTCATTCATACCACATTGTTAAACCATTTTCTACTGTACGTAATGCCTTTACAGTAAATTATTAGTAAAGTTGTAATTTAAACTATCAATGTAATAAATTAATTTTAAACATTTCTGAAAATGTTATTTCAACTGAAAGTTTACATTAACAAAATAAAGCAGTTATATGATTGTCATTTTGAATGTATGCTATACTCTAAATTATACTATGGAGGAATAATTCTACAGTTTGGAGTGAGTAAAAGCTCCCTTGTTGTTAGACTACAAGTAGCAGATACTCATTAGACAGCACAATAGTGACAGTATACAAGTGTCCTTGTCTAGATAACTCATTGTACACGTTGCTGATATCTTGTATATTAATACCTCCTGCATAGAAAATGAGTAAAACAAGTTAGGAAGCAAACTATTCTCAATATAAGAATGTCCTAAATGCCCACTGGTTGTTTTTTGAGATAATGAACAGTAACTGTTTCACCACCAGTTAGCACTCATAACTGAATTGTACTTTTGTTTAATTTTATAATCTCCTGAAAAGATGTTACCATTAATGTTTGAAGTGATATGACTGCATACCAGGCAAAGTCATAGCAGTCAAATATCATCTGAAAATTGGCTTCGTTCCAAGTTGGACTTTCCCGGTTAACAAATGATAAATAAAAATAAAAAATAAAAAATATTGTAAGTTATGAAAGAAAATGACAACAGCGTGTATCAGTATTCATAACTATACTAAATGTCACCATAATAATAGTGCCAAAGCATGGCGTAAGATTTACAAGTGTCTATTAATATCACCAAGCCACTGACTTTTCAGACTGAGTTATAATAACAATAATAAATTCCATTACAGATGAATTTATTTATTTAACATTTGTTTACTTGGAAAGTCTGACTTGGAACAAAGACAATTTTCAGCAGAGGCTTGGTGGGAAAATGCTCCAGATGCATGCCTTTGTAATGTGGGAGAAAACTGGAGCACCCAGAGGAAACCCACATGAATGCAGAAAAGACATGCAGACTCTGCATAGAAGGCACCCAAGCTGAGAATTGAACTAGAGGACCTCTTGCTGTGAGGGAACAATGTTACCCCTGCACCACTATATCATCCTCACATATTTTATCATTTGGTAGCTGCCTTTACAAGGATGAAGAAACACCACAACCTTCTGAATGTGAATTTATTAAGGATATCTACTCACATTTCATATTGCCATTTTTTGATGCACACTGCTGAAAAAATCTTGCTTTACATAGTACAGATTCCATTTTTTGTCCTAACTATAGCTTCAAAACAGGATTTGTACCATGGGAGTGGTGGACTGCAATGGCTATCCCACTTCACAAGGGTGGACTATCAACCAGCCCTGGAAACTACAGACCTATTAACCTGAATAGTGTAATATGCAAAGTCATGGAATAAATTATCATGGAAATGATCAACAAAGACATAGGCAATCATCAGACACTGGACCCAACCCAGTTTGGCTTTGTTGAGGTAAGATCATATTTATTACATGTGGTGGACTTCTTTGAGAAGGTCACCAAGGTAATGTATGAGGGGACACTGGACCTGGCTAAGGCATTTAGTACAACACCCTACTCAGGCATGGTTGACAAACTTGGCAAAATTGGCATAAAGCCATACATAACTTGCTGGACTGCTAGTTGGCTCACAGACAGGACCCAATAAGTAAGACCTGGTGAGACCCCCTCCACTAAGAGACTGAACTACAGTGGAGTTCCTCAGGGCTCTGTGCTGGACTGCTCCTATTTGGCGTGTACTTCTGAGGTAAAGGCTAATGTCAAGGCCTTTGGCTGACAAAGTTTATAGATGACTGCAAATTGGGAGCTGTCACAGAATCCACTCATGACACAAACATGTTAAAAGAGCATCTAACAATGACGTATGTAGCCCAACTTATAAGTAAGGGCATGGCATCCAGGTCCAAGGAAGTCATATTGCCACTTTAGTCATCTCTTATAGGACTCATCATTGAGTATAATGTCCCCTTCAGCGTGTACCTGGCCAGATATATACAACATTTGGAATGCACACAGTGGTTCCTTAGAAGGAGAATCTAGGGTACAAACATATTGTCCTATACAGATTGCCTTAAACCCTTGTCTCTATACTATGCCTCCAGCAGGTTACTGAGAGGTGAGCTATGTCTGGCATACAAGGTATCCTCAGATTTGGCTCTGAGGACAGACAGAACTGGATATGAGGACTTCCTGGGTCCTTATTGGTGGGGCAACAGAAATAAAGAACGGAGAAGCCATTCCAGACCTATGTCCAGAAAATGGATTGATGGTGGCAAACACATAGCTGACCAAGACAGACAGACACAAGATCACATGCAGGAGTGGTCAAGATGCAATTCAGGTATAGTTTCTCCTGAAATCATAGACTGCAAAGTCATTCCCTGCACAACAGTCGGCTCACAGCATAAACTACTGGCGGCCACATTCAGGTGAAAGGTCAACTATGACTAGGCTGAAGATGTGGACTTTGATTGAAGTGAAGGTACAGGTATACAAGGAAAAACTCAGGGCTATGGCATCTTGCAAAGAAGAAGAAATAGAGTAAGAGATGAATGACCTGATCTCAAAACAGCATGTATGAAGATCAAATATGTGACCGATGTATAAATATAAGGTGCATCAGGAACTCCTGCAAGTTATCAAAAGAAAGAGGAAGTGCAGGAAAAATTGGGGGATGGACCAGGATAAGAAGGAAAATGGCCCAAAGAAGCTATTAGGTTGCAAGACAATGAAAGCTAAAGAAGGTAATCGTCAGATACAATTCACAATGGATGTCAGCAACAATTCATTCACCAGTCCAGAGGACATCAAAATCAGATGGAAGGAGTACTTCTAGTAGCTTCTAAATGAAGAAAATCTGTCAACAGCTGCACTGCTCCATACATAGTCCACAATGAAAGAGGAACAAGAACATAGTCCACAATGAAAGAGGAACAAGAACCTGCGCTAGAAGAAAGTAAGAACAGCGCTAAGGAGCATGAAGTCATGCCAAGCATTAGGTTCTGATGAAGTCTGAGCAGGCAGGATCAAATATTGGGAAAGTTAGGGGAGAAATGACTCCTGGGGGTACTATTAGCAATATGGAGGGAAAGGTGTATCCCAGATGACTGGAGAGTAAACGTTTTAGTGCCAGTGTACAGGGACAAATTGTCATTTACAACTATGGGCAGTACAGCGGTATCAAACTACTGACATTGCATGAAAGTGATGGAGAAGGTAATATATAAATGCAGAGAGTAGCAGACATTTAGATGTCAGATCAAAAGTTCGGATTCAGATTTGGGAGCAGCATAACTGACCTGATGTTTGCAGTAAGACAGAGAGCACAGAAGAACCTGGAGATGAGGAAAGAGTCCAACTGGCCATTTGTAGGATTGGAGAAAGCATATGACAAGGTCTCAAGAAAACTGACTGGAACAGTCCTGGGAAGGTTCAAAGTTCTGTAAACACTGATATAATTAATTCTGACTATGTACAAGAACCCAGTAACATAAGTACAGTTGCTCAGATTCAAAGAGTGGTCCCTAGTGGGAGTGGGTGTGCATCATGGTTTAGGTCCAGGACCACTGCTGTTCATAGTAGTGATGAACTACATCAGCTAACAGGTCAGACTGGACAGATCAACAAAGCTGCTGTATGCAGATAATGTGACATTATAGGCAGACTCTGAACTAGAACTTCAATAAATGATAGTGCTGGGTATTGCAAAACAAAAGGCACATGGGATGAAACGGAGTACAGACAATACAGTTGTCATGGCAGCAAATAGAAGAAATCAAAAGAAGCTGAAAACTGATATAGAAGAGAGAGAGAGTGGAACAGATTAACAGTTTCAACTATCTGAGCCAAGTGGTTGAGGAGAAGGGAACTGTAAATGAGAAGGCATGTGAAATGTTTGCAACGAGGATTGTGTCGGTGTGGATTGTTTTCATTTATATAAAGGTATGATTGCTTATGTCATAAGTGATGGTTTAATAAAGATGTTTCTTGTTTAAAAAAACAAAGTGGTAGGAATGAATAATTTATGTAATGTTGTTTAGGTTATATGATATAATATTTGCAACGTGAACTTGTTAATACAGTTTGATTAATTTTGTATAAATGTAAATTTGCCTATGTCACAAGTGATAATTCAATAAAGGTGTTAAAAAAAAAACTAAAATCAGAGGGACTGCAGCCAACTGGCATGGAGTGTCAGGGGTAGCGTATGATAGAAGAAAGCCAAAGTAACTGAAAATTAAGGTTTACAAAACAGTGGTGTGAGCAGTACCAGTGTACAGTACCCTGGGCAGTGAAGGCAGAGAAGTTGTATAAGCTAGAGGTGATGGAGTTGAAATGTCTATAGTTTATGGAAGGATGCACACTGTGGGACAGATGACAGAATGGTGACATCAGAACAGAAGTTAAAGCAGCTCTGATGGCAGAGAAGGTTACACTGGTTTGGGAATATGCCCAGGGAAACAGAAAATGATTTGGTGAAAAAGATTTGGGAGAGATAGGTTCATAGGTTCATACTAGGCTATCTGCCCTAGGGCATTTATAAGCCTAGCCAGAATGTGTTTGGCTTTTGCCACCCATTTTAAATTTATTTTGCTATGCCCTTTTTCGAGGTTAGTATACTGTGCCTCTGTCTAACAGTGACACAGAAGTGATACCAACCTATGATCTCCCATCCACTCATCAAGATTCCTCTTGAAGAGAGTCAATGAGGGAGTCTGCCTAACCTGGACCTGGATTTTATTCCAGAGTGAAGGGAGCCTCTGGGTTATTAATCTATCCCTCCAGCATGTCCTATTTATTTCAGTGCTGAGGTTCAAGTCTCTGATGGGATTTGGATTTTCTGAGGTGCAGCATGTCCATTAATTCCGGGTTGGACATGGCTTTATACGTCAGGCACAGATCGCCTCTGAACAGGCGGTATGCCACTGAGTAGAGCTGGAGTTTCTTTAACCGGGCAGCATATGGCATCTCTTTGAGCCCTTTGATCCTCTTGGTGAGGTACTTTTGGGGTCTACATCCCAAAAGGGGCATTGTACTCAATTATGGGCCTGATGAGGGATGAGTAAAGAGGCACGATGACCTCCCCTGATCTAGATGTGAATCCCTTCATGATTAGGTGGGCTATATAAAATGTTTTTCTAACCACTTTGGCCACGTGGTTGTCAAATGAGAGATTGCTATCAACTTGGGTCCCCAGGTCCCTAATTACTTCTTCTGTACTTAATGGATTACCACCTATGTGGTAATTTGTGGGCACTTTGTTTTGCCAAAGGGATGACTATACACTTTTGGCATTCAGCTTGAGGCCATGGCTCTGGCACCAGTTGTCTGTTTCTATGAGGCCCTTTTGGAGGATGCTTGTGTCGGCTGGAGAGTTTGCAGTCATTGTTGGCCTGTACCTCAGAGAAATATATACCGAACAAGAGGTCCCAGGACTGAGCCTTGTGGGACACCACTTGTAACTGGTTTGGAGTCTGACATGGCTCCAGCAATTCTAACCATGTGGGTTCTGTCCTTGAGTCAGTTTGCAATCCATCTAGTGACATAGGGGTTTATATTTAAGCTGGTGAGCTTATCTATGATGCCCGAGTGGGGTATTGTATAGGTCCAGGTAGGCTGTGTGGACCACCTTCCCCTCAAAAATGGCCTTGGTGACTGTTTCAAAGAAATCAACCAGGTTTAAGAGGCAGGATCTGCCCTTAACAAAGCTGAACTGGGTAGGATCCAGTATTTGTAGGTCCCCAGTATCTTTATTTATGAGGTCCATGATGATCCTTTCCATAGCTTTGCAGACCAAGCTAGTCAGGCTTATGGGGCGATAGTTTCCAGGATCCATTGAGGCACCACCTTTATGGAGAGGGACCATTGTTGCTGTACGCCACTCTTTGGGCACATATCCTGTAGTAAGGCTGAGACTGAACAGTAGTTTTATGTTTGAGTTTAGCTCTTCTTGGAGTTTATGTAGGGACACCATCTGGTCCCATTGATGCTGTGTTTTTTGCTTTGGAGAGGGTGGCTCTTACCTGAGCATCTGAGATGTCAGGGGGGCAGCACTCTGCTGGGATAGATATTTGCCCTTTTGGTGGGGAGGGAGAAGTTTACTGAACCTGTCAGCTAGGATGTTGGCAATGTCTGTGGGTTCAGTGTATTTTTTGTCATTTTAGACTAATTCTGAGCATACCTGGGAATTACCACCCAGGTTCCTAACATAACTAAAGAAAGCCTTGTGATTATCCTTAGTGTCCTGTGCAATTTTTCTCTCGAAGCTGGCCTTAGACAATTTTATGTGTGCCCATAGTTTTTGGTAATACTGATCAGTGATGCCTTCCCTTTTTGGGATTTTGCTCTATCATTTAGTAGCTTCCTCCTTCTATTGTATAGTTTGTTTATGGCTGGGGTCCACCAGACAGGACGTCTGCCTTTGGAGGATTGGGTCTTGGTTTTATTTGGGATTGCATGATCCATGCATTCCTGAAGGTGTTCATAGAATGCGTTTATAAAGGATTCTGTGGTCTGGGCTGTGTTTTCCACAGGCCTGGGGGCTTTGAAGGATTCCACCTCAGTTTTGAGGAGTGTGAAATTTGCTTTAGAGAAGTTTTTCACTGTGGTTTTCTGGGCAGGGGGTGGGTTCGGGATGTGAATATCCAGTGAGATTAGTTTATGGTCTTATCTTACCAGTGAGGGATACACTTCTGGTCTGGAGCATAGAGTCCCCATGTTGGTGATGATCAGGTCCAGTATGTTTTCCCCTCTTGTGGGAGTGGTAAAAAGTTGTTCCATAGCATTTGAGTTTATAAATTCTAGGAACCTTTGGGCTAGGGTGTTGGAGCTAGAGTATTGCTCCCAGTCTATGTTTGGGTAGTTGAAGTCGCCCAATATAATGGTGTTTGGAGAGACCTTCATATTTTCCAGTGTTCTCAGGAAGGGTGGTTCCTGGGTTTGGGAGGGTGGTCTGTAGCAGGCTATAAACTGGAAGGCAGTTTTACCCACTGTTAGTTGCACATGGATAGTCTCTGATGCTTCGTGCTTTGCCACTAACCTGGAGGTGTGGGTATCTTTGATGAATATTGATACTCCCCCTCCTTTTGTGGTTCGGTCCAAGTTTTGGGGCGAAAAGCATGGTATGAGGTATAACCTGGTAGTGCTGGGGTGCTCTCTGAACCAGGTTTCTGTTGCTGCACAGATATCGTTGTTCTCCATGCTAAGGAGAGTTTGCATCTTGAGGTTTAGACTTCTGGCGTTGAGTAGCATTACTCTTAGTTTCTTATCCCTTGTGATACCTATGGAGGTGGGTTTGTCTTTTGAGCCTTGCCTAAAAAGGCACTATGGTGATAGGTTGTCGAGCATATCATCCCAAGCTGACAGGCATTGGATCCCCTTTGAATGACACCAGTACTTAAGCCAATTGTTGAAATTGATCATCTTGTCTTCATATTGTGGCATCATTCTTGGTGAGGGTAAGATGCTACTCAAGGTCAGGGTGCCTGGGCTACATACTCAGAGAGCTCCTTTATGTCTCTTTTCATGTAGTCCAGGGAGGTACGTCTCAGGTCATTCACACCAGCATGGACAATGACCGAGTCATATTTGTACTTGCCTTGGAGTGACCTGAGTGCTTGTGTTATGTGGCAGATCCTAGCGCCCGACAGGCTGTTCACCATGACCCTCTCCTTGTTCAGCCTGGTGAGCGGGATGTCAGTGTGCCTGACGATAGAGTCACCTATTACAAGTGTATCAGGTGTGTTGTTTAGTCTTAAGGGCTGTGACTGTTTGGCACACTGGCTTTGTAAGATATGTGTTGCACGTGTTTTGTTTTTGGCTGCTTGGGTGTCTGCTTTGGAGGTCTCTCCTGCTTCAGCAGATCTTTATTTAGAGCCTCGAGTATGTTTTTGTGTGATTATGTGTTTGGTTTGCTGTCGTGGTAGGTCTATGTGAGACTGGAATTGTAGTGAGTGTGGTTTCCTTCTCCTCCTGACTGGTTATGCCAGTACTGAGTTGAGAGAGCTTAGCCTCCAGTTTGGCTATATGGTTGCATCTCTCACATGTGTTGGAATTTGTTGGGAGGAGGAGAGGGTTGTCTGTGTACATGAGGCAGTTGTAACATTGCCTCAAGATTCCCAGATTCACCAGCTGGACCGGAGAGGAGATTAACAACTGACCTTTGGACATGCTAGAATAATATTGGGAATTCCTTAATAAACCAGGGCCAGTGGGGAGTGAGGGTGTAGTGCTTTTAATTTTTAGTGCTGACTTAGATAATTGCTTTAGTGAGCAAGTGCCAGGTAACAAGTGCAATGTGTTACAGGTAACTTAAATGCAAAAACGACAAACAGTAACTTTCTTTCAAGTGAAACAAGGAAATAAGTGCAGTAAGCAATGCAGATATCACTAGTGATCCACAGAAGCGCTGAGAAGCCGCGTATTAGGTGGAATTAGCGTTCCAGGGAAATAACAAGCAAACAAACAACAAGCATACAAACAAATCTAGATTCAGCAGGCCTGGATCTAGTCTATGCTACAGAAAACAAGGTGTACCAATTTCAGTAAGATACAGTTCAAATATTCAGGCACTATAAACCTTTAACCAGAAATTCCCAGCTCAGAAGGGCAGAGTCCAGCCTCTTCTCCCACAAGAGTGCAGACCACAAACCTTCTTAATGTAAAATAACTGGCCAGAAGCCCAAGTGCTTAAACCAGAACTAACGCACTTTAAGAATAACAGACAATGGGCTCTCAATCAGCAGTTCCATAGGTTCATAGGTTCATACTAGGCTATCTGCCCTAGGGCATTTATAAGCCTAGCCAGAGTGTGTGTGGCTTTCACCACCCCTTAGGATGAGAATACTATACCCATTAGTTTGCTGTGCCTCTGTCCAGCAGTGACACAGAGATGATTCATCTCCCATCCACTCGTCAAGATTTCTCTTGAACAGAGTCAGTGAGGGGCTCTGCCTCACATGGACTGGGATTCTGTTCCATAGTGTAGGGAGTCTCTGGGTGATGAATCTGTCCCTCCAGCACATCCTATTTATATCCATGTTGAGGTTTAAGTCTCTTGCTCTCGTGGCTCTGGTGGATTTGGATTTTTTGAGGTGGAGCATGTCCATTAATTGCGGGTTGGACATGGCCTTGTATGTCAGGCACAGATCACCTCTGAGCAGACGGTATGTGACTGAATAGAGGTGGAGTTTCTTCAGTCGGGCATGACATATGTTTGAGCCCCTTTATCCTTTTGGTGAGGAACTTTTGGGGTCTTTCCAACTGCTGCAGGTGTCGGGTAAGGTACATTCCGAATGGGGTGTTGTACTCAATCATTGGTCTGATAAATGAAGAGTACAGGGGTACAATGACCTCTCCCGATCTGGATGTGAATCCCTTCATGATCAGGTGGGCAATGTAGAAGGTCTTCCTAACCACTTTGGCAATGTGAGTGTCAAAAGAGAGGTTACTGTCAACTTGGGTCCCCAGGTCCCTGATAACTTCTTCTGTGTTTAATGGATTACCACCTATGTGTTTTCCCAAAGGGTATGACTGTACATTTTTTGGCATTTAGCTTAAGGCCATGGCTCTGGCACCAGTTATCCATTTCTATGAGACCTCTCTGGAGGATGTCTGTGTCTAATGGAGTGTCAATTATGGTGCCCAGTTTGCAGTCATCTGCAAATTTTGTCAGCCACAATCCCCTTATGTTTGCCTGCACTTCAGAAAAATAAATGCCGAACAAGAGGGGGCCCAGGACTGAGCCCTGTGGGACACCGCTCGTGACCAGCTTAGAGTCTGACATGGCACCAGCAACTCTAACCCTGTGGGTTCTGTCCTTGAGCCAGTTTGCAACCCATCAACTTAGAAGGATGAAAGCTACATGTCCTGCCACCACAGTGCATGCCACAAACCTTCCTAATGTAAAACAACTGGTCTGAAGCCCAAGTGCTTAATCCAAAAGACTTAGAGTGATAGCTACACTTTAATCAAGTTACTACCAAGCAGTAATAAATACAATTGAATACTTTAGAGAATGCCTGGATTAGTGCTCAAGTTACACAAACAAAACTAGATCCAGCAGGCCCAAATCCAGTCTATGCCACAGCAAACAAGGCGCACCAACTTCAGTAAGAAGCAGTTCAGATATGCATGCACTATAAGCCTTCAACCAGAAAATGAGGACGTTAATCAACATAGAGATGGATGGATTGCATAAGAGAAGACCAGTGAGCATCGGCAATGACTGTGTATTTATGAATTACAGCTTGAATTTAAACTGCATGGACTAAATCAGCATAGGGCTGGTTATGGTTTTCATCCTGCACAGCGTAATCTCAAATGCATCTGTAATTAGGTCTTCAAGAAGGAAGTCATCTAACTATTTTTAACAATCATAGTCCGACATTGTCACAGCTGGCATCCTGTGTACATAACTTAAGAATAATGTCAAGAATGCAAACAAAACAAATACATGAATGATTAAGTAACTTTGCATGTAAATAAGGAACTATATTAGGTTGCTTGTCAATGAACCAATGTAAGACATAGCATAATAAACTGCATACATGCAAGCAAGGACTGTGCTACAGGCAGAACAGTTTCTTAAGCACCATTATAGCATTTCCCTGCCTGATATCATGTAAGATGGCTGCCGAAAGAGTTTAATGGATGCCTCTTTGTACATGTGCAATTTCTGCTCATTAAAGTCTATGAACACCTCTCATGTTTTCTCCACAGTTGATGGCACTGAGGTTAAAGATCATTATTTAACCTCAGTGTCATTGGTGTGGGGAAAATTAATTTTAGGAAAGGATTTTTTTTTATGACTGAAAAAAAAAGATACTGCTATAATGGAAATGCAGATTGGCACTTTATTCACCATGTACAGTAGTGTAACAGGTAAGTCACAAGTGTATGAAAAAAACACTTTAATAGGGCAGCACATAGGTGCACTGAGTAACATTAATGTTTCACAGCAAGAGGTTCTCTAGTTCTCTGGTTCTGTTCTCAGATGGAGTGCCATCAGAGTATAGTCTACATGCACTGTTTGTGTTCACATCAGTCTATGAATTTTCTCCCACTTCCCTAAGATATGTTATAGGAAGACTGGTAAATCTAAATTTAATGAGTTCACACCCCCTTAGTGAGTTTAAGCGAATTGCTCGTAATACGTCAGAAAAAAGTTGTAGGGTAAAGTTTCTGTTGGAAACAAAAGAAAGGTTAATAGAGATAGGTTATAAGGAAATAGGTTTGAATCAGGCCCTTATGGAAGTGATGGAAGGTAAAGTTATGGCTAAACATGTTGTGTCAAATAAGGGTAATGTTGGCAGGAATATTTTTGAAATTGTTTGTATGAGAGAGAATTTTTTGTTGTTTTTTTCTCTAGATATTTAGTTTCAGAAGTAGAAATGAAATTTTTTTGATTTATATATATATATTATGATGAAGTAGTGGGGATGGCATTTGTCTCTTGTAAGTTTGTAAAATTTGGAAGGAAGATATGCAGACTTGAACTGTTGAACATGGCCCTTACTAATGTTCCATAAGAGTTTGTTTGTGTGTTTGCTTGTGGTCATTAAGTATGTAATCGTATTTGGAATATTTCAGGTACCTATATTAATGGAAAGAAATTTGTTTGTAGAGGTAGGTCTGATTGTAGCTCATGTGAGATGGTGTACGTTGTGGCCTGTGGATGCAGTAGTACTAAATGGTATATTGGGCAAACTAAGAGAGCTGTTAAAGTGAGAATTATGGAACATTTGGGGGACATTAGCAATAAAAATGTAAAAAGTCCAGTTGCTGCACATTTTGTTAATGCACATGACGGACATGATGGGTCTTTCTTTTTTAGTGTGCTAGCACAGCTTATTTTGTTGTTAAAAAGTTAAATGAGTTGGAAAGTAAATTTATTCTGAATTATAGAACTTTATATCCTAGGGGATATATATATATATATTTATATATTAAAAGTATATATTGAGATTATTTATGAAATGTAACTTTGTATGTTTTTATGTATAGAAACTGTTATATTTGTAAAGGTGTAGGTGTTTTTAGCACTTTTAATTATAATTGGAAAGTGTAATTGTATGTAATTAATAGGGGTTCCACCTGTATAAAAGTGGCAGTTTCTATGGTATTGTACCCTTTGAAGGTGAAAGGCTGAGCTACTAGTGGTGTGGTTCAAAAAAAGTAAAGCCTTTTGAACCAGCACATCCAGCGTCTGTTTTTTATTGTTTTGTTGCTAAAAGGTGTTTTTTGCTAAATCTAAATTGTCCCCAGGTGTGTATGCAGTGTATGTGATACTGAGGAAAGGTCTGGCATTCTACCTCCAATCCCTGCTTGCGTAGTAAACTTCATGGAGGGTGGTGACTGTTTTTTTTTTGTTGAAAAATTAATGCATCATCAACTTCTTCTAACTTAAATGGGTGCAATAAGCAATGTCTGTAGGGTTTATTCAGCTTTTCTTGTAAGAGTGCCAGCCTTTGTTGGATATACTTCTTTATTGGGTTGCTATATTGAAGCAGTGGTGGACAGGAAAGAGATCTGTGCAAGCAATGGGGTCTATAATACATAAACAAAGTTTCAGAACGTCGAGTACCATATTGTCAACACCATATGATCGAAGTTCTGAAACTTCAAAACTATAAAAAAAACTTCCTAAACAAACAAAACTAAACCCCCCACACCCCCTGCTACTTAAATATACCAACCCTGAGATTGCGCTATAGTGTAGGAAAGGGAAATCTTCCCTTTCCGCACCATTCTCTGTCAAAGTGCGATCTCGGATTTGGTATATTTAAGTAGGGGGGTGTGGGGGGTGCAGGGGGGCTTGCCCCCCTGCTAAAACACTTTAAGTTAACTTTACTTTTTTTTTCCTTTTTATAGTTTTGAAGTTTCAGAACTTCGATCATATGGTATCGACCATATGGTATTCGAAGTTCTGAAACTTCGTTTAAGTACTATAGTTCCTTAGCAATGATGCCAAACATTATACATATCTATCACTGGTGACAGAGACATGCTGGTGTGCTTAAATTAATAGGCTACCTTAGGTTTCAAATGACAAGTCATACAGCTTTTGATTGGAGGCTGCACAGATCTCCATGTTGGCACAGCCTGTATAGCAATAAATGTCTCTCATGATGAAAATACAAGATTCTTGATTTAACCTAAAAGACAATTCAAAGGAATGTATTTGCATTGCACTGATGGACTAATTCACTGGAAACTAGAGTGTCCATAATTGTTAGATACGACATAGGACACTGGTCTTGTATATTACCTGACACAAATTATTATACTGCGTTCAAGCCCATATTCTGCAAATAGAACTAGGAAGGGAATCTTTCTTGCTATGATAAACAAAATATTTCTGGCACGTGTGCATATAGTGATAGCTGAACCCCAAGTGATCACTGCTCAGTCTTGTCCCACTGGCCTTTTAAAATAATAAAAGGTAAACCAACATAAATTAAAATATGGCTCTCTTTTCTTTAATGGAAAGATCCTATTCGCAGAATTCAGGTCCGTGAATTAAAGTGTCATCACAGCTCAAAACAAAATTTTATATACATTGGTAATCCTTATCCAAATTCATACAGAACAAAAAGACAGGTGTATTCCTGACAGAAATGAAGAGGCTGAAACAAGACACCTGTATTGAGCTTTCCAGCAGTATTACATCATAACTTAATTATGGGGATAACACATGAAAAAATGAAAGGAACTTATGAGCCAGCCCATTATGAAGGTATTCAAAGTCATAGAAAAGGATACAATTACTCATTAAAGTAACAAAACATGATTTTTAAGGAGAAAACAAATACATTTTAAGAGACTACCTGAAACCATTTTTGGAAGGTAATCAAGGAGATGATAGGTAATGCTAATTTAAGTTTATTTATTTAACATTTGTTTACCAGGAAAATTCACTGTTATAATAATAATACTAATTATTATTATTATTATTATTATTATTATTATTACCATCTACTAATTCAGTGTCAACCTTGCTATCTATAGTGGTTTATCATTTTTGAACAAAGATATCAGGGGTAACAACATATGTCAACACTGCTGCTATTGGAGTTAACCTATATTCACATAACCAAGGGCATTTCTGATGTCAACTTTACCTACATTTTGTTTTAAAGCAGCCACAGTGGAAGTGCTAAGTTGCAAGAGAAATTACCTCCTTAAACCAGTAATGTGTAGAATAACTTTCAGCATTCATTTGTGGAGGTAGCTGCCCCACTAATTCCAAAACCTTCTCTCATATAACTGACATCCATCAGGAATGACATAAGTTTCCCTCATTAATGCACGCTACAATTATAAGTATAATAAAAGTACCCTGTCTTAGTACTCTAGACCCATATCTGACCCTGTGACCTGGATGTAATATATAAACTTACGCAACGTCACTGTATAACCAGCACAATAAATACAGCAGTAAGTATGGGCTATTGGCATATGCCAGCAATGGATTACAAAAAAGCAATGTTCTTCAGCTGCTCGATGCTGCAAAGCTTGTACCACATTTGTTTAAACAATGTTGCTTGAGCCAGTCACTGCCAAATATGTCCTCTCACTCCATATAGGAGTGACGAGTTTGTAGTCCAAGTTCAGTGATTTGTGTGCATTTTCAGATGACAGTCTCCCAGGGGGAAGAACAAGACAGCTTTTTTGGTTATGTTGCATTGATCACTTTTTCTCCATGGTGCAGCAATAGTGGAATTAGAATATTAATGAAAGTAGGGTTTGCCTTCCTCAAGGAGGGTGCAAGTGGTCTGGCATCCTACCAAAATACATCTTTTGCTCTTGCATTTGTGTATAAACTTCACAGGTTCAAGTATGTGTTTCAGCTCTTTATACACTCAACCACCTGTTATCAGTCTCATTTCAGGCAGTAGTGACATAATGGATAAGGCACTGGCCTCCCCATTAAGGTTTATAATAAACTTTCACAAAAGATGTTCCTTTAAATAACAGGAGAACTGGTGAAAATGAATGTTGCTTACCATTTGTAAAGTGCAGTGTTTCTTTGATGATGGTGTTAGTAGTAGTAGCATGGTTACTGATATTTTCATTAACTTTTATTGTTATTGTTATTTCTATGGAATATAGTTTTTCCATCTCTTTCAACTTTCTAGTTTAAAAGCCAGTGTTTGCATGGGTTTGCACTTGTTTAAGCTCCGCTGATCCAGTTTTGGCATCTTGCAGACTACGAGAGCAACAGGAAGGACAAAGAGATACTCTAAGTGCCTTCATTTTGATTTTTTCACAATTTACTGCTCTCTGCAATTGTTTTTTGTCATTTTTTAATTTATCTACATTTATTTAAACTGTATTTGCCTTAATATTACTACACACTCAAGTGTGTCAGCTTGTAGTACATTTAAAGTGTTTTTGCTACTGTTCTAACTGTTTGTCCACAAAAAGAGAAGTTCTAAGCTTGTTTCCCACCTTTCCTGTAATTAGTCTAGTCGAGGTACAGATTTGCTGTATCCAGGACTGTTTTGTAAGTTTCTGAGCCCCTCCCCCACACACCTTTCTGTGTTGGAGGGAAGCCTTCTAGCTTATCAGTATGAGTGGTAAGCACTAGATAGCCTATCTTCCACAAGAGGAGTGGTTTCTGGTCCAGAAATTGTAGTTTATTGGCCGTTTGGGCATTTTTCCATCCATTTCAACTTTCTGGTTTAAAAACCTGTGTTTGCGCACCCTGCAGCGGTGCTTATTTATTATTTATTTATTTATTTAACATTTGTTGATTTTCAGCAGAGGCCAAGCATGTCTTTAGAATGTGGGAGGAAACCGAGTACTGGAGGAAACCCACACTTGAGGGAGGGAGAAGAACACTCAAACACACAGAAGGCACCCCAGTAGATTAGATGAGGTAAACTATTACCGGTGCCAGAAAGTCTGCTCTTCAGTTTTACCATTAGAACGTGCTTGTTCTTTTACTTCTTGCACTTCAGTTAGCATAATCAGCTAGCACTTTAACAGGCTTTTGTAGCATTTATTGTAGCACACTTAGGTGCTATCAGCACTAGCTGTTCCTATGCAGTAACAGCACCAGTACTTATTAGTTATAACCACCCATTCTGGTATGATTGTAGGGCAATTTCCTTTGCTTTCTCCTGCTAACCTGTTGCACTTGGGCATTCTGAGACAGTGTGGCAACTGTCTAATGTACATAGACAACCCTCTCCTCTTACCTCCCAACACTCATACCTGTGAGAGATGCACTTATATCACCAAACTGGAAACAGTGCATGCTCCAACCAAGATTGGATTAGCTGGTCAAGAGGAAAAGGTCAACACCTGCAACTCACTACATAGAACACACAGCCCTCCCACCACACCAACCCCAGAACACATAGCTCACCACCACAGTGTGCCCCTCAACCCAAGCCTTTAAGGCAAACACTTTGCCCAATGTACTAATCATAGGAGACTCAATTGTGAGGTACACTGTTGTCCCACTCACTAGGTTGAACAAGGAGACGGTGACAGTCAGTTGTCTATCAGGTACCAATATCTGCCACATAACACATGCACTCAGGTCACTCCACAACAAGTACAAATATGACTCAGTCATTGTCCTTGTGGGTGTGAATGACATGAGACATACATCCCTGGACTACATGAAAAGAGATGTGATGAAACTCTTAGATTATGTGGCCCAGGCAGGTATGGCCCTAGTCCTGAGCAGTATTTTATCATCACCAAGAATGATACCACAGTACAAGCAGAAAATGATTGACTTCAACAATTGGCTAAGTTTCTGGTGTCATTCTAAGGGGATCCAGTATCTATCTGCCTGGGATGACATGATCGACAGACCTCGATGCTTTGCCAGGGACAGCCTGCATCTGCCACCCCTGGGATTCTGGATACTGGCTAAGGCTCCTGCCACCCCTGTAGTGCCATTTTTAGTCAGTGTTCCAAAGACCAAAATTTTACCATAACAGCTACAAACAAATGCAGTCTGAGGGTCATGCTGCTCAATGCTAGAAGATTAAATCTCAAGATGCACTCACTAGTAGCTCTCCTCAAAATGGAGAATGTTGACATATGTGCTGTAATGGAGACCTGGTTTAAAGAGGCAGAAAGCACCCCTGCTGTCCCAGGCTACAACTCATTCCATACCTTTCAGCCCTAGAATACAGCCGGAAACAAAGGCAGTGGTGTCTCCATATTCTTAAAGGATATGCACACATCTAGACTGGTAACCTAGTATAATGCATCCAAGATACTTTATTTATTTATTTATTTATTTATTTATTTATTTATTTGCAGTTGATTTACCAGGATAGTCCATTGGGCCAAAAAACGTTTTTTTTCAATGGAGTCCTGGGGAGAGAAAGCTCCAGTACAGAAAAATTAACAACACACAATTGCTAAATAATTAATAATAATACAAAATGGTAGATAAAGGAAGAAAAGAACCAGCAGCACACAACATTAGTAGTCTACACAAGATTGCTAATATACATAAGAAAGTGGTAGATAAAAACAAAAAAACTCAAAAAAACAAAACAAACAGAACAATACAAACATATGAGTAATGAAAAGTAGTAAATGAGCTTGGAAATAATGTGAAATACAGTTTGCAGAAAACAGAAGGAAGTAAAATAAGTACCTAGGAGGACCTACAACACAACATAGGTTGAGTAGTTAGTTTGGTACCGTAAGCATATTGGTGGTAAGGTATTTTAGGTGCAACTAATACTGAGTAAGATGCCGATACAAGTCATAGCCTGCTACAGAACACCAAACATGTCCCTAGACTCTCACTCCAACTTCCTAAGCACCCTTGAATCTATCAAGGTCCAACCCACTCACTCCAACTTCCTAAGCACCCTTGAATCTATCAAGGTCCAACCCAATACTCTCATACTTGGTGATTTCATCTACCTTTCCATCAATTGGGCAAACTAATCAAGTACCAATGTACAGGCCCAAAGCTTTCTGGAATTTATCAGTTCCAATGTCCTGGACCAGCTCATTCTGACCCCCACTAGAGGAAACAACATCCTTGACTTGGTTATCACCAACATGGGAGACCATTGCATTTCACCTATAGTCAGTTCCTCCCTGTTTAAATCTGACCACAAACTGATAACCATGGAAATCTCCATCTCACCTACACCCCCTGCTAAGGTGACCACCCTGAAAAACTGCTTTAAAGCTGACTTTGGGCTCCTAAAAATAGAGATGGCTAACTTCTTTGCACCCATGCCAATGAAAAATAGCTGCATGACTTCCGAATCATACACCAATGCACTGTACGAGCATGTACACAAATGCATGGACCTTGCCATACCAAATAGAAACTAAGACGCTCTCCTCCAAAAAAAGGAAGTCAATCTGGTGGTCTCCAGCCATCAATAAACTCTAAAAATTGAAGTCACAAGACTGGAAAACCTCCCTTGACAGGCTCAACAAAAAGCTGAGATCCCTTATCAAATCCTCTAAAGCCAGCTATGCAGGCAAAATTCCAGCTAACACCAAAAACAACCACAAAGCCTTCTATAGCTATATCAAAAACCTCAAAGGTAATACCCAAATTTGCTCTGAGTTATTGCACAATGGCACCTCCTTTACTGAGCCAACAGATATAGCCAACATACTGGCCGACAGATTCAGTGCCAACTTTACCCCCCCCCCAAGGGCCCTATCACAATACCAGAAGAAAACCTGTTACCCACCATTTCTGTGGCACAGGTAAAAGCTGCATTGACCAAAGCCAAGAATATAGCATCCATGGGACCTGATAATATCCCTGGCTGTGCCCTACATGAGCTACAAAATGAACTGGCACAACATCTGTGTGCCCTGTTCAATCACAGCCTTACTTCAGGCTATGTCCCTAATGAACAGCGCACTGCTACAGTCAATTACAGACCCTGGGAACTATCGCCCCATTAGCCTGACGAGTCTAGTATACAAAGCTTTGGAGCACATCATCATGGACCTGCTTAACAAAGATATAGGAAATCTTCAAACTCTTGACTCCACACAGTCTGGCTTTGTCCAGGAGAGATCCTGCCTGATGAACCTAGTTGACTTCGAGGCTGTCACCAAGGCTGTGGATGAGAGTAAGGCAGTGCATACAGCCTACCTTGACCTGGTCAAGGCCTTTGATACCATTCCCCACTCAGATATCATTGATAAACTCACAAAACTAGGCATCAATCCTTAGTCACTAGGTGGGTTGCAAATTGTCTCAGAGACAGGACCCACAGAGTGAAAGTTGTGGATTACAAGTCAGACTGTAGATCAGTCATGAGTCAAGTTCCACAGGGCTCGGTCCTGGGCCCTCTCCTCAATGGCAGCTACTTCTCAGAAGTCCAGGCCAACACAGAAGGACTTTGGCTGACCAAGTTCACTGATGACTGCAAGCTAGGAGTTATTATCAACTCCCCAAGTGATGCAGACATCCTACAAAAGGGCCTCTCTGAGAACAATTACTGATGTCAGAACCATGGCCTGAAGATTAATGCCAAAAAATGCATTATCATCCCATTTGGAAAAAACTCAGTTCCCACAAATTACCATGTTGATGGTAGCCCACTAAACACTTAAGGGGCCATAAGAGATCTGGGCACTGCGGTTGACAGCCACCTCACCTTTGGCCACCACATTGCCACTGTGGTCAGAAAGTCCTTCTATGTGGCACATTTTATAACCAAAGGTTTCCCATCCAGGAAGAAAGAGGTCATCATCCCTTTCTACTCATCCCTAATTACACCAGTCATCAAATATAATGTCTAACTTTGCATGTACCTGACCAGACACCTACAACAGCTGGAGTGGCCATAAAAGTACCTCACAAAAACGATCCTAGGCCTTAAACACATGTCGTAAATGGACAGACTCAAGAAATGTCAGCTGTTCTCAGTCTCTTATCCTCTACTTAGAGGTGATCTCTGCTTGACTTACAAAGCCATGTCCAACCCAGCCCTACTTGAAATGCTAGACCTAAAGAAATCTCAGTCTCCCCTCACCACACGCTCCAGAGATCACAACCTCATTACCACAATGAGCCGTACCTCCCTGGACTACATGAAAAGAGACATGGAAGAGCTCTCTGATCATGTAGCCCAGGTCGGTATGACCCTGACCCTGAGTAGCATCCTGCCCTCACCAAGAATGATACCACGGTATAAAGAAAAAATTATCAATTTCAACAATTGGCTAAGTTTCTGGTGTCATTCAAAGGGGATCCAGTGTCTGTCCGCCTGAGATGACATGCTCAACAAGCCACGCTGCTTCACTACAGATGGCTTCCACCTGTCACCCTTAGGCTTTTGAATACTGGCCCAAGGCTCTTGCCATCCCCATAGTGCCTTTTTTAGGCAAGGCTCAAAAGACAAACCCACCGCCATAAATAGCACATGCAACAAAAACTGAGGGTAATGCTACTCAGTGCCAGAAGTCTAAACATCAAAATGCATGCAGTCGAGGCACTCCTCAGTATGGAGAAAATCGATATATGTGCAGTATCAGAAACCCAGTTTAAAGCTCCAGAGAGCACCCCAGCACTACCAGGCTACAACTCATACCATACATTTCGGCCACAGAACCCAGACCAAAATACAAAAGGAAGGGGCGTATCCATATTCATCAAGGATACCCACACCTCCAGATTAGTGGCACAGCACGATGCTTCAGAGATCATCCACAAGCAACTAACAATGGACAAAACTGCAATTCAAATTTTAGCTTGCTACAGATCACCCACCATGTCCCAGGACCCCCATTCCGTGTTTCTGGAAACACTGGGAAACATAAAGGTCCTACCAAACACCCTAATATTGGGTGATTTCAATTACCCAAACATTAACTGGGAGAACTACTCAAGTACTAACTTCCTTGCCCAACATTTCTTAGAATTTATAAACTCAAATGCCCTGGATCAACTGGTCAACACTCCCACCAGAGGTGACAACATATTGGACCTGGTCATCACCATCATTGGTGACCAGTGTTCCACACCGGAGGCCAACCCCTTTCTGGTTAGATCTGACCATAAACAAATCACTTGGATATCCACATTCCGCCCCCACCCCCAGACAAGGAAACCACAGTGAAAAACTTTTCAAAAGCAAACTTCACGTTACTTAAGACAGAGGTGGAAAGTTTCAAAGCCTCCATGCTAAAGGATAACATTGTCCAAGCTGCAAAATCTTTACTAATGCATTCTACAGGCAGCTACAAGAATGCATGGATCATGCTATCCAAAGCAAAACCAAGACTCACTCCTCCAAGAAAAGGAAACCAGTCTGGTGGACCCCTGCCATAAAAAAAGCTATACAATAGAAGGAGGAAACTAGTACAGAAAAGAGTAAAATCCCAAGAAGGGAAGACATCCCTGATCAGTATCAGCAAGAAACTACGATCCCTCATAAAATGATCCAAGGCGAGCTAACCGAGCTTCGAAAAAAAAAATTGCCAAGGACTCCAAAGATAACCACAAGGCATTCTTTAGCTAAGTCAAGAATCTAAGTGGCAATGCTCAGATCTGCTTGGAGTTAGTGCAGAATAGCACAAAATATACTGAACCGACTGATATCGCCAACATCCTGGCAGACAGGTTCAATGCAAACTTCACCCCCCTCTCACCTGCAAACGGGCCAATAACCATACCAGAAGAATGTAGTGCCCCTGAAATCACAGACACTCAGGTTAAAACAGCCCTCTCCAAAGCCAAAAACACAGCATCATTGGGACCGGACAGTGTCCAAGGCTGCGTCCTACATGAGCTCAAAAACAAACTAACCCCTCATCTAAACACACTGTTCAAACTCAGCCTCTCTGCAGGTTACGTACCCATAGAGTCATGCACAGCAATGGTTATTCCACTCCACAAAGGTGGAGCCACAACAGACCCCGGGAACTATCGCCATATAAGCCTGAATAGCTTGGTCTGCAAGGCTATGCAGTGCATCATCATGGAACTCATTAACAGAGACATTGGGAACCTCCAAACACTGGACCCTACCCAGTTCAGCTTTGTTAAAGGCAGATCATGCCTCCTAAACCTGGTGGACTTCTTTGAGACAGTTACCAAGGCTATAGACGAGGGGAAAGGTGGTACACACAGTCTACCTAGACCTCACAAAGGCCTTTGACACCATTCCCCATTCTGGTATTATAGACAAGCTCACCAGCCAGAACATAAACCCCTATGTCACAAGATGGGCTGCCAAATGGCTTGCTGACAGAACCCACATGGTGAGAGTTGTGGGAGCTAGGTCCGACTCTAAACTGGTTACAAGTCGAGTTACCCAGAGCTCAGTCCTAGGACCACTCCTATTCGGCATATATATATCTCAGAGGTACAGGCAAGCACAGGAGGACTATGGCTGACTAAGTTCACAGATGATTGCAAACTAGAGGCTATAATTGACTCTCCGGCTGACACAGACATCCTCCAAAAGGGTCTCACTGAGATGGATACCTGGTGTGAAAATCATGGCCTCACGCTAAATGCCAAAAAGTGCATAGTCATCCCCTTTGGAAAAAACAAAGTACCCATAAACTACCACATAGGTGGTAGTCCCCTAATTATGGAAGACATAATAAGGGATATGGGGACCCAAGTAGATAGCAATCTGTCCTTTGATAATCACATTGCCAAAGTGGTTAGAAAATCCTTCTATGTGGCCTAGTTAATCACAAAAGGGTTTGCATCCAGATCAAAAGAGGTCATTGTGCCCCTCTACTCATCACTCATCAGACCCATCATAGAGTACAATGCCCCATTTGGGATATACCTTTCAAGACACCTGCAACAGCTGGAAAGACCATAGAAGTACCTCACCAAGAGGATCACTGGCCTCAAACAGATGCCCTATGCAGCTCGACTGAATAAACTCCAGCTGTACTTGGTTGCATACCGCCTACTCAGAGG
>NC_056735.1:73699187-73764187 GCF_019279795.1 Protopterus annectens | reverse complement strand
ATGTCCTTGAAACACTACCTTCTGTGATATATTTTCTATACAAGTATTTCAGAGTTCGCAGTAACCATTATAGGGGGGTCTGGATGATGTCATTGTCATTATTGATGACATTCATGTCTATTGTACCCAAGGTGACAATTAATTAATTTAGCTGTTGGAATCTTTAGGTCATACTGCCTATAGCTCAGTAAACTTAACTGCCAAACTGATGCCACATCTTTGAAGATTTATGTCACTGCTGACTGAAAAATGGTATACAACCAGATTCTGTTATAGTGGATGCCAAAGTGAACATGCAGAAATCTACTAATAAACATTCTGATACAAGATTCTTGAGAACAGTCCAATATCTGTCAAAGATCATATTATACTTGTTAGAGACAGCACTGTCTCTACAAAAGCTTTTAAACATGAAGTATTATGATATTGATTAGAAAATAAAGCTTTGATGCACTGAACATTTTGTTAACCTTTGTGATATAACTGATGTATTCTGATGTTACTTTATGAACTATATTACAAGTTGATACTACCAAGATCTGCACATGTAGTAGTTCCACCCGGGCCTTCACCCTGGGCTTCAGTGTCACACAGTGGCCTTGTAAGCCAGAAATGCCTTGGAGAAGGCCTACTGTAGGAGAATGGGCCAGTTGCTTGTACATCAAAAGCATAGATTCACTGACTTGTTATGCTCAAATTTATTTTATTTATTTATTTTACATTTGTTGACCAGGCTAGTCCAACTGGACACATGCCCATTTTCAGTAGAGGCCTGGGGAGAAAAGCTCCACTACAAATAATAGCAACAAGAGGTACAGTACATTTTAAGACTAGAATATAAGATTTTTTACATAGCAGCTTAGTATAATATAATAGACATTTATTTACAGACTATAGTGACAAGTATTTCTAAGGTAGAGAGACGTTTATCCAGTAGAGAGCTTGCTAAGCAAGTTTAAGCTATGTAGCAGTTTCTAAGAAAGGCTAAGTTAGTAGCAACTTTAGTTAGCTGACAGCACATACTCTCAGAGGTCAATTAAAAAGGTAGACAAAGTAAGACAGTACTAAGATGAGTATACATAAAATATGAAAGAGGGAGATTTCTAGTCAGGATTGGTGCACGGGCATAGCCAGTGAGTTTTAAGGTATTCTTTAAGTTCTTTTTGAATAGTAGTGTTGAGGAAAGAGATGAGAGTTCCCTGGGAAGCAGGTTCCAAGTTTTCCCTGCAGTGTTGGAGAACAGTGAGTCCCCAGCCTTATTGTTGGATTTATGTATAGATACTAGTAATCTATTAGCTGAGCGTAGGGTTGTGAGACTTTTGTAGGGGGTAATAAGGCTAGCGAGTATTGGAGTATTACTAGGATGATAGAGGATCTTGTGTGTGATAATAAGTTGGTAAAATAGAAGTTGATTTTGGTGTTCTAGCCATCCAAGTTGTTTTAGATTATGACAATGGTGGGTTCTAAATGGGGAGCTAGTGGCACATCTGGCAATGTTATTATAGGCAGCTGCCAGTTTGTTGAGGTTGTTTTTAGAAATATTAGTATATATGGGAGGGGCGTAGAGGAGGGCAGAGATAAGATGCATGTGGGCAAAAGTAGTTCTAGCTGTAGGGGTAAGGTAGGGTTTAATCCTATAAAGGGTGCCTAGCTTTCTGTTAACTGATTTTTTTATTGTAAGGTTAATATATAAATATAAAGATAATGCTTAAGATAGTGACTTGCTGCTAAAAGTTTCAGGAGTATGTATTTGGAAATGGAAAGTACATCAGTCTGGCCAGAATCTTCTTCAAGGCATTGTCAACAAATCCTTACACAACACACAAACTAGACTACAGAAAATGCTGCTGACTTCACAGATGTATGACTTAAAAGTGCAATACAAGTCAGAAAAACTGATGCATGTTACAGCTGTCCTGAATAAGGTGTACCCACAGAAAACAAAGAATATTTGTGGAAAGAGGATTGAATATTGTGACCAATCTACTGTTGATTGTTTAAAAGCTGCAGAAATTGAAAATTAAGAAAGATTTACTGGCGGTACTGCTATTACACAATGTCACCTGACAAGATGACATATAGCATGAAGCAAATTCATCCATTAACCAAACCATATTTTCCATTGTGAGATGAACTGTTATTTATACAAATACCTGTACTCGGTTGTGACAACATGATTATCCCAACTCAGTTGAGAAACCAGTTGCTACAGAAACCTCATGAAACCCACCTTGGTATGTCAAGGTGCAAACAAGTGCAAAGAAAGAAGTAGAGACATCACTCAGTGGTCTAATATAGCCATGCAGCTAGAGCAAATGCTACAAGATTAAGGTCTGTGTGAGTTAAACACACATGAAATTCCTTCATTGCCATTGATCAAGCTATATGTTGATTTGGGTCCCCTTCAGAGTACTGAAATCGCAGAACATCGAACCTCTGATAATTGAGGACCAGAGGATCAAAGTTCTGTAATATCAAACTCAAAAAAAAACCAAAAAAAACCCGAAACTGTGAAAACTTCTTATTTCAAGCCCCCCGCTACTAAAATATACCAACCCCAAGATCGCACTACAGTGAAAAGAATGGCACGGAATGGGAAATTTACCATTCTCTTCACTGTAGTGCGATCTCAGAGTTGGCACAGAATGGGAAATGTACCGCTCTCTTCACTGTAGTGCGATCTCAGAGTTGGCACAGAATGGGAAATGTACCGCTCTCGTCACTGTAGTGCGATCTCAGAGTTGGTATATTTAAGTAGCAAGATGTTTGGGGGGCACAGGGGGGGCTTGACCCCCTGCAAAAACTTCCAAGCAAAGATTTTATCTTTTCTAATTTAGTCCACTTTCATGCTTGACGTTGTAGAACATTGGCCATCTCGTCCTTGGTGATGCGTGGTTTGATGTTCTGCAACTTCAAGCATTTGAAGTAGACCTGTTGATTTATTCCAATACAACAGCAGTAACATTTTACTTTGTGTTGAGTGGTATTATCTTAGGGCACTGTATGTTGTGATCAAAGTGCTATCAGTTTTGAGCAAGCATAGTATACCAGAGCCACTTATGTCTGACAATATATGTAACTTTTTTGCCAATGAATACAAGTTTAAACACATCATATCCAGCCCTGGGTAGAGAGTTGAATGAATGCAAGCAGTCAACAATAACATATTATAACAAAGTGTGATTCATCTATCTAGCTTAATGGTAACCTGTGTCTCCTAGATCATATAAATACACCTTTACAGGCTGTGAGACTTCAAACAATGCTATTGCTACTAGAGGGAATATTTAAAACAAAACTTTCTGTATAATTTTCTTTGCATATACCAGAAAGTAGACAAACAGCTTTAGATCTTTTTCAAAGCAGACAACTGAAACAAAAGTAGACTTTTTACCCCTCCCACCTTCTCTACAGGACCCCCCTCAATGGCTTCGCTGCCAGTAGTTATTTGGTCCATTCATTCCATATAGGTGAGGACTGGGCATTCCTGGGGATGTTGAGAACCCTACAACCAATGTCTTCTATCTGGGAATTATAGCTGGGTCATTTATTCATTCAGCATCAAAAAGTGGATGGTAGGGAGTGGGATAGCTAGTATTTCCTCTATAGAATTCGACTCCTGGGACTCATCTCTTTGGGCAGCTCCCTTGAGCTCCACAGTGCTACCTGACTTTAGAAAGGTGTGTGTGTGTGTGTGTGTGTGTGTGTGTGTGTGTGTGTGTGTGTGTGTTTGTGTGTGTGTTTGTGTGTGCGTTTGTGTGTGAATGCACACGCGCGTGCATGTGTGTGTGTCTGGATGTGTGTTTGTATATTTGTGTGTGTATATATGTGCACATGTGTGTGTGTGTGTGTGTGTGTGTGTGTGTGTGTGTGTGTGTGTGTGTGTGTGTGTGTGTGTGCGTGTGTGTGTGTGTGTGTGTGTGTGTGTGTGTGTGTGTGTGTGTGTGAGTGTGTTTGTATACCTCTATGCACACACTATATTCCAAGTAGCTGAGAGCAGCATACACTCCTTAAGCTTGTGTGCCATGAGTGCAACACCCAGAGCTCCTACTAGGTGTCACCCAGGTGATGATCCAGAGCCACTAACCACTCCCCAAGACTGTATGAGCCAGTAACAGATGCTCACTTCCATTCTTCCCATCCTATCCCCTCCATTGGCCATGCTGCTAATCGAGCACAAGTTACCCGACATGCATTCAGGGCTTCATATCTATATAGAATGGAAGCAGGGTGAAACAAAAGCAGTTTTACAATAAAATAGCAATGATTTTTACACCAGACATTGGAAGACAAATCACAGATACAAGGCACTGTACCTGCTCAACACACACAGTAAAGATTATATCTTATACAAAGTGATGCTCTGCAACTATACAAAATAAATTGATGACACTTAGCTAAATAATCAGAACATGTACCAGAAAGCTTTTTTAGTGTTTGTAATCAAAAAATGTCAGAGACTGTTATAAAGTCTTCACCGGTCAATGACTTCAGCTACTAAAACACATACTCAGAGAAAAGTAAAAGCCAGGATGAATCTACCACAATTCATTGAAAACAATGTTGTGTAGGGACTGACTTAGACAGGCAATGTCAGTATACATAAAGAATATAGTTGTGATAGACAGATTAAATGACTGAACGAGTTCATAAGAGGGTTCAGTGAATGAATGTATTTTATTATATAATTGCCTTATAAGTCAGTACTTATAGCTATGGAGTAGAGTATTATAAGTGAACAGTATAATTATGAAAGCTTACAGTGAACATTTCTTCTTTCAATATAAGGCGGATGACACATAAGAGTATGTGATGTACAGCAGCTTTAAATAATGCAAATACTCTGGTGTAAGTCACGTGACTGGGCTTTGCTCTTTTCCATGCAGTAAAGGCTGCAAGTGGAACCAGGTATAACTATGTCTTCATGTATTCTGCACCTGCACATATCATCCTGAACTGTTACCTGATACAAAGGTACCTGTTGCCATTATTATATAAATTAAAAAAAAAAGAAAACAAATCTGATTGGAATAAATTTTCTTTCAATAAAATGGATGAAGAATTTTAGCAAAAGTCTTTGTCTGGAAGCAGTGTTCCGTGTGCAATGGTATGCCCTGCAAACTTTTTAAAAAAGGACTTTTTCTTAAAGCTTCTGTTTGGAGTATTGTAGCGCATGTCCTACACATAAATTATCTCCAGTGATCTTCACCCAGTCTTTACTAACCATTTGATATAATATCACAAAGTAAGTGAAAAAGAAATGATGAAGCTTGGTATGAGTCTTAGGGTGGTAGCACCTGTAAAGTAATGATTATACAATGGGCCAAAATAGCTGGAGTTCAAACAGATGAAACCAAGGTGACCAATAAGGTAGCAAACTAATGACGATTAGGACTGGATGTTTTTGTGTTGAAAGTTTGCTTTGTTTGTTGGCGAAACAAAGGTGTGCTGCATGACTGTCACACAACAATGGATAGAAAGAATGGAAAGAGAGCTGGAACAAACTCGAGGAATAGTCCGACACATGGCAGCATAGGCTTAACACAAAAACACAGAATAAGTATCTGGAAAACAGAAACCCACGACGATTGCATAGAGTAGTAGCAGAGACCAGTGATGATGGGGACACACGGGTAATAATATCAGAAGAAATAAAAGTAAACAAAAAATATGGGAACGCAGCATGGAAGGGTGTCAGACTATTACAATACATAGGAATAGAAATCACCAATAGACAATGAGATGTTTTAATCCTTGTTTACTAAGAGCTGGTAACAACCCTATGGAGAGTACATTGTGCATTTCCACAGACCTCACCATTCTAATGACACAGGTGAGACAGAGCGAGGGAGAAAGAGACAAAGAAATCACAGAAGATGGCAGCTGCATGCTGCTCAGTGTGGGACAGAAGTCACACGGTGACATTAGAGTGGCTTATCAGGCAGGCACACAGACATTTCCCAATATTCAGTATTAAAAATAAATGCAGTGCAGCATTTCTGTTCTGTTTGTCATTGTGTGCCACATTGCAGACTATCTCCTCAGTTATCCACAGCCTTCTCCTGGACAAAAACAAAGACCTACATTTATTTAATTATATTCTTTGTGACTATTAAAAACACTGACTTGAATCACCATGTTTCCTTCATGTAACCCTTATACCGAAATGCACTTTTTTTATAATTTTATACTCAGTTCATATATGTTTTTATATTAAGATGTAACTTCTTGAAAAAATTACAGCACATTTATGAAAACATTCTGTTATGAAGCGACACATAAAAAAGAATAAAAGAGTTTATTTTTGGGCCACTCAGATATTTACCTTCCTCAGCAAATGGTAAAACCCTTCACTGTTGTGTAGTAAGAAACAGAAAACAGTTAGCATCCCTTCAGAAGGCCTAACCTCATCATCAAAACAAGTTTTTTCATTGTTTATATTATTTTCCTTTGCCCAACTAATCATTTTTTCTTGTAGTCTCGGACCACTGAATGACTGCATAATTTATTTAATATCTAACCATATGTAAGAGGACACTGACGCTCTGAGTTCGGTATGTAAGTTATAGCTGATCTGCAGATCATTACAGTAACCTTAAGTCTGCATGTGGAGCTTATTGCTGGAGTCTTTCTAAATGGACCTAGGTCATGTTGGTAAAGACCTCCTTCTTTGATAATAGCATGCCTGAATGATGAAGCCAATGGAGAAAATTAACCAGGAATGAATAGGATCATCTGTCAGCTCTGCATCAGAAGGGCATTGCTTCATCTTCCACTGCATATCTCAAACATAGTGAGGTTGAAAGTTCAAGGAATGCGGCTTCAATATGGGATTACTTTGCCCTCTGAAAGATGTTATTTTCAGTCTCTATTTGTAGCAAAATTGCTCTGTGCAAACAGTAATCAGTTCATTACTGTATTTACAGAAGTATTTGAGGTTTTCAGTGGAGACCTAAATAACAGCAAAATTCATGCAGATCTCAAAGCAAAGAAAGACAGGACTGTGAAGACAAAATGAGCCTATAGATTGACACAGAACATTCAGTACAGACAACTCCTCTCTTGATTTTTTTAATCATGATTAAAAAAAACAAAAAACAACAAAACAAAAACAGCTGTTGATTGTTTAGCCTCCCAAGACAGAGACAGATCATTAGAATGCTAATAGAAACCTAATATATAATGTCTAAGAGAACTTTAAAATAGAATTTATATGAATAAGCCATGTGAAATGTGAATAAAAACGTCCTTTAAGCTGAAAGACACCCATTAAACAAATAGAACAGGCTGTAGCAAAATCTAGCCATCAAGTCCTCCTTAAACAGAATTGAAATGCACAGGATATGGTTTACAGACACATAAGAACAACTAACTACATTTTGTATTTAGATACCCTTGAAATGTTATTCTAAAGTAGAAATGCTGAAAATTTTTCAAAATAATCTAGAAGTTTGGACTTTTGTTCCTTTTTGTTTTTCACACGGTAAATTTGCTTTCCAAAAAAAACAAACTTTTTTTTAACTGTGTAGTAAAGGGTTATAATTTAAACGTAAGCATCAACTAGCTTTTTTTACAATTCACTTTAGTATTTAAAGATTAAATATGGCAGTTATATTACTGAATGTTTCCTACTACACTGTTTGTTTAATATCATAAAGTTTTGTTTGAGGCAGCAGAAGAGACCTACCACGTGACTAGATAAATGGGTTTGAGGCTGCCAGAATTTTGGAAGGGAATGAATTGCACAGCAAGGGTTAGATGCTGGATCATCTTGGATTAATAAAAAGCGGAGTGAGGAAAACAAAAAAAAAAATACTCATTGGAAAAAATAAAAACATAACGTTATCTGACAATGACCAAACCTATACAGATAATAATATTTACAATGTTTTTCACATGACTCTGGATGTGGCAAGAGAGATCACAAAAATTACATAATGCAGCACATGAAGTAATAACATTTTATTTTCTCTTGTTTTACTCAAAACAACTATAATAGCCATTCACCACTGAAATGGTATTTAGATTAATTATTGGCTCATTTTTATCGTTTTTGTTTCAGGTATATTCTTGAAAAATTAGGATGGACAGTTATTTGGGTTGTTCAGAATGTTGGCCCCTGAGAAATGAACTCGTGTTGTCTTGGATTATATGGTGCACGACTGGTAATACTGCTGCACCATGGATTATATTGCAAAAGTGCTATATCAAAATGTAATAAAGTAAGACAAACACAAGGTGCAGGGGCTGATTCTCCCATAGGGGAAATGGTTAGGCTTAAAATGGCCCACAAGGGCAGTTAGCCTAGTACTAACCTCTATTTTAGCAGTAGACATCAATTAATTATCTCTTTCTGACTAGTATCCTCAAAGACTATATAGGTTCATAGGTTCATACTAGGCTGTCTGCCCTAGGGCATTTATAAGCCTAGCCAGAATGTGTTTGGCTTTCACCACCCATTTTAAATTTATTTTGCTATGCCCTTTTTCGAGGTTAGTATACTGTGCCTCTGTCTAACAGTGACACAGAAGTGATACCCGGGGTAAACCTACGATCTTACATCCACTCATCAAGATTCCTCTTGAAGAGAGTCAATGAGGGACTCTGCCTAACCTGGACTGGGATTTTATTCCAGAGTGAAGGGAGCCTCTGGGTTATGAATCTGTCCCTCCAGCATGTCCTATTTATTTCAGTGCTGAGGTTCAAGTCTCTCGAGCACGTAGCTTGATGGGATTTGGATTTTCTGAGGTGCAGCATGTCCATTAATTCTGGGTTGGACATGGCTTTATACGTCAGGCACAGATCGCCTCTGAACAGGCGGTATGCCACTGAGTAGAGCTGGAGTTTCTTTAACCGGGCAGCATATGGCATCTGTTTGAGCCCTTTGATCCTCTTGGTGAGGTACTTTTGGGGTCTTTCCAGTTGCTGCAGGTGTCTGGTAAGGTACATCCCAAAAGGGGCATTGTACTCAATTATGGGCCTGATGAGGGATGAGTAAAGAGGCACGATGACCTCCCTGATCTAGATGTGAATCCCTTCATGATTAGGTGGGCTATATAAAATGTTTTTCTAACCACTTTGGCCACGTGGTTGTCAAATGAGAGATTGCTATCAACTTGGGTCCCCAGGTCCCTAATTACTTCTTCTGTACTTAATGGATTACCACCTATGTGGTAATTTGTGGGCACATTGTTTTTGCCAAAGGGGATGACTATACACTTTTGGCATTTAGCTTGAGGCCATGGCTCTGGCACCAGTTGTCTGTTTCTATGAGGCCCTTTTGGAGGATGCTTGTGTCAGCTGGAGAGTTGATTATGGCGCCCAGTTTGCAGTCATCTGCGAACTTGGTCAGCCACAGTCCTTCCATGTTGGCCTGTACCTCCGAGAAATATATACCGAACAAGAGAGGTCCCAGGACTGAGCCTTGTGGGACACCACTTGTAACTGGTTTGGAGTCTGACATGGCTCCAGCAATTCTAACCATGTGGGTTCTGTCCTTGAGCCAGTTTGCAATCCATCTAGTGACATAGGGGTTTATATTTAAGCTGGTGAGCTTATCTATAATGCCCGAGTGGGGTATTGTATCGAAGGCTTTTGCGAGGTCCAGGTAGGCTGTGTGGACCACCTTCCCCTCGTCAATGGCCTTGGTGACTGTTTCAAAGAAATCAACCAGGTTTAAGAGGCAGGATCTGCCCTTAACAAAGCCGAACTGGGTAGGATCCAATGTCTGTATGTCCCCAATATCTTTATTTATGAGGTCCATGATGATCCTTTCCATAGCTTTGCAGACCAAGCTAGTCAGGCTTATGGGTCGATAGTTTCCAGGATCCGTTGAGGCACCACCTTTATGGAGAGGGACCACTGTTGCTGTACGCCACTCTTTGGGCACATATCCTGTAGTAAGGCTGAGATTGAACAGTAGTTTTATGTTTGGGTTTAGCTCTTCTTGGAGTTCATGTAGGACGCAGCCCGGGACACCATCTGGTCCCATTGATGCTGTGTTTTTTGCTTTGGAGAGGGCGGCTCTTACCTGAGCATCTGAGATGTCAGGGGGGCAGCACTCTGCTGGGATAGATATTTGCCCTTTTGGTGGGGGGGAGTTTGCGCTGAACCTGTCAGCTAGGATGTTGGCAATGTCTGTGGGTTCAGTGTATTTTTTGTCATTTTGGACTAATTCTGGGCATATCTGGGAATTACCACACAGGGTTCCTAACATAACTAAAGAAAGCCTTGTGATTATCCTTAGTGTCCTGTGCAATTTTTCTCTCGAAGCTGGCCTTGGACAATTTTATGAGTGCCCATAGTTTTTTGCTAATACTGATCAGTGATGCCTTCCCTTTTAGGGATTTTGCTCTATCATTTAGTAGCTTCCTCCTTCTATTGTATAGTTTGTTTATGGCTGGGGTCCACCAGACAGGACGTCTGCCTTTGGAGGATTGGGTCTTGGTTTTATTTGGGATCGCATGATCCATGCATTCCTGAAGGTGTTCATAGAATGCATTTATAAAGGATTCTGCAGTCTGGGCCATATTTTCCACAGGCTCGGGGGCTTTGAAGGATTCCACCTCAGTTTTGAGGAGTGTGAAATTTGCTTTAGAGAAGTTTTTCACTGTGGTTTTCTGGGCAGGGGGTGGGGTCGGGATGTGAATATCCAGTGAGATTAGTTTATGGTCTGATCTTACCAGTGATGGATACACTTCTGGTCTGGAGCATAGAGTCCCCATGTTGGTGATGATCAGGTCCAGTATGTTTTCCCCTCTTGTGGGAGTGGTAACAAGTTGTTCCATAGCATCTGAGTTTATAAATTCTAGGAACCTTTGGGCTAGGGTGTTGGAGCTAGAGTAATGCTCCCAGTCTATGTTTGGGTAGTTGAAGTCACCCAATATAATGGTGTTTGGAGAGACCTTCATATTTTCCAGTGTTCTCAGAAAGGCCGAGTGGGGTTCCTGGGTTTGGGAGGGTGGTCTGTAGCAGGCTATAAACTGGAAGGCAGTTTTACCCACTGTTAGTTGCACATGGATAGTCTCTGATGCTTCGTGCTTTGCCACCAACCTGGAGGTGTGGGTATCTTTGATGAATATCAATACTCCCCCCTCCTTTTGTGGTTCGGTCCAAGTTTTGGGGCCGAAAAGCATGGTATGAGGTATAACCTGCTAGTGCTGGGGTGCTCTTGTGAGCCCTGAACCAGGTTTCTGTTACTGCACAGATATCGATGTTCTCCATGCTAAGGAGAGTTTCGAGTGCATGCATCTTGAGGTTTAGACTTCTGGCGTTGAGTAGCATTACTCTTAGTTTCTTATCCCTTGTGATACCTATGGAGGTGGGTTTGTCTTTTGAGCCTTGCCTAAAAAGGCACTATGGGGGTAGCAAGAGCCTTTGCCAATATCCGAAAGGCCAGGGGTGACAGGTGCAAGCTGTCCCTAGTGAAGCATCGTGGCTTGTCGAGCATATCATCCCAAGCTGACAGGCATTGGATCCCCTTTGAATGACACCAGTACTTAAGCCAATTGTTGAAATTGATCATCTTATCTTCATATTGTGGCATCATTCTTGGTGAGGGTAAGATGCTACTCAAGGTCAGGGTCATACCGGCCTGGGCTACATGCTCAGAGAGCTGCTTTATGTCTCTTTTCATGTAGTCCAGGGAGGTACATCTCAGGTCATTCACACCAGCATGGACAATGACTGAGTCATATTTGTACTTGCCTTGGAGTGACCTGAGGGCTTGTGTTATGTGGCGGATCCTAGTGCCTGACAGGCTGCTCACCGTGACCCTCTCCTTGTTCAGCCTGGTGAGCGGGACGTCAGTGTGCCTGACGATAGAGTCACCTATTACAAGTGTATCAGGTGTGTTGTTTAGTCTTAAGGGCTGTGACTGTACGGCACACTGGCTTTGTGAGATATGTGTTGCACGCGTTTTGTTTTGGGGTAGCGGTTGCTTGGGTGTCTGCTTTGGAGGTCTCTGCTGCTTAGGCAGATCTTTATTTAGAGTCTCTGAGTATGTTTTTGTGTGATTATGTGTTTGGTTTGCTGTCGTGGTAGGTCTATGTGAGACTGGAATTGTAGTGAGTGTGGTTTCCTTCTCCTCCTGACTGGTTATGCCAGTACTGAGTTGAGAGAGCTTAGCCTCCAGTTTGGCTATATGGTTGCATCTCTCACATGTGTTGGAATTTGTTGGGAGGAGGAGAGGGTTGTCTGTGTACATGAGGCAGTTGTAACATTGCCTCAAGATTCCCAGATTCACCAGCTGGACCGGAGAGGAGATTGACAACTGACCTTTGGACATGCTAGAATAATATTGGGAATTCCTTAATAATTGAAAACAAGGGCCAGTGGGGAGTGAGGGTGTAGTGCTTTTCATTTTTAGTGCTGACTTATATAATTGCTTTAGCGAGCAAGTGCCAGGTAACTTAAGTGCAATGTGTTACAGGTAACTAAATGCAAAAATGACAAACAGTAACTTTCTTTCAAGTGAAACAAGGAAATAAGTACAGTAAGCAATGCAGATATCACTAGTGATCCACAGAAGCGCTGAGAAGCCGCGTATTAGGTGGAATTAGCGTTCCAGGGAAATAACAAGCAAACAAACAACAAGCATATAAACAAAGCTAGATTCAGCAGGCCTGGATCTAGTCTATGTTACAGCAAACAAGGTGTACCAATTTCAGTAAGATACAGTTCAAATATTCAGGCACTATAAACCTTTAACTAGAAATTCCCAGCTCAGAAGGGCAGAGTCCAGCCTCTTCTCCCACAAGAGTGCAGACCACGAACCTTCTTAATGTAAAATAACTGGCCTGAAGCCCAAGTGCTTAAACCAGAACTAATACACTTTAAGAATAACAGACACTGAGCTCTCAATCAGCAGTTCCCAACTTAGAAGGATGAAAGCTACCTGTCCTGCCACCACAGTGCATGCCACAAACCTTCCTAATGTAAAACAAATGGTCTGAAGCCCAAGTGCTTAATCCAAAAGACTTAGAATGATAGCTACACTTTAATCAAGTTACTACCAAGCAGTAATAAATACAATTGAATACTTTAGAGAATGCCTGGATTAGTGCTCAAGTTACACAAACAAAGCTAGATCCATCAGGCCCGAATCCAGTCTATGCCACAGCAAACAAGGCACCAACTTCAGTAAGAAGCAGTTCAGATATGCATGCACTATAAGCCTTTAACCAGAAATTCCCAGCTCAGAAGGGCAGAGTCCAGCCTCTTCTCCCACAAGAGTGCAGACCACGAACCCTCTTAATGTAAAATAACTGGCCTGAAAGCCCAAGTGCTTAAACCAGAATTAATACACTTTTAGAATATCAGACACTGAGCCCTCAATCAGCAGTTCCCAACCTAGAAGGATGTAAGCTACCTGTTCTGCCACTACAGTGCAGACTACAAACCCTCTCAGTGCAAAACAACTGGTCTGAAGCCCAAGTGTTTAAACCAAAAGGCTTAGAATGAGTTACACCAAGCAGTAATAAATACAACTGAGTACTTTTAAGATGATGCAAAAGTAAAATAAAGTAGGTAGAAACACAAGTACAGTAAAAGCAGATGAAATTTTTTTTTTTTTTTTCTGAACAAGTGCTGAGATCAAAGAAACAGATTTGAGTGCTGAAACTAGAAAACTGGCTAGTTATAAGAAAAAAAACTAAGCTAGAAGGCTTCCTCCAACACAGAAGGGCTTGGGGCTCAGAAGCCTACAAATAGTCTATACCACTTAACAGGAAAGGCAGGAAACAAGCTTAATTTTTTTTTCTGTTTCCCAGATGCTCTCTTTGTACACAGTAGGAGTGCCTGAAATCAGAATATGATCTCACTGCACTCAGTTGAGTGAGCAAATGAGATGGGCCCAGAAGGAGTATCCAAACACAAATTTACAAGAGGGGCAGGCAGTTTCAAGGCCACTAAGATTAACACCAAAACAAAAACAGGGTGGGTGGATGGAACTATCTGAAGAGCAGAGTCAAAACTTCCAGTTCAGTTAATATTCCTGCAACACACAGTTAAAATCAATTTAAATACTGTATTTTTTGAAAAAAAAAGTGCAGATAAAGGTACTTAAATTCTCTTATACGTCCAGTTGAATACAGCAAGTTCTTAGCCGGCCAAAGCTGAGGATTTTAAGCAGAAAATATTTCACACTGTACCACTTAAATAGGCAAGGACAGGAAATCAAAGAATGTGGCTATCCCCACACCTGTAATTACTAGCAAATAACAAAATTCAGCAAACACTGACTAACTTCCAGTTCAGTTAATATTCCTGCAACACACAGTTAAAATCAATTTAAATACTGTATTTTTTGAAAAAAAGTGCAGATAAAGGTACTTAAATTCTCTTATACGTCCAGTTGAATACAGCAAGTTCTTAGCTGGCCAAAGCTGAGGTTTTTAAGCAGAAAATATTTCACACTGTACCACTTAAATAGGCAAGGACAGGAAATCAAAGAATGTGGCTATCCCCACACCTGTAATTACTAGCAAATAACAAAATTCAGCAAACACTGACTAACTTCCAGTTCAGTTAATATTCCTGCAACACACAGTTAAAATCAATTTAAATACTGTATTTTTTTGAAAAAAAGTGCAGATAAAGGTACTTAAATTCTCTTATACGTCCAGTTGAATACAGCAAGTTCTTAGCCGGCCAAAGCTGAGGTTTTAAGCAGAAAATATTTCACACTGTACCACTTAAATAGGCAAGGACAGGAAATCAAAGAATGTGGCTATCCCCACACCTGTAATTACTAGCAAATAACAAAATTCAGCAAACACTGACTAACTTCCAGTTCAGTTAATATTCCTGCAACACACAGTTAAAATCAATTTAAATACTGTATTTTTTGAAAAAAAGTGCAGATAAAGGTACTTAAATTCTCTTATACGTCCAGTTGAATACAGCAAGTTCTTAGCCGGCCAAAGCTGAGGTTTTTAAGCAGAAAATATTTCACACTGTACCACTTAAATAGGCAAGGACAGGAAATCAAAGAATGTGGCTATCCCCACACCTGTAATTACTAGCAAATAACAAAATTCAGCAAACACTGACTAACTTCCAGTTCAGTTAATATTCCTGCAACACACAGTTAAAATCAATTTAAATACTGTATTTTTTGAAAAAAAGTGCAGATAAAGGTACTTAAATTCTCTTATACGTCCAGTTGAATACAGCAAGTTCTTAGCCAGCCAAAGCTGAGGTTTTAAGCAGAAAATATTTCACACTGTACCACTTAAATAGGCAAGGACAGGAAATCAAAGAATGTGGCTATCCCCACACCTGTAATTACTAGCAAATAACAAAATTCAGCAAACACTGACTAACTTCCAGTTCAGTTAATATTCCTGCAACACACAGTTAAAATCAATTTAAATACTGTATTTTTTGAAAAAAAGTGCAGATAAAGGTACTTAAATTCTCTTATACGTCCAGTTGAATACAGCAAGTTCTTAGCCGGCCAAAGCTGAGGTTTTAAGCAGAAAATATTTCACACTGTACCACTTAAATAGGCAAGGACAGGAAATCAAAGAATGTGGCTATCCCCACACCTGTAATTACTAGCAAATAACAAAATTCAGCAAACACTGACTAACTTCCAGTTCAGTTAATATTCCTGCAACACACAGTTAAAATCAATTTAAATACTGTATTTTTTGAAAAAAAGTGCAGATAAAGGTACTTAAATTCTCTTATACGTCCAGTTGAATACAGCAAGTTCTTAGCCGGCCAAAGATGAGGTTTTTAAGCAGAAAATATTTCACACTGTACCACTTAAATAGGCAAGGACAGGAAATCAAAGAATGTGGCTATCCCCACACCTGTAATTACTAGCAAATAACAAAATTCAGCAAACACTGACTAACTTCCAGTTCAGTTAATATTCCTGCAACACACAGTTAAAATCAATTTAAATACTGTATTTTTTTGAAAAAAAAGTGCAGATAAAGGTACTTAAATTCTCTTATACGTCCAGTTGAATACAGCAAGTTCTTAGCCGGCCAAAGCTGAGGTTTTTACTGCACATACTTGTATCCAACTATTGAAACATGATTCAGATTTCCTAGATATACATATACAAAATTTTTCCAAGCATTGGACACACTAAAAATGCAAACAATGGAAAACAATGTAGGAATGGGAAAAAAAGATCAACAACATTACAAAAGTACTGAAAAAAAAAGTGGATCAACAAATGATGTTGATCCACCACTTTGTTTTTTTCTCAGTTCATTTTTTGTTTTTTGTGTTTTTAACATTACAAAAGTAAAATTAGTCAACAGAAGAAAATACACAGTATATTCGGTACCATTGAACAAAGCAGCAAATTCAGCAAAAACCTGATAAGTATAATATATATCAAGTAAAAGAGTAGAACAATCCACAAAGGCACATATGGCTCAATAAATGGGACTTAAGCCACAAGTGAAGAAAATGTCTGATAAGGCATTTGAAACCACGTGGCTTGTAAAATATAAAAAGCAACATGGAAGCACATTCTCTTTTGTAATAAGTAACTAAAGGCATTTTGTCCAGGTCAAAAGAAGTTATCTTTCCCTTAAACTCTGCCCTAATCAGACTAATTATAAAATATAATGCCTTTTTAGTATGCTTCTGGAAGAAATACCTTGAGTTATTAGTTAGGCTAGATACAAGGATTTCCTGACTACTGTTGATATATGGGGAGCACAGTGGTACAGGGGTTAACATTGACACCTCACAGCAAGACATTCTCCAGTTTAATTCTTGGCTGGTGTGCCTTCTGTGCAGAGTCTGCATGCCCTACCTGTATTCGTGTGGGTTTCCTGTGGGGCGCACCACCTTCCTCTTAAATTCCAAAGGCATGTGTGTGGAGCATTTCTCCCCAGGCCACAACTGAAAATAGATTATGTCCTTGTCAGACTCTCCCAATCAACATATAATAAATAAATAAATAAATAAGTAAATGGTAGTCAAGGGATAGTGAACTATGCATGAAGGTGCCAACATGATCCCAAACAACTATATAATCTTGGAGTTGGATGTCGTCTATATTGCAGGTTGATGTTAAGGTTTCCCAAAGGGGAAAGTCCTGCACTTCTTTTTATTTAATTTTAGCTCATTTCTAATGCACTGCTGATTTATATGGTTTATTCCTTAAATAACAACATCCAGCACATTCATTAACAAATTAATTTAGTCATCTGTCTGGTTTAGTAGTCTGGAGATGTGAGAAGTAGTTGAAAAGCAGAATGGCCCTACTACTGAGACCTGTGGAATGCAACTAGTCAACTTTTCTTGTTTTCTGAGGTGGCACGTCTGACTTTAATAACATAGGTTCCATGCATCAGGCAGTTTGTTATCCGTCTTATAACATAAGGGTCAACATTTTGACTTTTAAGCTGATTTACAGTGCCGTCATGAGAAATAGTGTCAAAGGCCTTGGCCAGATGCAGGTACGCTATATGAACTACATGGCAGCCATCTACAGTTTCCATGACTTTCTCAAAGATGTTTATTAAATTAAGTAAATATGACATCCTTTTGACAGAAATCATATTACTGGACATTTAGAGCAATGAGGTTTTCCTAACTTCTTCTTCTTTTGGCTTTTTCCCAGTTAGGGGTCACCACAGTGGATCACCTGTCTGCTCATGATTGGCAGTGGAGTTTTTACAGTGTCGAATTGCCAGCCTGGCACCCAACCTTCCACAGAAGGCATACACATGCACGCACTCACACCTAAGGCCAACTTAGAGTGTCCAATCCACCTACAGCATGTCTCAACATGTTAGACTTGTTAGGCTAAAAAATTCCATGATTTGAGTTGTGACCCCCTTTTTGGAGGACAATAATAATAGTCATTTTTTTATACCACAAGTATATACCCTGTGGTTATGCCTAAGTTGAACAGTTTTAGGAAGGATTTAGAGAGGGTATGTTTAGCGCCATTGATTAAACAGTCAGGTTATTTCTGGGGTCCAAGGAGGTGGTATTTTTAGCTTTAGAGAGTACATTTAGGACACAATGGGTTTGTGCTTTGACGAGTTTCTGGAATGATCTACAGCAGTGTAAGCAGCGAGGGAATACATTGTTAGCTTGATGTGTTAACAGGCAAGTAAAGTGTAATGATTCTCATGGATGAACTACATTGTGTTCTGTATCTTTATAGCTGATGCCTTTTTTACAGACACTGAATAAGTCCGAACTTTATAGTTCTACATGCTTTATTCTTCAGAACAAGGAGGCCAATGCACATGGTGTTTGTAAACTTTTTGAAGTTAATAAGAATGATGTTTTAATCCTGTTCCTGATTTTGTGTCTTTGCTCCTGATTGTCTTTCTTCAGTGCCTGTTTCTTGAACTAAGTGATCGAGAGATATGAACAAGAGATCTAGCCCACCATTTCCGCTGTTTACTATTTACCGCTGCTGCTAAGAATCTTATGTTCATTTGTTCCCTTTTATATTTTCATGTAGTAATTTCAGTTGTTTCTGTTGTCTGGTCAATGAATTGATGTGCGGTGTATTTCTTTGTTTCAAAACCTTGAAAAGCTACATAAGGAAAAGATCATTTGAGTTCCTTACAACGAGGTAATTTTGGCAGCCAGCTGTAACACGAAGTGAAGTTTCAACTATCTACAGGACAAAAAAGGGCATTGGAGAGGGTTTGTCTCCTGTGGTGCCTGCATTGGTTACGGTGTGCACTGTATGTGGCAGTGGTGCAGTAGTTTGTGTTGTTGCCTCACAACAAGAGGTTCTCCAGTATGATTCTCAGCTGGGGTGCCTTCTGTGTGGAGTCTGCATGTCCTTCCTGCATTTGTTTGGGTTTCTTGGTTTCCTCCCACATTACAAAGACATGCTTCTGGAGCATTTCTCCCCAGGCCTCTGCTGAAAATTGGCTTGCTCCAAGTCAGACTTTCCTGCTAAACAAATGTTAAATAAAATAAAATACATTCCAGCTTATATTCCTGTTGAGACATACAGTATGATAGCCAGTAGGAAAAATATATGACAGTCTCCACAAGTGGCAAGGTTTTTAAGGTTTATAGTCTCATAGGCCAGCTGATTAAGCATCTCCTCTGTATTTAATATATACATTTGTGTTGTTGGTCACGTTGCCTTAATTTTTTTTCTTATTCATCTGCTTAAATATAACTTCAGGTAATTGACTATATTTTACACACTGTCTGACCTCTGCAGTTCCTCCATCCTAACCCTCGTAAGCGTGCTCTACCATTCTAAGGCACTGTTCTATAGTTCCTCCTTCCTAACCCTCGTGTAGTGTCTCTACCATCATTCTAAGGCACTGGTTCCTCCTTCCTAACCCTCGTAAGCGTGCTCTACCATTCTAAGGCACTGTTCTATATTTTACACACTGTCTGACCTCTGCAGTTCCTCCTTCCTAACCCTCGTAAGCGTGCTCTACCATTCTAAGGCACTGTTCACTTTCTCCCACCTTCTTCCTACTTCCAGCATATGTAGTTTTAAACTGCTGTTCACACTGTGACATAAGTAACTTTCAGTGAATTCCACCCACCTTGCCCCCTCTGCACCATCTGAAAATATCAGTACTTTATCGTACCTTGTAATCACTGCTCACAGCTGTCAAATATATTATATGTCTGATAACATTTGTTCCTTGTTAAAAAAAGCACTGCAGATTTTTTTAAATTAACAAAAAGCTACATTGTGCACTAAACCACTTAACAAAAGTCTAAGAGGTATGCATTTTAACATACCTTACAATTTATATTTTTTATATCGAAATTATAAGCAATGAAGTGCTGAAAAGCGGGTGGTGGGGTTAAAAGCCAGGTTCACAGCACATGCAAGTAAAAAAGTACAGTGGTTGTTGGTAAAAGTCACTTGCACTCCCACCACTAACCACTAGGGTGACAATGTTACACCTTGTGCAAGCTCCATTATGAATTGTAAAAGCCTGCTGTCCATGCTTAAACAAGACATAGTAAGCAAAATCACTGATCATGATTCGTAATTCCTCCATGACAATGTATTCTAACTAACCATAAGTATTTGTGACTAACAGTATGAGGTTAAGGAATATGTCTGCTTTATGAAAGAGGGCCTGAAAGAGTAATTCTGGGAAATCACAATAGCATGCCCTTAAGCTTAAAAAAGTCACCAGCAGCAAGAATTTATAATTGCATAAAGGAATTATTTATATGAAATAAATACAATGAAACATTGGACTTGGTATTAGCTATATAGTCAGCGTTGATCTTGTGAAAGATAAACAAAATGTGTGCATTTAAACAGTAACCGAATAGATCTACCACTAACTTAGAGGTTGAGACCTGTCTCTGCCAATAGCTATATATATATATATATATATATATATATATATATATATATATATATATATATGGATCTAGGACATTTGCTCGAGTGACCAAACGACCGAAACTCAAACGGCCGGGCATACTTACTCGAAAGTGCTTTTCACCAAAGAAGCACTTTTGTGTAAGTATGCCTGTTGCTGAGGCTATACTACGGTGTGGGTAAGGGAAATTTCCCTTTTCCACACTGCAGTGTGGTCTCAGAGGGAGAATATTAAAGTAGGGGGTTGTGGGGGGCACACCTGCTAAAATGTAAATGTAGTTTTTTATGGGTTTTTTTGTAACACGCTTTCATTAAAGTGTGTTTGGTTATTATGGATTCGGACGTTTGCTCACTTGAGCAAACATCCTAGATCCATATATATATATATATATATATATATATATATATATATATATATATATATATATATATATATATATATATATGGATCTAGGACACTTGATCGAAAGACCAACTGTCCGAATCCAACCCTACCGAACACTGTTTACCGAAACTGCTTTCACCGAAAAAGCAGTTTTGGTAAACGGAAGGTAAAACACACACACACACACACACACACACACACACACACACACACACACACACAAAACAAAAAACACACACACCATGTTTATGCTGAGGAGCTTCACCCCTCTGCACCCCACACCCCCCTACTTTTATATTCTCACTCCAAGATTGCACTACAGTGGGGAAAAGGGAATATTCCCTTATCCCCACTGTAGTCCGATCTCACCCACTACCACCTCCCCCTGATTCCCTGTACTTTTACGAAAGTTTCACGAAAGCACTTTATTCGTTAAAAAGTGCTTTCACAAAACTGTGACCGCCCGTGTCACTTTCGGTGAAACAGTCTTTCGGTAGACTGTCCTAGACCCATATATAGATATATAAATATATATATATATATATATATATATATATATATATATATATATATATATATATATATATATATATATATATATATATATATATATATGTATGTATATATATATATATATATATATATATATATATATATTTATATACACATACACTGACATTCTATCTACATCTCACTTAAGAAGTCCTAAAAATGGTTGTCTAATTCCACAGGTATAAATGGAATCCAGTTTTTGCTTTGTCCAGAAATGAAGTCCAGCTGCACAGTCCAAATATAAGATAGTATTTCTCTTAGTGGTTACTTTTTCTTTACTTAAAACACTCCCAAGCATTCCTTGCTGTTTCAGTTCAGATATGGATGATGCTATTTCTGTTCTCAAACATTTTTAGTTTTAGGGATGGCACCAACAAGCTAATGCCCAAATAAAGTAATACATCTAGCCACTGCAAATGTCTGCTCGTTTGTTGAAAACTTAGTTTCAGTTTTAACATAGTTGTTGCTTTTCTACTGAAAGCAATTCAATACTTAGTAAAGTTACCTTCTTTTCATTATATGCATTTTAAACACTTTACATTTTGCAAGATTTCAACTGCAGTTTTCACGAAAAATATAATTACATTTGCTTTCATTTAAAATCACCTCTCAAAAATCCCTCCCTCTTCCTTATGGACCTCAAACAGGTCTTGTTAGTGACACTACAACTAAATTAAGCTTTGTTATACAAATGCATTTTAAGTTACACTACCCAGTCTGGTGTCATGTTAAGCCACCTACAATGGCACTCTAGAGAGGAACAAACTCTCTTTAATACTCCAGTGTATGTGGAATGCCCTCACTTACTCTTTGGTAATAGAGCTGACAATGTCTTGGTAGCCTCTGTTTTGGGATACTCTGGCTAAACTTTGCCAAAATCCGCTCAATGACCAATATAAGTTACTTCTGCCATTCCTACCTGACATTTGTTTCCGTTTCTGATATCAGGTCAGCTGTTTGTTGATATGTCATTTATGTAAACAAGATTATACTTTTCAGCTCTTCATAGGATGTGATCTGCCATTCACTGGAAAGCAGTTGGTCAATTTTTCATACCAAAGGGCATAGTGTTGTATTCAAACAATCCAAACAGGGAACATTTTTTGATGTCATCCTCACTGTAGGTGTTGAGTGTGATGCTAATAACCCTTAGTCTGTCCAACAGTGGTTAGATGCTTCATCCCAGCTGCTTTAATCATTCATCATTTCAGAGCATCATGTGTGCATCTTGTTCTGTATGACAATTTATATTCTGCTAATTCACACAAAGCATGGTAATAACATTCACTTTTGCCATAAATGCCAAAGATGAGATCCATGGACTGTTGAATTCTTAGATTGCTTCCAGTTTCAGCATCTTCTGCCCCTCACTCATAGTTCGCTTGGCATCCTTATGCCCCTGTGAGGAACCAGTATCCTTGCCCATTGGGCTCCTGTGTCCACACAGCACTCTGCTATTTGAGTATTCCTTGGCATATCAGTGAGAATATCCCCATATTACCTTTCTACTGTTTAGAATGTGGGTAGCAGATAGGTGCAGTGACCGTACTGCTTCATTCACTGAGGTGTCATCTTGAGCTTCACTGAGTAGGTCCACCACCAGATCCCTCTCTGCTTCCACTTATAATGCACTATATAAACTAGGTACTAATGTCACCAAGTCATGATAGGGTTTTTTCATACTAACATGGTAGAATTTGTGTTTCTTCCTCATGTCTAACAGTTGCAGCACATAAACATCACTTGCCTTCCCTAAAGTAATGCGCAGACTTTCCTTTGTTGCCTGACTGTGTTGGGGGGAAGTAAGCACCATTACCTTTTCCCCACCAGTATATTCTTAGGCTGTCACTGTCCTGTCATGTAGGATCCTGTGCTTTTGCTACATGCTTCTGAGCTGACACCTTGAACTCTATAAGCTTATTCCTAAGATTTAGCACATGCTCCATGAGAGAATCCTTGTGAGAATCACATTTTCCCTCACGTTTGTCCAGAATTAAGTCTAGATCTCATCACCCTGTCACTATAAAGCATAAAGTACCAAAATGGTGGAAAACTTAGAGCTCCTGAGATTCTTCCCCGTATGCAAAGAGGAGAGGGAGTAAGAACTTATATAAATATAAAATTACATTTGAAGTGGTCTGCAAATGTTCTCAGCATGGTCTTAAGTGTAGAGTTAAATCTGTCTATGAAACCATTTATTTTTGGGGTTTATTATCAAAATCTCACACCTGCTATGTGCGAGTGTTCATGTTTCCGACCCAAAACATGACCAAATGAGGTATTTAAAGAAAGTTGACAACTCAGAAATGTTGACTTTACTGAAAATACCACACTTCCGGTCATGAGGTACGAACGTTTTTCAGAGGGGACAAGCTCCCCCTGCACCTCCCATGTGGGGGGCTGCACCCCCACACCCCACACCCCCTGCTACTTATATATACAGATGCTGAGATTGCACTACACTGAAGAAAAGGGTACATTTCGATCCCCACTATAGTGCGATCTGCATTCAAATGTTGAATCCACAAAGTGAATGCTAGTGTGCATTCGCTGCTGTGATTTCAACATTTATTTTTTCGCTCATGTGAAATGTTGAATCCATGCTTTTGGGATTACACATTCACACATAGCAGGTGCTAGATTTTAATAGTAAACCTATTTTTGGGATGGTATTAACTGTTTTATCAACCAATGCTTCCACAAAGAAGTTAACAAGTTTGAAGTAAAGTTATGTCATCTCTCTGTCGGTATTTCCAAAGGAAAATCCATCTTAATAACATTTTCTACCTTTTCTATCTCAATAGAGTATGATACCACTGCTTCAGGAAACCTAGTAACATAGTCTGCCATTTCCAAGGAAAAACCTCTTACATGTGCTCTTGGAGCTTTTCTCCCAAGGCTTCCGCTGAACAAGGACACCTGTGCCCAGTCAGACTTTCCTGGTAAACAAATAAATAAATAAACAAACAAACAAACAAACAAACAAACAAACAAATAAATAAATAAATAAATAAATAAATAAATGTGGTGCTTTCATTACTAAGAAACTCTACAATACCAATGGCTATCCTCTCAAATAGTTCTTCAAAATTAAGCAATGGTATAACAGCAGCAGTCATAGATTTGTTTCCTGCTTTGACAACCTTTTGACACTGCGCACATATCTTGCAGTACCCTCTCACTCCATTTGCAGCATGTTTTCAATAAAAACATTATCTAAGCCTCCTTTTTTGCAAGTTATGCCCAAATGGTATGAACATAGAATACCATAGACTTTGTCTAGAAGTGTTCTTGATAGGCCCATAGGATGACCAATTGCTGTATCATTTCTCCCGCTAACCACTTTCAGCATTCCATTCTTGATACGTAACTCTTTGTCTCAGTATTTATGCTCTCTCTGCCTTAAGAAACAGTAGCCTCCATGATTATGCCTTTTAGTCCTATAAGGTTGAATACAAGAACAAGGCCTATTTCATCTCTCTCTCTCTCTCTCTCTCTCTCTCATTTTGATCTTCCCATTTCCTTCTGCAATGGAAATCTAGCATTTCTGTTGGGTGTGTCCCAGCCTTAGACTTATTGCTACCATTTCTAACTAATGTAGTCCTTCCAAGAGAAATCCCAATATCTTCTGACAACTGATGCTCAGGCTTAAGCTTCACAATGTTAACTAGCTGTTTCCCTGAAGTATCTTAGTTAACACCATCAGTTGAAGATATGGATTTTGGATAGAGGTACCCCCTACTACCTTTCCCACATGCTTATCTCCATGTCTGTCTGGGAGTAGCTGCATGTACACCATGTTTCTGTGTCATTGAAGTCAATAACCATTAGGGCGTCTGCTGGGATATCATCAGCCACTGCTACCTCCCTTTTTTCCCTGCTCCCTTCCAAGTATAACAGAACCATAACCAATGGCACATGAAAATATGCCCATGCTATGACCCAAACTGAACTTGCCTGACAGACAAGTAATGTTCCACTCTCAGAACTGCAGGTCTAACAATATATGATGCAGTACCCCTCTTAACAATAGTTTGTTTAGCACTTGTGATAATATAGAGTAGCTACAGTTTCAAGACAGACCATCACAACTGTAATGCTATTTCTGTTAGCTGCCTCGCCTGACTTTTGTTGGCTTCTCTACCACTGTGAAAGTCTGTAGTGTACATTCTCCAGTTTGTTAAACTGGAAACATTTTACTCAAAGACTTTGATATCTACTCAAACTAGTGGTTCACCGCTTACCTGTAATACTTACTCTGAATGTTTAGTCTGTCCCCATGGGTTCCTTTATAACATTGTGTAGTGTTGGTTAACCAAATTTTGTGCAGTGTGCCTTGCTAGCAAGACTGAGATCACAATTTTTAGCGATGTTACATTTCTGATCTATTAACCAGATTCATATATCATCAGGCAAAGTTATAAGTGTGTGCTTCCTTATCACAAGGTCTCCCAGCATTTCAAAAGTCATAGCCTCATGTTCACTCACTTACCTGTGAAAAGAAACACTTATTTGTCCAAGGAAATTAGATAGTGTATTCTCGTTTTATTTTTGTGTTCTCTGTTTTTTTTTTTTTTTTTTGAAAAAGTGCAGAAGTAGGTTAAAACATTTAAAAAGACATTTTTAACTTTGCCATTGCAAAAACAGTTTGTATTAGTCATCTTACTTAATGCATGCATTGCCTTACTTGTGTGAGCAGATGAGTTAAACATCTTGCTCATTACCTCAGGCTAATTTAATTCTGATTATGCACATTCACACACACACACACACACACACACACACACACACACACACACACACACACACACACACACACACACACACACACACACACACACACCTTCATAGGTTCATACTAAGCTAACTGCCCTTGCAAGCCATTTTAAGCCTAGCCAATTATCCCTTGTGAGACTCAAACCCTGCACCGTGTGTTTTTAAGGCAAACACCTTAACTATTAGGCCACCCTCCCAACCCCAAAAACATATCCTGCATTCAGGTCATTTAACATGCAGTCCCAAGTGTTGAACCTATAACCCTCACCACTAAAGTCAGAGGAACGTACCACTACACCATCAAAGACATGAATAAACCATCAAAGCTATACCCATCTTTTAACCAAAGAAACAACACAAAAGTGGAATGTACTGAGGCTCAAAAGGTTTAGTGATGCAGAAAAGTAAGAAATTGAAACTGAAGTAATAAACTAACTGAGAAGTGAAGGGTTTAAAGTGGAGGTTCTAGCACGGATAATATCTCGGCATACTGAGTTCAATAAACCCTGAGGAACTGCTGAAATTAATAGAACAAGACACTTTTAGTAAAGATATACTGTAAAGTACAAATTTAGGACCTTCCTCAGGAGAGCTGTCAAAAGTTCATTTAGGGCTAACATAACATGGGGACAAGTAGGAAACAAAGAGCAAAAACGACTCTCTTAGCCAAAAAGAGAATGATCTAAAGGAAGATTTCATATGAATGGACAGATCAGAGAAGGACACTGCAGAAATTGTATAGCGGACAAAATGTAAAAACATTGATAAAAAGATAATCAAAGTAATTAGGACCATTAAGAGAACTTCGTATGATGCAACAGAATAAGACAGCATATACTACTATGCAGCTAAGCTAAAATAAAATGCTACCACAAAAATACATAAGTACAAAAAGGGAACATGAGGAACTTCACAATGGAAAGATCATTTTGAAAGAAATATAAAATAACTAATGCAAGAAGCATCTTTACTATAGGAATAAGGAGAAGGTTATACATCAAATTATCTGTTAGAGATATATGTGATAAATGCAGCAAACAACATCAAAAGAGATCAGGATTTGTCTTACACCAGCTTTATTAATGAACTAAAAATAGCACAAGTAGAAATAACTTGGAATGTATATATAAAATATAAAGGAAAAGTATAAAGCAACAAAAATCGATGAGCCAAAAAGTTTTATAGAAAACTGAGAAAAATCACAATACTATTAGCAGCAGCTGAAAAAGAAAGAAACTAATACAGTTTGGAGAAGCATCTATGAAGACTGGTTTGAGCATAAGTAATATAGCAAATGGATCGGAGGCGTAATAAAAACAAGAAGCAATAAACACAGAGGACATGAAATGGAATGAAGTAACAGCAAGGGTAACTAAGACAAAGTTACAAAAAAGACTTTTAACTGGAAAAGCCCTGATCTGGATGCAATACCTAGGTTCTGCCTAAAGGTATTCACATTGTTGCATAATAATGTGGCCTTGAGTAAAAATTATTTATAGACATATCCCAACTGATGCCAACATGGCCAATAGCAGGAAAAAACTACTCCTCCTTAACAGTGAAACAAGGTAGCCATCTTAAGAGCTATAGGCCAATAAATTTCCTTCCAAGAATATTTAAGTGGAATACTACAATATATGAAGACAGAGTTTACAGCTATTCAGAAAAAAAAAGTAGTAATCATGTGGAACAAATGATCATCTATTATTAAATAAAGCTGTGATAAAATGATGTAAAAAGGAGTAGAACCTAAGTATGTGGCACAGAAAGATGACAGATAAACATTTATAACCATTCCATTTTCATGAATAATGGAATGTTTACATTAAGTATAAGAAATACTTTGATAAATTACACACTAGTCAATATGAAACTGACAAATGTCTTTACAACCAATTCACAATAAAGGGAAAATCACTCTCTAAGGAATAAAATCCCAAAGAAGGGTATTCCAGAGGATTCTAGTATGGAACATCAAATGGCAAAAGCCTGAGGATTAGAAGCACTGAAAATTAATGGTCAGAACACAGAAGTGGGAAGTAAACTGCAAATGTTTTTTTTCAGAAAGAGATAAGCCCATTATATCTTATATCTTCACCATGAAGTTTTCCTAATGTGGTGGTGCAAGGTGGGTGGGGGACAAACAGCCACAACCTCTGATATTATATACCAACTGCATGGTTGCATCAACTCAAAGAATGAAAGAAGATACTAATCGCCCCAAAAAAGAGAATCAGTGCTAGTGCCCGCTTTAGATAATCATGTCAGCAGTAGAAAATGGTGATCAGTAGTTATGTTCCTCAGCATCTTGTCCTTTGGGCAGCTGATGCTTGAGGAATTTCACCTCAGCCACCTGTAGGTAAACCATTATCAAGTGAGTCTTTGTCACCATTGCTGTTCTTGATCTGAATCCATTACGCTGCTTATTTAAGAGACTAGGCTGTGATTATAGTTTGTTTTTTCAGAAAACCATCTTGTCAAATGATATCTCATCTACTTTTAACAGATGATTTAAAAATGTATGACTTGTCAAGTAAGCAAATGAAAGCAAAATTGCAAACGATTGAAACTTTTTCTGATGATATATGAATGGTATTTGGTCTTGATAAATGTGCAAATGCAAGCTTTATAGAAAAAAGGCTTAATTTTCAAGAAAATATTAACATGGGAGAAGAATGTGATATAAAAGAACATCTACTAGAGGGTGTGTATAAATATAAGGGATTAGAAAAGAGTCCGCAATAAAACATGAAGAAACAAGAACAAAGTTGCCTTGACATACAGGAATAAAGTTCAAGCTATAAATTGTCTCGCTCTTCTTTACAGCTTTGGTGCGACTGACTGATCTTGAAAAGCTTTGAATTCATTGGGTGGTAAAGCAAGACAAATGCTTAATGCTTGTCAGCTTATATATAAAAAGCAAAACATGGCACAATTATATATACCCTTGATTTGAAGGAGGTAAGGGTCTTTCTTGAAATTGTCTATAAGTCTGCAATCATGAAACTTCATACATATTTGCTAACATCCTCAGATTCAAACATAGTGAACATTTTAAATTATGAAGAATACAAGTTTAAGATGATATCTTTGCTGAGATTAGAAGAAAAAATTTGGAAAGGGGATAGTGTGGAAATCAAAACAGAAGTAGATAAAAAAGTGGCCAAAGAAAGTGCAAAAAACAGAAAATAAATATGATTACCAGAAGAAAAGGAAAGAAAACTGGGAAACACCTATGGTATACACCTATGTATATTTATTTTTGTGAACTTTGATCATACCCTGATTTAGAAATGAGGTCCATGTCTGTCACAATATTAAAACCCCTAACATATGGAGAAATTAACAAAGAAATACTTCGGTAATGACTATATTCAAGACTCAGGTCTCACCTCTGTTACTCACATGCTGGTGTGTTAGATAAATGGCCAGCAGTTCCCCCTTATGTTTCTACGTCTTGTCTGTCTCATACTTCAGGAGGTGTCTTCTTTCTGTCTCAAGGTCCATTTTTTAGACTGCATACTGGTCATGCGGAGATCGAATGAGCTGCTGTTCTGTGTTGTCTGCACTCACAGCTAGTAGCAGGCTGTCTCTGGGTTCAGTAGACTGAATCTTAGCTGCATTAAGATGGTTATATCCTCTCATGTGTGGTTTTACTACCAGGTTGGAATCCTTTCTGTTTGCAGTTTTAGTCAGCTGTGAGAACAACATGTCTTAATGCTCCATGGAGCACATTTTTGCTTATTTCCTGCCTAGTCGGTCAAAATTTTAAATAACTACTCTAGAAGGTATACTGGTGTGTATATACCTTGTATGTTTATCTTGTGCCTGCACATGAACAAACATTTTTTGGTAACAGAACCATTTTGCAGGCTATACCAGTTAATACTACAATGTATTCCACTGCTGCTGCCAAATTATTGTATATATTTGGTCAGGAGTGAATTGGAAGGGCTGGATTTGATTAGTTGTCCTGATGGTAGAGGGGCTAACTGATTTGGGGAACAGTGATGGGGTTATGCTGTCTCATGTCTCCTGTGGGTGGAGTGGTGGGGAATATGTCTAGCAATATGCATTTAATACAGGTTCCATGAAGGAGTTGCATTGTGTCTTTGTGGATTTAGAGAAAGTATATGACAGGGTGCCTAGAGAGGAGTTGTGGTATTGTATGAGGAAGTCTGGAGTGTCAGATAAGTATGTAAGAGTGGTACAGGATATGTACGAGGGTAGTGTGACAGTGGTGAGGTCTGCGGTGGGAGTGATGGATGCGTTTAAGGTGGAGGTGGGATTACATCAAGGATCAGCTCTGAGCCCTTTCTTATTTGCAATGGTGATGGACAGGTTGACAGACGAGATCAGACAGGAGTCCCCGTGGACTATGATGTTTGCAGATGACATTGTGATCTGTAGTGAGAGTAGGGAACAGGTGGAGGAGACCCTGAAGAGGTGGAGGTATGCTCTAGAGAGAAGAGGAATGAAGGTCAGCAGGACTAAGACAGAATATATATGTGTGAATGAGAGGGAGGACAGAGGAATGGTAAGGATGCAGGGAGGTGGTGAAGGTGAATGAGTTTAAGTACTTGAGATCAACAGTTCAGAGTAATGGTGAGTGTGGAAGAGAGGTGAAAAAGAGAGTACAGGCAGGATGGAGTGGGTGGAGAAGAGTGTCAGGAGTGATTTGTGACAGATGAGTACCAGTAAGAGTGAAAGGGAAGGTCTACAAGAGGGTAGTGAGACCAGTTATGTTATATGGGTTGGAGACAGTGACATTGACAAAAAGGCAGGAGTCGGAGCTTGACTTGGCAGAGTTGAAGATGTTAAGATTTGCACTAGGTGTGATGAGGATGGACAGGATTAGGAATAAGTATATTAGAGGGTCAGCCCAGGTTGGAAGGTTTGGAGACAAAGCCAGAGAGGTAAAATTACGTTGGTTTGGACATGTGCTGAGGAGGGATGCTGAGTATATTGGGAAAAGGATGCTAAGGATGAAGCTGCCAGGTAACAGGAAAAGAGGGAGGTGTAAGATAAGGTTTATGGATGTGGTGAGAGAGGACATGCAGGTGGTTGGTGTGACAGAGCAAGATGCAGAGAACAGGAAGAAATGGAAACAGATGATCCGCTGTGATGATCCCTAATGGGAGCAGCCAAAAGAAGAAGAAGAAGAAGAAGAAGAAGAAGAAGAAGAAGAAGAAGAAGAAGACAACTTCCATGGTGGAGAGCAGACAAACATACAAGGGTGTTTGTTCTTGGAGGGAGAGATATTTGCAGGCTTACATCACCTGCAAGCATGATTGATTTTCCTATGCTGCACCTATCAAATTGTACCTTAAGGAATGCTAACTGAGCATGCCAAGCAAGTTAGGGGTTAATTAAAAGTCATTAGCATTTTGTCACATATGATAGCTCCATTCCCAGCAGTTATGTTTTGTTCAAAAGAGAGTGAATGAGTCAAAGTCTTAGTAGAATGAGCAAGTCAGTAGGGGTGACTGGAATAGAAGCTTGCTGTCCAGATGCAGATTTTGCACCAAAAAAGGACCCTGATTGCCCTGTATCATATCAGATTTGTGTGTAGTGATATCAGCCATCCAACTCCAATACCTATGAATCTGTGGCTTGCATGACTTCCACTCCTACCTATCAGGGATTAAAGCTTATGGGTTTTCCCAGGCCTTTTCAGGATGTAGTGTAGCACCATACCCTGACCCCTTCCACGAGAGTAATCAGTGGAACCACCCTACACCTATACAACTGCTGGCAGTGATTTTGTCTGTCCACATCAGCTATTTCTCCATACAATTCAGTGACCAGTCCTACCACCCTGCAACCCCAGACCTGTATGAAGCAGTACTCTACTATGTCTCATATCTGTACTACACATGTGGTTTGCTACATCACCACCTTGTCTCATATCGGTATGACACCAACCAGTAACCAACAAATAAAACAAACTCTCTGTAAAAAGCAGCAAAAAGAGGGAAGGTTCCACAAATTCCACTTTATTCACCAGTAACAAACAGATCCGTTTGTTACTGGTGAATAAAGTGGAATTTGGTGGAACTTTCCCTCTTTTTGCTGCCTTTTACAGAGGGTTTGTGTCAGAAAAATATGTATTAATATATGTATTAGTAATGTGCTTAGTGCATTTAGAGCTTGAAAAGGGTTAACACATTTATTCTATTTTACACTGCATAAATCTGTACAAATTGCAGAAGCTTTCTGACCTTGTATTGTCATGAAATAGGCGCAGCTAAAATCTTTGCTTATGCCTTGGAAATTTACTGAGAAGCAGATGATTTCTGCTTGTGTCAGGAAAATAATGAATAGAACAATACCACTTGTATAAATGTTATGAAACTTAGACAAGGAGTTAGGCTTGTGCTGTGAGAAAATACACAGCTGCAGAAGCTATAGATAATTAGAACAAAGACTGCTTGAAAATATGAACTGCAATCAGCATTTGCTTGTGTCTGAGCTAGAAAAGTACCTTGAAATGTAACACATGCATTAGAACTATACAATAGAAGCTTGTAACGAGTTAGTGCCCACCAAGGCCAGGTTGTTTTTCTCAAAAAGTTTCTCACAAATCTAGTCATGTCAGCAGAAAATCTGAGTAACATCTGCTGTAGAACAATACTGAAAACTGTGTTTGATTACATCAGCTATAGAAGGCCGTGTCTTGTAAAACAGTATAAGAATAGCATACTTCCTGTTAGTAGTTAGGCAAAATCTTGTATTTGCATGTTTTTGTCTCCTTGCTGCAAGTTATTAAATGTGCCTTAACTGAACCTTGCATGTATTGGTCTTTGATGTTTTTTCCTTTGACAGTTTGTCAGATCAGTATGACACATCACAGTGATGTGCATAATGATCTGTTCAACAATCAGACCTCCATGGCACAGTGTATACTGTAGGAAAAAGCAAGAGTCTTCCTTTAGTCAGGCAAAATTATCTTGCTGTACAATTAAAAGTAATTTCTGAGAAAAAACTGTTTTACATTACTGACACATGAACTTCTCAATGCTGTCAAACAAAACATTTATAAGTCACTAGACCTGCATAGATTCTCTTTAGCACAACACAACTCATTATGTTAATGACTGACTACATGCAGTTCCGATTTCCCTTCTGTTTTAAATCATTCATAAAAAGGAAGTAAAAAAAAAAAACACCTCAGCAAATTGCCAAACCAGTGTGAAAAAGAAAATTCTCACTTAATACATCACTGATTGCTAAGGATAACCATAGAGGAACCTTGCAGACCTCAGCTTTCATTTTTAATTTTTCACTTAAAACCATTCAATCATACATCAGTGCTCCCACTACCAAAAGTATACAAAACCAAAACAGTTAAAGGCTTTCAACCAATACCAAATATTGATTGTTCCATCAAAGATATTTGGAAAATGTCAATGACCAAATTTTGGATTACATTAAGTACACCATCCTTTCAGACAGACAGCCTGGCTTTAGACATACATACAGTACTACAACTAACATCTTTTCTTTTGCAAATGAAATATATATGAATATGGAAAATGGAAAATTAACTAGAGGCATGTTCACTGATGTACAAAAGGCTTTAAAGGCTGTTGACCAGTACTTCTTTTCCAAATAAATTAGGAAATGTCAGTACCCTGATAAAACATTTCAATGTCTCTAAACCATAGAGTCTTTAATGTCTCACCTTACTTCTGTCATACTGAAACTTCTGTCTTTCATAACGGAGTACTACAGGACTCAGTCTTTGGTCTGCACCTGATCACACTGTTTATCAATAATCTATCATGAGATATTTCAGAACTTAACTGCCTACCTTACAAAGATTTTACAGTTCTTGTCAGATGTAACACATTGACCCATTATTTGAACAACTTGCTACAAAAAGACTTTTCAAATGTTTGTAAATAGCTACAGAAAAACAAGCTAAGTTTAAATACCAAAACAATAACAGTTATGCTCCCAGGCACAACTAGAACATGTGTACAGGTTAAACAATTGCATCTAACTGACCAATGGGCCAATCATGCTGAACTGTTACCTAGCGGTCATTCTAACAATTGCATCTAATTAACCAATGGGCCAATCACGCTGAACTGTTACTTAGCGGTCATTCTAGATCAAAATCTTTTTTTTTTAATTTTCCTTCTAACTTTTCCCTTCTGTCTTTCAGCCACTAAACCTTCCTCTACTGGACTTAAGGCCATTTATCCCCTAGAGGTGGGGAATCACCTCTTCATCTGCTAAGGTGAGAGTCATCCACAGGGGTATGATAAAGATGGACATCAGGGAGCTTGTGCCCTTGCTAACATCCCAGCATCTGAGGATATTAGTATTAGCTGACCACCCCAGGCAGATAAATGTGCAACTTACATCACAGTAGAGGCTCACAGGTCCTCTCCACATGGGTGCATGCTCCCATATGCCCAATATGAAAGCTGTCACCATCACTGGTGGCTTGATGACCCTAATGCTCACACTAGGCCATATGTACATGCCATTTCCACTTTGGAAGTAGTATGTGGCTAGTTCTACCCCTTCTTTACTTGCATGTCCTTTTATCACTAATAACTGGACTCTGGTTACATAATTTTCTTCCTATACTTGATGTAATGTATGTGTTACTAGGAAAAAGTTAAATCAATGTTCCTGCACAATGGTTGCACCTTCAGTACTACACACACACACACACACACACACACACACACACACACACACACACACACACACACACTCGTGTGCATACACAATATAATGTTAATCAAAGACAGCCTCAGTCTTCCCCTACACTATACCCCCCGCACACTGATTCAATGTTCCCTTACATCTCTATAACTATGATTTTACATGTTTTTTACATCTTTGAAATATTCTTTCCTTTGATTCAGTTTCTTTACATGACTTCACAAATGCTATTGTAATGATGTTAAGCTTATGTAATTACTATGTTTTTGAAATATTGCAGTTATTTTAAACTTATGTGTTCATTTATTATTTCCAGGAGTGGTGGCCTGGGTACTGCCTGAAAAAGGTCCTGTGTGACCAGTGTACTTAACCAATTGTCAAACACAAAACAGGGATTTGCTGTTGACACTGACCATAAACCTATACAGTCTCCTTATGAGAGTCCTTTCTCTCCTGCCCTTCTGATGGGAGCCCTTTCTCACTGCCCTTCTGATCCTATGGCACCACTGGTTTACAATATATACCACAGACCATTCTTTAATGAAATTCACCTGCTTGCTTTATCTTTTCATATGCATTTCATTGCTTCTCTGCAGATGTTGCCCTACCTAGTCCCTAGAAACATTTTTTTGTTCATGATTTACTCACAGCCTGTGTTCTGCATTGCATATGTATTCCTGTACATTCTGTTTGTACTGTGTTATTTACCCTAAATCCGTCAGGAAGTGAATCTCTTCACATCAGGAAGCCTTTTCCTCTTCTTCATGGGTAATAGAACAACACATTTAAATAGCCTAACAAATAAGAATGCTTCTAATGTTTATCAATGGAAAGTTCATAGTTTCATAGGTTGGTACTAGGCTATTGGCCCTAGGGCCTATACAAGCCTAGCCATAACAATTCCCTGGCTATTTCTTCCCACATTATTTACTTCCCTGGACCCCTGTCTAACAGAAGTGATCTCCGGGGTGAATTTCCTATAGGTTCATAGGTCAGTACTAGGCTATCAGCCCTAGGGCCTATACAAGCCTAGCCATAACAATTGCCTGGCTATACACATCTAATTTTCATTTTAAGTTAGTGTGAAATTAATATTTACTGCCAAAATAATATGAATGGCATCTGCCAACAATTAGAACAAATAAAGATAGGTTAACTTTTTCCTTTGTTATGATATATATGTATATTATTTATTTAACTTATTTTTGCTTTACTCCTAAGGTGAAATAAAATCAGTGTTGGAGACAGTCATTGGGGCTGAGAGAAATTGGCCTCAAGGATTGTTGTAAGTTGTAAGGAATAAAAAGGTCTTGTTTGTCATTTTAGGAAGAACTTGCATGGGTCGGATACTGTTAAAAAGTGCTTTTGCACTTCTAGATATATAAGCCTACCTATGTAGATTTTCTGTGCATTTCGATGGCAACTGAGCAAATGACATTTGCTAAATGTGTACACACAATCTTATGTGTTCAAGCTTTTTTAATTGGGAACCGCTTTAATCAGCTTTTGAGGGACTGTTTCAATTTAAAAAGCCTGAATTATTCCATCATCTTGTTTGCTTTTAAAACAATTGGTGTATAAACAAGGAAAGGGCCTGGCTTCGTCTTAGGATGGTTTGTTGATATCTGCATCACACCTGTCAGACTTTGTACTTCAGGGAGATGGGGGTCACCCTAATCAGTAAGGAGCAAAAATACAGATTGCTTTGATCAGAAGAACATGTGTCTTAGAGGCTAATCTGAAATTAATTAGATCTGTACTGAATAGAACTCATCCGGATTTGTAAACATTGTGATTAGGGTGCAGGGATAATGGAGATTAGAGAATGGATTAAAGTGACTCATTGCAATACTTTCTTATATCAGAAGTGTTCACTACATTGACATTTCTGAAATGCATTTTAGTTGTTTCCATTTGTGAAGGTTTTTTTATCAAGAACCTAGAAACAGTCTAGCCAGCATCCCATTATAAATTTAGACCAACTAAGACATGTATTGAAAGCTAACTAAAGGTCAAAATCACCAAGTATCTGTCATACTTGCATGTTTTCAGTTGTCCTGGTTGCGACATCTTTTCACCATTTTAATCTTCAGAACTGCAATTCTGGCTCCAATGCACAAATAAGACTTCTGTCCAGACAGAAACTGATATGCAAATGCTGACTTCAAAGTATATTATTGTTTTCTAAAATGCCGCATTGGAAGCAGCATTAGACTAAAAAACTTGTTACAACTAAATGCTTTTGTTTGAAAATTTACTCCTTACAGAAATAAACTGAAAACCAGATGAAGGTTTTTGATCACATTGTCTGTTCTTCCAATGTTTTGTAATAATTCAGACTAGACTTGCCTTCCCTTCCCTAGAACTATGCCTACTACATTCTTGAAAACTATGTACTACTTTTAAAATGACTAGGCACACAGACTATTCCTTACTGACATAACTTTTTCTGTGAATAATTGATTCTTTACATCATCCATGTATTTACACTTTTTCATCTATCGAGTATAATCTTTTGTTTTGCTGAAAAAAATGTTAACCCTTGAATATTATTTGTGCTGTCAGATCTATAGGGGCACAGACACTATGCCTTTTTTCTGTCTTTTTTGTGGGTACTTATATCTACTGAAGGCCAGTAACTGATTTCACACTCTCTCTTTGTGTTTATGTATATGCATGTTTGTGTGTGTGTGTGTGTGTGTGTGTGTGTGTGTGTGTGTGTGTGTGTGTGTGTGTGTGTGTGTGTGTGAGTGTGTGTCTACATATGAGTGCACATCAATATCATTAATAAATGTATTGTTTAGCACTTTTGTCTTTGATATGCTTAGGACTTCATCAGAACAAAATAAAACGTGAATTATCAGCCTATAGATTTTAAATATATATCACATTACTGCACAAAACACAGTTGACAAGTCATGTGATAACTGTAAATACACTGATATTATAAACACAACAGCTGACTCAATTACATATGGAAAATTAAATGCAATAATTAAATAAGCCATCAAAAATTGTAATTTAGAAGCCCACACATTTAAGACACTGTTCATTGACATAATTATTCAGTCTTGGCTTATGAGTGTCATGCAGCAGAATTGCCAAAGCAGTTCCTTATATTCAAGCATTTTCTATTTTTGAAGACTAATATAATTATTATTCCTTTAGATTTTTTTCATGCATGTCTGATTTTAGGTGTTGTGCTTGTAATATTGGAGTATTTACATTTGTAGTCACATGAGACACTTCAAATAGCTTAATCGCTTTGCACTTCAACAGGTTTTTGTAGCAATTGTAGCACACCTAAGTGTCATCTAGGGCCGGTGTTAGCATTTTGGGGGCCCCCAGCAAATGTCAAGTTGGGGGCCCCTTGGATACTTCCAGTCTAAGTATCATCCTGTTACTACCACCCCTCCTATGCAACCTTTTAGTTCATGCTGTAGTGCTTTAGAGGCAATATACACAGACTGAACTGTAGTTACAGTACTCTTACATTATGAGAGGCCTGTGTACCCCACTATGTTGGCTCATGTCACAGAAGGACATTCACAGTTAATGGAATTTAGTTGTAGCAATGATACATTACAACAACTCCATATGTGGGGCTGGACTTAGGTGAAATGGTGCCCTAAGCACTGCCTACTGCCCCCACATGCATCCCGTGGGCTCCAGTACCCCCATCTGCTGCCCTCCCAGCTCACCACATTATGCACATTACTTTTTTCTCCCTTTTCTCACATTTTGCCTTACTCTTCAGCTTTTCAAGAATCCACATTTTTCTATATGCTTTGAAACGCATTTCATTTTTTTTTTCTTTTTATACAACCTGCATGACTTACAAAGCCATGTCTGACCCAGCTTTGTTATAAAATGCTACATATGGAATACGCTGCAACTATAAAACAAAAACATGTTTAGGTACTGATTGTATTTTTACAAGTGAATACATTTTGGGTTTTAGCTGTGGACGCAGTTTCCAGTACATTTTGTTTTATAGAAATGCTAAATATAAAGAAATCCCAATCCCTCTGCACCACATGCTCCAGAGACCTCAACCTCATTACCACAATCAACAGAACATGCTGAAGGGACAGGTTCATAACGCAGAGACTGCCCATGCTCTGGAATAGACTACCCATACATGTCAAGCAGAGCACCTCATTGGCCCTCTTCAATTGAAATCTTGATGAATGAATGGGAAATAGAAATTCACCCCGGGGATCAATCCAGTGGCTCTACTCGATAGAGGCACTGGGAACTAACGTTGGGCTGCACAATACCAGGGCACTTCTCTGGGCTAGGCTTGTAAGGCTCCAGGGCCATTAGCCTAGTACACACCTATGAACCTAATGACAGTTTGAACAGAAACTATGATTAAGGAAAGAAATTCAGCGTTGCTGTTCAGATTTAGTTTTCCTTGCATTTTAGAACATTTTCCCAACCTTTTAATCCAATGGTGGCCTGAAAAAAATCATGAGTCAGAAAAGAATTTCAGTCTTACTTTTTTGTCTTTCAAGAAAGACATAAGTTGTGCCCAAGGGTTAATGTTCAAAGCTGACAGAATAGTAGCTCACAATAAACTAATAATACAATTGTTGTAATGACACACAAATCCTGTCTGCTTCCCTACCTCCCAAAGAAAAAGGCAGTCGCTGCCTGTGCATCCCTCTGATGTTAGATTGGGATGAAAGCAGAAGTTCGGATGGCAGTGGTCATGCATTGTAAGTGAATGTTTTTGTGTATACACATAACATGCCTTTTCACTCCTCACCCTTTCCTTCCCAAAGGCAATCACCACTATATGTGCCTGGTGTGCGATTGTGACAAAATTGGAAAAAAAGTAATGAATTCTACTTTGTTGCTAATATACAGTACACTGCCCCTGCACATGGTATAGTAACTTTTTTTGTATACCTCTGAGATTTGTGAGAAAATTAAAAGAAACAGTGATCCTGTCTCCAACAGAATCTATAATGACCTCTTCTGCATACCTCCAAGGTTTGATTGTGATAAGAATTAAAGAAGTAATGAACACACAATCGCCAGTCACCCAAACAACTTCACTCCCCTGTCACAGCTGCACGTACCGCATGACATCCCTACCACCTGTCCCCTACCTTATATTTCTAAAGAACAGGTCATAAATGCCCTCTCTAAGGCCAAGAACACCACATCTATGGAACCTGAAATCCCAGGCGACATCCTACATGCCCTCCAACAAGAATTAGCAACACCACTGGGTACCCTCTTCATTCAGTCCAAGCACTGGTTTTATCCCAGCTGAATGGAAAATGGCCACCGTTATGCCCTTGCACAAAGGTGGTGGTTTCACTGACCCCGGGAATTATAGACCTATTAGCCTGACTAGCCTTATCTGCAAGGCCATGGAGCAAATCATCATGGACCTTATCAATAAAGATATAGGTTCATAGGTTCATAGGTTCATACTAGGCTATCCGCCCTGGGGCAATTACAAGCCTAGCCCAATTTTGTTTGGCTTATGCCACCCCTTGATTTGAGTATACTGTGCCCTTTTTAAGGTTTAGTTTACTGTGCCTCTGTCTAATAGTGACACGGAAGTAATCCCTGGGACAAACCTATGATCCCCCATCCACTCATCAAGATTCTTCTTGAAGAGATTCAATGAGGTGCTCTGCCTAACATGAATTGGAATTCTATTCCAGAGCGAAGGGAGCCTCTGGGTTATGAATCTGTCCCTCCAGCAAGTTCTATTTATTTCTATGCTGAGGTTCAAGTCCCTCAGTGTGGCTCTAAGGGATTTAGATTTACTGAGGTGGAGCATGTCCATTAATTCTGGATTGGACATAGCTTTATATGTCAGGCATAGATCGCCTTGAAGTAGGCGGTATGCAACTGAGTAGAGCTGGAGTTTTTTTAACCGAGCAGCATATGGCATCTGCTTGAGTCCCTTGATCCTCTTGGTGAGGTACTTTTGGGGTCATTCTAATTGCTGCAGGTGTCGGGTAAGGTACATCCCAAAAGGGGCATTATATTCTATGATAGGCCTGATGAGGGATGAATAAAGGGGCATGATTACCTCTCTTGATCTAGATGTGAATCCTTTCATGATGAGGTGGGCTATGTAGAAGGTCTTTCTAACCACTTTGGCAATGTGGTTGTCAAAGGAGAGATTGCTATCAACTTGGGTCCCCAGATCCCTAATTACTTTCTCTGTACTCAATGGGTTACCGCCTATGTGGTAATTTGTGGGCACATTGTTTTTGCCAAAGGGTATGACTATACACTTTTTGCTATTTAGCTTTAGACCATGGCTCTGGCACTAGTTATCCGTCTCTGTGAGACCTTTTTGAAGGATGTTTGTGTCAGCTGGAGAGTCGATTATGGTGCCCAGTTTGCAGTCATCTGCGAACTTGGTGAGCCATAGTCCTCCCACGTTGGCCTGTACCTTGGAAAAGTATATAACGAACAAGAGCGGTCCCAGGACAGAACCTTGTGGGATGCCACTTGTGATCGGTTTCGAGTCTGATATGGCTCCAGCAACTCTCACTCTGTGGGTTCTGTCTTTGAGCCAGTTTGCGACCCATCTTGTCACATAGGGGTTTATATTTAAGCTGGATAGCTTATCTATGATGCCCGAGTGGGGTATTGTGTCAAATGCCTTTGCTAGGTCCAGATAGGCTATGTGGACTACCTTCCCTTCATCTATGGCTTTGGTGACTGTTTCAAAGAAATCGATCAGGTTCAAAAGGCAGGATCTGCCCTTGACAAAGCCGAACTGGATAAGATCTAGTGTCTCTAGGTCCCCAATGTCTTTGTTTATGAGCTCCATGATGATCCTCTTCATAGCCTTGCAGACTAGGCTAGTCAGGCTTATGGGGCGATAGTTTCCAGGGTCCGTAGAGGCTCCACCTTGCTCTTTTGGGGGGGAGGGGGGAGGGGGTGGAGAAGTTTGCACTGAACCTGTCTGCCAGGATATTAGCGATGTCTGTGGGTTCAGTGTATTTTTTGCCATTTAGAATCAACTCAGAACAAATCTGGGAGTTGCATCCCTGGTTTCTAACATAACTGAAAAAAGCCTTATGATTGTCTTTAGTGTCCTGTGCAATTTTTCTCTCGAAGCTGGCCTTGGAGTATTTTATGAGGGATCGTAATTTTTTGCTAGTACTGATCAGAGCTGCCTTCCCTATTAGGGATTTTTCTCTATCATGTAGTCGCTTCCTCCTGTTGTACAGTTTATTTATGGCTGGGGTCCACCAGACTGGATGCCTGCCTTTGGATGATTGGGTCTTGGTTTTGTTTGGGATAGCATGATCCATGCATTCCTGGAGATGTCCGTAGAATGCGTTTATATAGGATGCTGCAGTTTGGGCCGTAGTTTCCACTGGCCCTGGGGCCTTGAAGGATTCCACTTCGGTTTTGAGAAGTGAGAAGTTCACTTTTGAGAAGTTTTTCACTGTGGTTTTCTGGGTTGGGGGTGGGGTCGGGATGTGGATATCCAGTGAAATTAATTTATGGTCTGATCTTACCAATGAGGGATATACTTCTGGTATGGAGCATAGTGTACCCATGTTGGTAATGATCAGGTCTAGTATGTTTTCCCCTCTTGTGGGAGTAGTGACTAGTTGTTCCATAGCATTTGAGTTTATAATTTCCAGGAACCTTTGGGCTAAGGTGCTGGGGCTTGAGTAGCACTCCCAGTCTATGTTTGGGTAGTGGAAGTCGCCCAATATAATGGTGTTCGGAGAGATCTTCATGTTCTCCAATGTTTTCAGGAAAGCCGAGTGGGATTCCTGACTTTGAGAGGGTGGTCTGTAGGATGCTATAAACTGAAAAGCAGTCTTGCCCACTGTTAGTTGCACATGGATGATCTCCGATACTTCATGCAATGCCATTAACCTGGAGGTGTGGATATCCTTGATAAATATGGAAACTCCCCCTCCTTTTGTGGTTCAGTCCGGGTTTTGGGGCCGAAAAGCATGATATGAGGTATAACCTGGTAGTGCTGGGGTGCTCTCTGGAGCCTTGAACCAGGTTTCTGTCACTGCACAGATATCGATGTTCTCCGTACTGAGGAGAGCTTTGAGTGCGTGCATCTTGAGGTTAAGACTTCTGGCGTTTAGCAGCATTACCCTTAGTTTCTTGTTCCTTGTGCTGTCTATGGAGGTGGGTTTGACTTTTGAGCCTTGCCTAAAAAAGGCACTATGGGGGTGGCAAGAGCCTTTGCCAATATCCGAAAGCCCAGTGGTGACAGGTGCAAGCCATCCCTAGCGAAGCAATGTGGCTTGTCGAGCATGTCATCCCAGGCTGACAGACACTGGATCCCCTTTGAATGACACCAAAATTTTAGCCAATTGTTAAAATCGATCATTTTGTCTTTGTACTGTGACGTCATTCTAGGTGAGGGTAAGATGCTGCTCAAGGTCAGGGTCATACCGGCCTGGGCTACATGATCAGAGAGCTCCTCTATGTCTCTTTTCATGTAGTCCAGGGAGGTACGTCTCAGGTCATTCACACCAGCATGTACGATGACTAAGTCATATTTGTATTTGCTTTGGAGTGACCTGAGTGCTTGCATTATGTGGCGGATACTAGCGCCTGACAAGCAGCTCACTGTGACCTTCTCTTTGTTCAGTCTGGTGAGCGGGACATCAGTGTGTCTGACAATAGAGTCACCTATTACAACAGTATCAGGTGTGTTATTCAGCCTTAAGGGCTGTGGCTGCTTGGCACACTGACTTTGTGGGCTATGTGTTGTGTGTGTTTTGGGGTAGCGTTTGCTTGGATGTCTGCTTTGGAGGTCTCTGTTGCTTAGGTAGATAGTTTATTTGCACAAACGAACACCAAAAAAAAAAACAAAAAAAAACGGACAAACAAGCCAAGTTTCATAAACGCCTTCTCAATCACAGTATGCATTTTTGTCTTATTCCATAGACTTCATCAGATGACCAGTGCATACATTGATACCAATTTATAGTAATCATTTGATTAAACAACCAATACCTTACTCTATTTCACTTTTAAAACACCCAATAGAAATCCTACCTAATTAATATTACAATTTCCTACCAAAATTAGAACATATTTATTTCTTAAAACAGTCACATAAATAAATAAATACATATTTAAAAAACATTTATTTTATATAAAATTTGTTACCAAAAATGAATGAAAAAATATATTAAAAAAATATATTAAAAAAGTATTATGACACATTATTAGATAGAATTTATTTATATAAATGCATTAGTATGAATGTATCTAAAAAATAATTAATTTTTGTCTTAGTACCATTCTTATTATGTTGAAAAACATATTCATGTATTAAAAAAGAAAGACAGAACGGTGTATGGCTGCCCTCTAGTGGTTTATATATATATATATATATATATATATATATATATATATATATATATATATATATATCTATATTCATTTAATTTTGTAATTCAGAGTGTGGCAGATCTTAATTTTAATAAGGGCAGTATAGATATATAATCATTTAAACCAGGAGGACTGCCTGCTTCTAACTTCACCTGTCGCCATAACTCTCTGAATTCAATTTTTTCTTCCCAAGGGCCACCTCTGATATTATTTTTAATTTGTTCTAAAACCATAAAGGAGAATTTTGATTTTGAACATAGCTTAGATTGCCTATACAGGGCATTATTGTCTTTCCCCACCGTTATGTCATAGGTATGTTCATAGATTCTCTTTTTTAACAGTCTTTCTGTTTTTCCTACATAAAATGATTTGCAAGACTCACAAATAACCAAATATACCACACCCCTTGATTCAGAATTAAAATGTTCTGAACTATATATCCATCTATCTCTACTATTCAAATAATATTTGTCTGTATTTATGTATGTATATATGTATAAATAATTATAAAGTATCTTATAAGAAGAATATATATATATGTGGAATGTATATGAATAAATATATGTGAATGTGAATATTAATATGAATATAAATATGAATGTAAATATAAATATAAATATAGATATAAATATATGAATATATAAATATAAATATAAATATGAGTATGGATATTGATTTATGTTATGCAATATGTATGGAAATGTATGATGTATGAATAATATATATGATACTATTGTAAAATGTAGATAAATATGAATAAAATAAATATAAATAGCTATAAATTTCATGTACTTTTTTATATACACACCATTATATATAAACACACATATTTTATTTTATACATGACACATATATTTCTCTTCTTTAAGACCAATCAAAACATACATTATTCATTATTTAGAACACATATTAACCCTTAGACAATATATATATATATATATATATATATATATATATATATTATATATATGTATATATATATATGTATATATATATTATATATATATATATGTATATACATTTTATAGATATTCATACACATATATATATATACATACATTTTTAACTGTACAATATATACATCTTATTTATATCTATTTATATTTATTTTATTCATATTTATCTACATTTTACAATGGTATCATATATATTATTCATACATCATACATTTCCATACATATTGCATAACATAAATCAATATCCATACTCATATTTATATTTATATATTTATATCTATATTTATATTTATATTTACATTCATATTTATATTCATATTAATATTCACATTCACATATATTTATTCATATACATTCCACATATATATATATATATATATATATATATATATATATATATATATATATTCTTCTTATAAGATACTTTATAATTATTTATACATATATATTCACATATCTACAACATTTACATTCATACTTTCCACCATCAATATTTACCATACATTTTTTATTCATTTACCATTTCCCATTTCCCATATTAATTGCCATATTTATTCGTTTATACTCATTATATACATTCTTATACTATATATTTTATATTTTTATATACAAGTAGATCAGGAAATTTTAGAGCACATATAATTAGCCTGTTTCCATATATATTAAATTATTTTTCATATATATATATATATATATATATATATATATATATATATATATATATATATATATATATAAAATGCTTTTATATAATGTATTGTATATATTATAATGTTTTAAAGTTATTCTGTGTTTATAGTTTTAAATGTATTTATGGGTTCACAACGTAATGTTTGATTGTTTAATTATAATATGTTTAATTGGTTTTAATTACCATATTAAATGAATTAAGGCAGATTATATAAGGAGTTGATTTACTTAGAGGGTTGTAGGATCTGATGAAGCTAATCTAGCGAAAGCGCTTATCCTTTTACTCATTTTTTATGTGAATAAACAGACTTGATTCAACTTTACCAGACTTCGCTACTTAAACTTGAACCAAGAAAGAATTTTTGGGTTTATTTTTTCCTCGTTCTCGCACATGTACTTATTCTTCTGCTAAATTAAAAATAATATCAGAGGTGGTCTGTGGGAAGAAAAAATTGAATTCAGAGAGTTATGGCCACAGGTGATGTTAGAAGCAGGCAGACCTCCTGGTTTAAATGATTATATATCTATACTGCCCTTATTAAAATTAAGATCTGCCAAACTCTAAATTACAAAATTAAATGAATATATATAAAAAAACACTAGAGGGCAGCCATACACCGTTCTGTCTTTCTTTTCTAATACATGAATATATGTTTTTTAACATAATAAGAATACTACTAACTAAGACAAAAATTAATTATTTTTAGATACATTCATACTAATGCATTCATATAAATAAATTCTATCTAATAATGTGTCATAATACTTTTTTAATACATTTTTTTATATATTTTTTAATTCATTTTTGGTAACAGATTTTATATAAAATAAATGTTTTTTAAATATGTATTTATTTATTTATGTGACTGATTGTTTTAAGAAATAAATGTGTTCTAATTTTGATAGGAAATGGTAATATTAATTAGGTAGGATTTCTATTGGATGTTTTAAAAGTTAGAGTAAGGTATTGGTTGTTTAATTAAATGATTAATATAAATTAGTATCAATGTATGCACTGGCCATCTGATGAAGTCTATGGAATAAGACGAAAATGCATACTGTTATTGAGAAGGCATTTATGAAACTTGGCTTGTTTGTCCGTTTTTTTTTTTTTTTTTTTTTTTTTTTTTTGGTGTTCGTTTGTGCAAATAAACTTATTTTATTATACCATCGGAGTTCTCCACTTCTAGTTTTGAGCACACCTTCTTGGATTATTGATTTTTTTAGTGCCTTTCCACATCTTTACTTGGTTTTGGTTTTATTTGTGGAACCGGAATGGAGATATTTCCTGAACCTAAGGGGTTTGATGAACTGGGACAATCTCGCAAGCTAATTGGACAACTTACTGAACTGGTAGATTTGCTTACCCCACTTAGCCAATCTTTAGTGGGAATTTACGGAAACCTAGCTAAACATCCGGCGCCAAGGACTGAAGGGTTGAGTGAACGTAGAGGAGCAGCAGCAACTAACCCGACTTCCAGAGAATTTATGGGCGTTTTTAATAATGTCGATGACCAGGAAGAAATCTATGGGGAAACCTTCAATGCTGCAGCTATCCCCACTGTTTTTAAATTATCTGAAATAGGTGAAGTTTCCGAAAAGGAAATGAATACATCAGTGGGACAAAAAATGGTGCATGATATAGCTAAGGTACCAGGTACTGTAAAATCCTTTTTAGAGACTCATGAATGGCTATGAACAAAATACCAGTTTAAATTGAATCACAATATGAATAAACAACATGCCTTAGGTGAATCTTATCGAACTAAATTGGACAATTTAGCTAAACTAATGTATAAATATAGGACCTTAGATATCGAAAATGAATATCTGAAGGAATGTATTTCTAGGGAAATAGTCCCAAAAGGTCTTCGGGTCTATAAATTCCCTAATACTGTAATAATCGGTTCTATGTTTCATAAAGAACTTATTGATTTATTTAATAAATGTGGATTAGATGTTTTAAGGTTAATAATCAAGGAAAATATTAGATGTCAAGAGAAAATACAAGAGGACATAGATGAATTGGATCAGTGCATTAAAAATGATCTGATTTTTACTATCCCCGAAGAAAAAGAGAAATATTTTAACATTAGAAAGGATATTGATCATAAAAGTGAAGAATTAGTTATTAGAAAATCTAAGAAATTAGAAAGGGATTTAAAGAATATGATACCAATAATAGTTATCCGAAACCTTCACATAAATACCATAAATATACTTATGAAAGTAAGCCTAAACCCCCAATGTCCCCCTATAACCAAGAGAGAGATGGTACTGACCTACAAGGGGAAGACAATTATGAATATGAGGAAGAATTCCCACCCTTCAGAAGTCAGAAAGGCTGATGAATAAACAAGGTCCACAACCACCACATTTTTAATGGAGGGGGGGAGATATTAATAGACCCCCTTTCTGATGTTAGAGATAGTAGGGAAATTTTTACAGATAGTATTAAAAGTACTTTTAATAACTTTTCTATCTATAATTTCAGTAATTTAGTGTTAGAGAAAGAGCATTTTTTATTGTTTTCCAAGGGATTGAAATTCATCCCATACAAAAAGGGAAACATTACTCAAACCTTATTAGATATAAAGTTATTTTTGAGAAAAGTTAATTTGAGTATTATGAAACCTATTGAGAATATGACTAATAATAATATAGAATTAAGACGTAAAACTATTTACAATCCACCACTACATTCCCAATTAAAAAATCTGGAAATAATTATGGAAAAAGAAATTAGAAATAAACAGAATAATATTAGATTTAAGGTGAATTTGAGTGATAAAGAGAAAGACTTATTATATGAAATAAAAAGGAATTCAAATATTAGAGTAATGAAACCAGATAAAGGGGGAGGGGTGGTGATAATGGACAGCATTAGTTATGAAAGTAGAATGAATATGATTTTATGGAATGAAAGTAGGTATTCTAGCATTTCCAAAAACAAAGTTAATATAGCTTATAATAAAATAGATATAAGCTTAACAGATATGTTGCAAGAAGAAGTAATAGACCAAAACATTTTTAGATATTTAAAAGTTGATAAACCAAAATACCCACTATATTTGGGATACCCAAGATCCATAAAAATCAAAATAATCCCCCATTAAGACCAATAGTATCTGCTGATGGTGGTAAAACATACCCCTTAGCTAAATATGTGGGCAATAAACTTAAAAACATATGGTTAGCAAGAGAAAGTATTTTAAGAGATTCTTGGGACTTTCTCAAAGAAATTACTGTTGATTTATATCAGGAAAACTTACTATTTATAACAGTGGATATTATAGACTTATTTTCTTCCATACCATATAAGGAAGGTATGGAAATGTTTGAGGAAATTGTCAATGAAGATCCACATTTAACTCAGAATGAGAAGTTAATTAGTTTATGGCTAATGGATATAATATTGAACAACAATTTTCTATACTTTAATGGTGAATTTTATCAACAAATTCAGGGGGTGGCTATGGGGGCAGCTTGTGCCCCAACCTATGCCGACCTAGTTCTAGCTAAGTAGGAAGAGAACAACATTTTAAACTCTGAATTTAAAGATTGTTGGAAATTATACTATAGGTTCCTGGATGATATAGTTATTATTTGGACAGCTGGACAGGAGAGGTTTATTGAATTTATAACATATATTAGTAATACAACTAATTTTTTAAAATTTGCATATAATATATCAGACTCCTGTTTACAATACTTGGATATAGAAATATATAAAATTGAGAATAAGTTTGCAACCAAAATATTCAGGAAACCTACATATTGCTATTCCTTCCTACATTATAATAGCGCACACCCTTTACATTGTAAAAAGAATATTGTTAAATGACAATTTGTAAGGGGAAGTCGAATGACTAGTTTGGACAAGGACTTTTTAATAGAACGTGAATTATTAGAAAGAATGTTTTTAGAAAGAGGCTACCCCCTGAAGTTGATAAATTATAGTAAAGAAGAAGTGAGAAATGGAAGATACACAAGATTTAAGCCTTTATTGAAATGTACTGAACAAAATGAGGAGGTTAGTAATAAAAGTAACAAGACGAGTAATGGAGAAAATTTTCAACAAGTACTTGTTTTAGAATATAATGGGTTAAATAATGATATTAAGAATATATTTTTAAAAGAATGGGAGAGATTTGTTGCTTTAACGGATCTGGAGAATGTGTCCCATATCCCACACAAAATAATATATAAGAATTCCCAGAGTATTAGATCTATATTAGAAAATAAAAACAATGTAAATCCCAATAAACATAGGGTTGGTACATACAAATGTGGACGATGTACGTAATGTACTTATATTATAAATACAGATAAATATTATTTGAATAGTAGAGATAGATGGATATATAGTTCAGAACATTTTAATTGTGAATAAAGGGGTGTGGTATATTTGGTTATTTGTGAGTCTTGCAAATCCTGCATGCAGTGCAAGTCTTTAATAAGACACAGAGGCATACTCACCAAAACACAGCACGTACACTTATGTGCAATTTAGAAGTTCACCAGTTTACTTACTGTGAGCCTTTGGGATGTGGGAGGAAACCAGAACAACTGGCAAAAAGCCATACAGGTAAAAGTAGGAAATGCAGACTTTGCACAGAATACCTCCCAACTGGAAGAATCACATGCTTTGAGCTGTGAGCAACATTAGCTGCTACACCATTAAGGCTGAAGTCCATCAACATTCCATATAACGACCTCATTCATTAACAATTTGGACTTAGCCCTCTCAAAAGTGAAGACAGCTTACATGCATATAAATGGTGACCTGATTCTGCTAAAAGGTGTCGGAATATGCATTCAAGTACAAGGGAATTTCCATAAGGGATTTAACATTCTGAGGCACCAGCTATCAGACAATAATTTGACAGAGACTGGAAAAAACGATGACAATAATCTTTGGTACCCGCCAAAGAGCTAGTGAACTGAATGCGTATGATCTTCAAAGTACTGCAATAGTTGTGGTTAACCAGTACAATGAGTAAGGCTTGATTCAACTTTATTTTTTCAGTTTCAAGCAGAAAACTGTGTCAGGGTTGTGTCAAATCAGTTGAAGTTAAAATACAAGATCAGGAGCCTTCTGTCACATGACTTCAGGTCATTGGAATAAGCCTTCTCGTACCAAAGTTGAAGTATGCTCCAGCTATAGTTACTTCCAATGTAGCACACCATACTGGCATTTTCAGACCAGATAGAATAGGATCTGTAGATTAACATCTTTTTCTGAGCTATGTGAACATGGCTGTCCTGCTTAGAGAAAGTGTGGTAGATTTTTATTAGTTTACAAGTCACTCTGATGTTTGTGTTACTTTCCCTCGTACTGTTACACTTGGAATACACTCTTACCCTAGCTGATTTGCTAGAATATAAAAGCAAATCATTATATGGCAAAATCTCAGAAAGAGGGCTGTCTGCCTTAAGTCAAAAAGGATGACATTTGGCATAATTCCAGGTGAAAAACATGTTCAGGTAAATTGCTCCAGGTATTTGGAATCAATTTCCCCAAGAGATACTTGGGATTAATTGCCCCAGTGATTTAGGTTTAATCAAAACTGTAACTCAGTTTTTAATTAAATTTCAAGACCATTTCTTCTCTCTTCACAAGTGTCAGGTTGGTTAATCATCTGACCCATTTTGCTGCATATTTTAGACAGTCACACAATTATGAAATATATCACTGTTACAACCTTCTGGTTACTATAATTATATGACCATATTCTATTCTGTTTCTTATAGCACACTTTTGATTTTGTAACTGCTACCAATATCTTTGTGCAGTTTAAGTGAGATTATACCTTCAAGCCTTATTTTTTTTAATTTTGTGTTGTGTTCCCTTATCCTTTAACTTACTTCTGTAATTACTTATGTTTGCTGTTATTCCTTTATAAAACCACTTTTACTTGGATCTTTGGCTTGTGTTATGATCTAATATATAAGCTTAAACTATGACTATTAAACTGATGAAGCCTGTCTCTCTACACAAAAAAAAAAAAAAAAAAAAGATGAACTGAGACAAAAATAAATATATAAAAGAATAAGTAAATAAAGCATATATGAAGATTGAGCCTGTGAGCTCACCATCTTTTTAGATGCTTTAAGATTATGCTGTGCCAATGGCGTAAGGGGATAAAGCCCTGACAACAACCCAGGCGGCCCAGGTTAAATTAGAGGCTTGGGGAACTGATGGACTGGCAGAGAGGAATGGATGTACCTGTACCGGGGGAAGATTGGCATCATGGGCATATCCTGTGATGATCCTTGGTGGAGACTGAGGATGTTGCTGGGATGAGGCAGGGTCAAAAAGAGGAGGTGGGGTGGAACTGGCTGAGCTGCCTTGAAGGCAGAGGCATCATTTCCATTGCACTCCCACCCCTCAGATGTAACCAAGTCATCATAAGGGAGGGATGAGTGGATAGGGCATACAAAGAAACCACTCCGCAGATTGATGCAGAGATAGCTGAGCCACATGGCCCCTTTAAGATCCATGACCAGCCACAGCAATACCAGAGTACGTTCAGGGGGATATAAGATTAGTTGGTAGACCTATGTGGATATGGGGCATTGGGAAGCTGGGATTGTAAAATGATGTACTAGGGGTCAAAAACAAATGTTTTAAGACCCCTTTATTGCTGGAATCAAAACATCTGAGTTAAAAAAAATATGTTAACATTTCACTCTGGTAACCTGTATTCTTGGTACATTAACACATGCTCCCATTACTTGGCATCTGGGCTTCCATTCTGATCATATTCCCATGACCCAGTTCTCAGTTATATTACCTGCACACCATCTCCCTCATTATTAGTACCTCATGCCTCCTTACTCGCCCGTCTTCACTCACTTCCTTACTTCTATCAATTTCTTTCCCTTGATTTTTTCTCTAAATATACCATAAGCTTGCTTTTCTTAGACTTCATATTGCAATTCCTGCTTATATTATACTAACGTTCCTTTAATTTCTCTACTAGCTGGCTAAAATTTCTTTAAATATTAAATCATTATCATATAACTTTTATCTACTGTTAATGAATCTTTTCATATTATGTCTAATTTGCTATAATAATTTAAAATGTAGATATTTTTTGTATTATTTTTGAAGATTGTAAAATTATTTCTTAAAATGTTTTATAATACTTTGGTGCTTTTCTCCCAGGCCTGCAGCAAAAATGGGCTCCTATCCAGTTGGACTTTCCCAGTAATCAAATGTCAAAAAATAATAAAAAAACCCCACTAAATAAATACCAGGAACCTAATAAAGGATGAATGAGACAGCTTGACTGCAGCTGCAGTACTTCATTTTGTCATTTTATTAAGAAACATTTAAACTGTAAGGACAAACTCTGAACTGGAATGTATGCAACAAAATGTGTTCCTTTATTATTTTTCATTTGACTTGAATTTTATTTCAGATTTTGCACTATAAAGTAGTACTTGAATTAACTTTTTCTAGTGTGTGTGTGTGTGTGTGTGTGTGTGTGTGTGTGTGTGTGTGTGTGTGTGTGTGTGAGTCTGTGTGTGTGTAAATATATAGATTCAAAGATTCATAAAGACTTACTAGGTTATTGATCCAGGAGGATCGTAAGAAGCCTACCCACACAAGAATGGCGAATGGCAGTTGGTTGATTCCCGTGTTTCTGAATGTTAAATGAAAAAGAGTCCTTTTCAGGGAATGCCACTGTGCATTTGCTGATATGTACTCGATGTTATGACTAGATATCGTGGTAGAGTGTGGATTGGGAAATGTATCCCTTTTCTCACTGTAGTGCGATCTCGGAATTGGAATACGTAATTTGTAGGGGGTGTGGGGTGTGCAGCCCCAAACAGGGGGGGGGGGTGCAATGGGGCTTGCTCCTGTGCAAAAAGAGGACTTGCATTGCAGGAGTTACACTTACCTTTGCTCCTATATGTTCAGCACTTTTGATATCTGGAGAAAATGTCGAATCTGTTAAATTCGTTCATCAGATTCAACATTTTCACCTACTTAATATGCATGAATTTGACATTCTCTTTTGATGTAAACATTTTTTTCTAAACATCAAGATTTTGATAGTTATCCTTATGTTTTGCAATATGCATATCCAGAGGTGGGCCATACAATTATATATTGAAGTAATTACATGTCTCACTTATCCACGATGGCCAGTGGTTCTAAACTGTGGGTGAATTTGTGGTTGCCCATCCATTTGGCAAAAAACTTTTTGGACAAAGTAAGGGACTATTCTGCTTTATGTGGTATTTTCTGTGAAATGTGCTTATCCCTCCTGGATGTTCTATTAATTTTGTAAAAAGGATTTAGGTCCCTTGAGTGGGTGTTTGTAACACCATTGAATTTGAGAATATGTAATAGGCCTGATAGAACAGAGTCTCCTGACGCTCTATTTACAAAGCAGGGTGTCATCTCTCAATAGTCTCTATTCATAGATTCATAAGTGAGTACTAGGCCAACGACCCTGGAGCCTTTACAAGCCTAGCCCATAGAAGTGCCCTGGCATCATGCCACCACTAATTCCTGGTGTCTCTATCAAGTAGAGCCATTGGAATGATCCCCAGGGTGAACCTTCTATTTCCCATCCACTCATCAAGATTTCTCTTGAAAAGGACCAGTGAGGTGCTCTGCTTGACATGTATGGGAAGTCTGTTCCAGAGCATGGACAGTCTCTGGGTTATGAACCTGTCCCTCCAGCATGTTCTGTTGATTGTGGTAATGAGGTTGAGGTCCCTGGAGCGTGTGGTGCAGAGGGTTTGGGATTTCTTTAGGTGTAACATTTCTAACAGGGCTGGATCAGACATGGCTTTGTAAGCCAAGAAGAGATCGCCTCTTAATAGATGATATGAAACAGAGAAAAGCTGGAGTTTTTTGAGTCTGTCCATCTAGGGCATGTGTTTAAGGCCTAGGATCCTCTTTGTGAGGTACTTTTGTGGCCTTTCCAGCTGTTGCAGGTGTTTAGTGAGGTACATGCCAACTGGGGCATTATACTCGATGACTGGTCTAATGAGGGAAGAGTAGAGAGAGATGATGACCTCTTTCTTCCTGGATGCAAAACCCCTGGTAATGAGATGTGCCACATAGAAGGACTTTCTGATCACAGTGGCAATGTGGTGGTCAGAGGAGAGGTTGCTGTTAACCTGTGTCCCCAGATCTCTTATAATGCCTTCATTGTTCAGTGAGATACCATAATGTGGTAATTTGTGGGAACTGAGTTTTTCCCAAAGGGAATGATAACACATTTTTGGCATTCAGCTGAAGGCCATGGTTTTGACACCAGTTATTGGTCTCTGTGAGGCCTTTCTGTAGGATGTCTACATCACTTGGGGAGTTAATAATGGCTCCCAGCTTGCAGTCATTGGCAAACTTGGTTAGCCAGAGTCCCTCCATGTTGGCCTGGACTTCTGAGAAGTAGATGCCAAAAAGGAGAGGACCCAGGACCAATCCCTGTGGGACTCCACTCATGACAGGTCAGCAGTCTGACTTGGAGTCTGCTACTTTCACACTGTGGGTTCTATCTGTGAGCCAGTTTGCAACCCATCTAGTGATATAGGGGTTGATGCCTAGTTTGGTGAGTCTATCAATATTTCTTAAGTAGGGAATGGTATCAAAGGCCTTGGCCAGATCAAGGTAGGCTGTTTGAACTGCCTTGCCCTCATCCACAGCTCTGGTGACTGACTCAAAGAAGCCAACCAGGTTGAGCAGGCACGATCTACTCTTCACAAAACCAAATTGTGTGGAATCCAGAGTTTGGAGACTCCCTATATCTTTGTTAATTAGGTCCATGATGATGCACTCCATAGCCTTACATATTAGACTCATCAGGCTAATGGGGCGATAGTTCCCAAGGTCTGTAGTTGCTCCCCCTTTATGGAGAGGAATGACTGTAGAAGTGCACCATTCTGTAGGGACAAAGCCTGAGGTGAGGCTGTGATTGAACAGGGCACACAGTTGTGGTGCCAGTTCACTTTGAAGTTCATGTAGAACACAGCCAAGGATATTGTCAGGTTCCATGGAAGCTGTATTTTTGGCCTTGGAAAATGCAGCTTTAAGCTGTGTTGCAGTAATGCTGGGTGCCTGGCATTCTTCCGGTATTATGATTGGTCCTTTAGGGGGGAGAGAGGGGTAAAGTTGGCACTGAATCTGTTGGCCAGTATGTTGGCAATATCTGTTGGCTCAGTATAGGAGGTACCATTGTGCAGAGCAAATCTGGGTATTGCTGTGGAGATTCTTGATATAACTGTAGAAGGCTTTGGGTTGTTTTTAGTGTCTGCCGCAATTCTGCCTTCATAGCTAGCTTTAGAGGTTTTGATGAGGGATCTCAACTTTTTGTTGAGGTTAATAAGGGGGGTTTTCCAGTCTTGGGACTTCACCTTTTTCTGCAACAGTTTCTTCCTTCTGTTGTAAAGTTTGTTAATGGCAGGGGACCACCAGATTGGATTCCTTTTTTGGAAGAGAGCATCTTGGTTCTGTTGGGTATGGCTAGATCCATGCATTTATGTATGTGTTCGTACAATGACTGGTGTATGATTCTGCAGTCATCCACCTATTTTACATTTGCATGGGTGCCGTGAAGTTAGCCACTTCTGTTTTTAGGAGCCCAAAGTCAGCTTTGGAGAAGTTTTTCATGGTGGTTACCTTTGCTGGTGGTGTGGGTGAGATGTGGATTAACATGGTAATTAGTTTGTGGTTAGATATAACCAGGGAGGAACTGACCATTGGTTTTGAGCAATGGTTGCCCATGTTATTAATATCCAGGTCAAGGATGTTGCTTCCTCTAGTGGAGATAAGAATGAGCTGGTCCAGTGCATTGGAATTAATGAATTCCAGGAAGCACTGGGCCAGTGTATTGGTGCATGAGTAGTTTTCCCATTTGATGGAAGGGTAGTTGAAGTCACCTTGTATGAGAGTGTTGTGTTGGACCCTTATGGTTTCCAGGGTGCTTAGGAACATGGAATGAGAGTCTTGAGATATGGTTGGGGACCTATAGCAGGCTACGACCTGGATCTCCTTCTTATCCACTGTTAGCTGTACCTGAAGTATCTCAGATGCATTATGCTGGGCTAATTGTCTGGAGGTTGCATATCCTTTATGAATATGGAGACGCCACCGCCTTTGGAGCTTCAATCCATTTTCTGAGGCTAAAAGGTGTGGAGTGAGTTATAGCCTGGTGGTGCAGGGGTGCTTTATGCCGCTTTAAACCAGGTCTGTGTTATAGCACAAATGTCGATGTTCTCCATTTTGAGGAGTGCTTCGAGCGAGTGCATCTTGAGATTTAGCATTTAGCGTTGAGCAGCATGACCCCAGATTGCATTTATTTATAGCTGCTATGGTGGTAATTTCATCTTTGGAACACCACGTAAAAAACTGATACTGAGGAGGGAGACAAGGCTTTGAGACTGTCTGCATAGTTTTCATAATTTAGGCCCTTGATTTGTTTTGTGACAAAGTACCGTGGCCGTTTCAGTTGTGACAAGTCTTGGACCGACACATACCAAAAGGGGTGATATACTCAATGCTCATTCCCATGAGTAGCGAGTACAGTTGAATAACTACATCCTTGAATCTGGACTCTGTATCTTCAGATATAAACTATGTGATGAAAAATGAGTTCATTTCAATACTGGATATGTACTGAACAAAGGACAACTCATTGTCGACATAGGTTCCCAGTTCTCTAACTACAGACTCAATGTTCAGAGGGGTAGTGTCATTGTGATAGTTACAAGGGGACTCATGTTTGCTGAAGAATATGATCGTACAAGACCATGGCTTTTACACAAACTATATGTCTGTGACGGGCTTTCTTGTAGGATCGATGTCTACCCTGCAGGATTTATAACGGTAATAAGCTTATAGTTATCTGCAGACCTGGACAGCCACAAACCCTTAACATTAGGTTTTACTTATATTTTTATTTTATTTTTGTTGTTTTTATATGAGAAATGTAGTTTTTGATGTTTTAGACATAGAAATATAGTCCCTTAAATCTTTATAAGGTGCACTATATAAATTTAATAAAGTTTTTCTATAGATATTACAGTTGAAATAGCCATTAAATGATGAGATAAAATAATATGTTAACTTAGATAGTTCGTATCAGCTATTTTTTAGCTGATATTTAATTGAATGAGATGAACTGACGATTATTTAATGACTGATTGCATCTGGTGTCCTTAATTTACCAATGGTTTTAAAATGTTTTAGTGAAATCTGAGGAAGCGTGCCTTGGGAGCACGCAAAAGCGCTTATCTTATTTTATGAAATAAATTTTGTTACATGCTACATATTTTCGTGGTGGTCCTATCCTGTTTTTTCTACATTAGGTCTTACCTCTGAGAAGTAAATTTTAAAGAGGATTAGCCCAAGGACTGAACCCTGGGAACTCCAATAGTGATAGTTATTTTGGAGGAATTAGAGCCACCAACCCCAAACCCTTACTTCTTGGGTTCTACTTGTGACCCAGTTTACTATCCAACAGGTTACACAGTGGTTAACGTTTAGTTGGGAGAGGTTATCTATGATGGCTGAGTTTGAGATGGTGCTGAATACTTCTGCACAGTCCATATATGCAGTGAAACCTGATTTACCCTCATTCATTGACTCAGTGACTTTTTCAAAGAAATTGACTAAGTTAATTAGGCAGGATTTGACAGTGAATCCACATTGGGTTCATAGGTTCATAGATTAGTACTAGGCTAACTGCCCTTCTGAGCCATTTTAAGCTTACCTAATTATCCCTTGTGAGACTCAAACCCTGCACCTTGTGTTTGTAAGGCAAACACCTTAACCATTAGGCCACCCTCCCAACCCGCCAAGATTCTATAGTTTACCTTTATCCCTATGTATTTGTTCCATAATAATCCTTCTCATAGTCTTAAGGATGAGACTGGTCAGGCTTATGGGTCTGTAATTACCTGTGTCCATTGAAAGCCCATCTTTGTCCAAGGGAATGACTGTTGCTGTCATGTATTCATCTGGCACAAACCTGTCTTGAGGCTGATAATTAATAGCCTCTGTAAGGGGTCTGACAATTACATCTTTTGAGCTAAATATTAAACAGCCTGTTATGATATTTGGTCTCATAGAAGTATTGTTCTTGGCCTTAGATAGTGTCTTTATAACTTGTTATTGGAAGTTTTCAAAAGGGTATAGATATGGGTATTTGATCTGAGAATAATGGAGGAGGCAGTGGGTGAAATCAGAGCTAAATTTATTGGCCATTAGATTGGCTATGTCCTCTGGGTCTGAGTATGTGATGTTTTTTATTAGCTCTTTGCAGAGGTGGCCATTGTGTCTTGAGGTTTCTAACACAGTTAAGGAAGGTTTTGTGGTTATCTTTCACTTGCTGGTTGGTTTTACCTCATATCTGGCTTTGATAAAAATCATTGTTTAGTTTTGCAAGAGGATTTGTGGCTTTTTGAGAGTTAGATTTATTTTTGTGCGGAGTGCATTTTTTTAATTATAGGGCCTGTTTATGTTAGGGTTCTTCCATAGGTGTTTATCTTTGAATTTAGAACTGTATTTTTTCTGTGGAGTGCATAGTATTTGTCAGCAAAGGCTTTTGCATAGGCAGTGGGGTCAGAGAAGTGAAGGGGGATTTTAAATTTAGCCAGTTCATCAGTCAATTTTAATAAATTAGCTTTTGTATGTATACTCTCTGAATACAGAAGTATGGGAGAATGCTTTAGGCATCAGCCTTACAGTTAATATGCCAGACCTATGATCCTACTTGACAAGAGAGGATGTTATAACTGATGGAGTGCAGAGCTACCCAATACTGCCAAGGACCATGTCCAGGATTTTGTCACCCATGGCTGGGGTGCAGATTAACTGGCCAGAGAGTTTGTATTGATGAAGTCCAGAAATCACTGGGGCGCATAAGTTTGAGGATGTATGAGTTTCCCAGTTTATGGAGGAATTAGTTGAAGTTTCCTAAGAGAGTGGTGTCTAAACCAGTTAAGTAGGCGGCATGGACTGAGTGAGACATAGGTTCATAGGTTTATATTAGGTAATGAGCTTAGCCATACAGCTCAACCCAATTTTGTCCCTGAGTTCCTGGGATGCTCATATGGTGGGGATGTTAATAAGGAGGTAGCTAAGGGTTATGTGGGGAGTATGTTAGTTGGGGATTAATTTACTTACTGTCAATTTCTGGCCATTAGAGACATCAGAGCCAGATCAGGGATGAAGCTGTGATTTCCCATGCAATGATCAAGGCTTTGTATGAATAGGGTCAAGGATGGACTCTGCTTCACATAGACGGGATGCTTATTCTATAGCACGGGGATCCTTTGAGACTCATATCAGCCTCAGCTGCATATTCTATTTATGTCACATGCAAAGTTCAGGTCCATGGATCTAGTATTTCTGGTGCTGTTTGTTTTGCAGATGTGCAAGTGATTGATTAGTGCTGGATCTAAGGATGGCTTGTATGCCAGCATAGATCGCCTCTCAGTAAACTGCAGTAGACTGAGTACCGATATAGGACCTTAAGGCGATTTGTGCAGGACAGCGTATTCATGTATTATATGCCAGGCATAGATCACATCTCAGTAACCTACAGTAGACTGAGTACAAATATAGGACCTTAAGGTGATTTGTGTAGGACAGCGTATTCATGTATTATATGCCAGGCATAGATCACATCTCAGTATCCTGCAGTAGACTGAGTACAGATATAGGACCTTAAGGTGATTTGTGTAAGACTGGGTATTCATGTATTATATGCCAGGCATAGATCACCTCTCAGTAACTTGCAGTAGACTGAGTTCAGATATAGGGCCTTAAGGCGATTTGTGTTGGACAGAGTATACATGCCCTGGATTCTCCTGGTGAGGAACCTTTGAAGGCATTCAACTGTTGCAAGTGCCTGGTTAGGTACATGCCAAGGAGGGCATCTTACTCAATGAAGGGTCTGATAAGGGATGAGTAGAGTGGTACTATAACTTCCATGGGGCTGGATGCCATACCCTTGCTTATGAGTTGGGTGACATAGAATGATTTCCTTTTTCTATCTTGACTATACTACATGTTGGTCGAAGGCCAGATTACTGTCTACATATGTTTCCAGATCCCTAACTATTGAGTCATCTCTTAGGGGTGTTTTATCGATGGAGTAATTAGCTTGTGGATGATTTCCCATATGGCACTATAATGCATTTCTTAGCACTAAGCTTTAATTCATGGCTTTGACACCAGTTGTTTGTTTGTGTTAGACCTTCTTGTAGGATGTTAGTGTTGTAGGGGGAATCTATGATAACTCCCAATTCACACTCATCTGTGACATTAGTCTTGACTTCCAAGAAGTAGATGTCAACCAGGAGCTGGTCTAACACAGAGCTTTGGGGAACTTTGCTGGTGACCAGTCTCCTGGTGGAGGTGGTCTCAGATACTGATGACTTGGGTCCTATCTGTGAGTCAGCTAGCAATCCGTCAAGTTATGTAGGGATTCATGCCTAGTTCTCTCAGTTTGTCAACAATACCTGTGCAGGATATTGTATTGAAAGCCTTGGCCAGGTCAAGGTAGGCAGTATGCACTGTTTTCTGCTCATTCATAGTCTAGATGACTCTCTTGAAGAAATATAACAGGTTGAGTAGGCAAGACCTCCCTTAACAAAGCCAACTGGGATGGGTCCAATGTCTGTAGGTTGCCAGTGTCCATGTTGATAATTTTAATGATAATATGTTCCATGCCTTTGCATATTAGACTTGTTAGACTTACTGGTCTGTAGCTCCTGGACTGGTTGATGGTCCACCCTTATGAAGAGGGATGACCATTGTGGACCTCCATTCACTTGGCACGTAACCTGTTTGGAGACTGTCATTGAACAGTTCCTCAAGTAGTCCTGCTAGGTAATGTTTTAGGATATTTAGGAGGCAAAAGGAGCTACTGGGCTCATCATAGCAGTGTTTTTGGCCTTAGCAAATGCCACCAGGAACTGCTTCCTGTTGTTAGTTTTGGTATGTTAGAAGGAATTTCATGGGGGGGTAGTGGGGGGATGCGGGCAAAGTTATAGCTAAATTTATCAAACAGTAGATTCTCTATGTCACCCTGGTCAATGAAAGTTATGCAATTTTCCACCAGTTTTGCACACTGCTGAGCATTGCCTTTAATTTTCTGGACATAGCTGAAAAAAGGCCTTGTGATTGTCCTTAGCCTGGAAGGCTATCCTGATCTTATAAGTGGGCCTTGTTGAACTTTATTAGACCTCTTAATTTCTTGTTTAGTCGAATCAGAAATCTCCTCTTTCTATGAGAGCTGCTCTTTCTGATTTTGGCTATGACTTTTTTCTTTTGTTATATACCCTGTGAAGGTAAAGATTCCACCAGTAGAGTTTGCTTTTAGTGTTAGATCTAGGCTTACTGCTTGTAGGTACAGCAGCTTAAATGCAGTCATTTACATGTTTGCACTGGGTTTCTGTAAATAATTCTGCATAAATAGCTGTGTTCTCTGGATTAGGGGGAGCTCTGAATTTTGAGAAACTGTTGCTTAGTAGGATGTAGTTCCTGTTACAGGTTTAGTTGAGTTTTTTGGGTTGATTTTTATTTTGAGAGAGACAGCATTGTAGTTCAGTCTCACCAAATGAGCATGTGACAAGGTGGGGTTGCAGGGATGAAACGGTCTCCCACATTGGTGAGTACTATGCCCAATATATTTGATCTTCTGGTTGGAGAGTGCACTCTCTAGTCCAGTGTGTTTGTGTTGATAATGTCCAACATACATTGTGCCTGTGTGTTAGAGGCAGTGTACATTTCTCAGTCTATGGAGGGGTAGTTAAAGTCTCCCATGGATAGGATATTTGGTTTGAAGGTGAGTGCCTGTGGTAGGTCTAGGTAAGATCTGTGAGGTATGTGGGTAACAGAAGGTGACTTGCAGCTGACATGGTAAGGAACCTTGTCTGTGGAGCTTTGAATGTGCATGAGCTCTAGGACATCATCCTGTTTAATCAGCCTGGAGATGTATTTTTTTGTTAATGTAGATCAAGACACCTCCGCCTTTAGGTACTGTATGTGCTGCTGTTATTCTAAATGTGTGGAAGGCAGTGAAGCTTTAAGCCAAGTCGAAGTAGCAGCACAGACGTCTACATTCTCCACAATGAGAAGAGCCTGTAAGCTGTGGAACATTTTGTTTTAGGCTCCAAGTACTGAGCAGTAACACCCTAAGGGTGACAGACATGGCCTACAGGGTGTCCTTTTATTATCTATGATATAAGTGGTTTTGCCCATAGTAAGTTGGACATGGAGGAGTTCCGGGTCATTACCTTATCTACACTGGTTATGCCCCTGTACTAACCCTGACTAACTTTCTTCCTTTACACTAATGAATACTCTTCGCCTTTATAGACTTATCCTTAAAGAACCAATAGACATGTTATTGCAATTTAAATATATGTATATAGTAACATATCTTGTACATTATCTTTTACTGTTTGTGTTATGCTCATGATGAGTATTGTATTTTTTATTAACAATAACTGTTTTTTAAGCTTAGACTGTTGCAACTTTCTATATTGTATTTTGTATATGTCTTGGAGCTTTTCTCCCTGGGCCTCTACTGAAAATGGACATGTATCCAGTTAGACTAGCCCGGTCAACAAATGTAAAATAAAAATAAAAGTAAAAATAAAATAAAATAAAAATAAATAAAGAGTCTGGAGGAGAGCTGGTTGTTAAGAATATAGAGGCACATCTACTTTTAGTGCAGTTCTCTAATGTGGTAGGCCTGTACGACTGATGGACATCGAAGTGTTGTACTGATGGAGTGCTTTCACTGCAGTTATCTCAGGTATCTGTGACAATGTATACGTCAACAACTTATTTATTTATTTATTTATACCGTTGGTAGTGCCTGAAGGATGTGGAGCTGTTTAGTTTAGGCTCCTAGCACTGAGCAGCAATACCTTAATGCTGTCTGGATTCTGTTTATTTATGTTGGAAGGTTTAGAATACTGACATTGCCTAGAAAAGGGAATATAGGGGTGGACAAAGGTTTGGCCAATATACAGAAGCCTTGGTTAGAGAGATGCAGGGACAGTTAGGATGGTCTACCATCTCTGCCCAGGTTGATATAAATTATACCCACTTTGAATGACACCAGAACCTAACCAGTTGTTGAAGTCAGTTATCCTTTATTCATATTATATCATTCTTGGCGAAGGTAAATTATTCCTCTAGACTAGGTTCATACCTGCCAGAGACACATATTGTTCCTCTTCATATAATCCAGGGAAGTTCGTCTCAATCCATTTACACCCACATGTGCAATTAATTGTGTCTTGTGTGCACTTTTAGCCTGGTGAGTGGTGCATCAGTGTATTGTACTATGGAGTAACCTACAACTAGCATATTGGTCTGTGTGGAGGTTTGCCTTATGGGTTTTTAATTAAATCAATGTGACTTGTAGATGTGCCTTTCATGGTGGGTGCTGTTTGCTCTGAGTACTTGTGAGTTTGTTCAGATTGCTGAGTTTACTTGCTTCTTAGGTTACATTTAGGAAAACTCTGAGGTTTAGGTAGGTTGCTTTAAAGAGCCTCAGCATATGTAGGTCTTAGTTTTTTTGCCTAATCTAGGTATGACTGGCATAGTGAGGTGTTTTGTGGCAGTGAAAGACAACTTGTTTTTCATACAGGTTTTGTGGGAGAGCTTTGCCTCCAATAACATTATATAACTACATCTTTCTCATACTATGTCAGTTTGTTTAGGTAGTAGATGATTGTCACTAAATATGATAGAATTGCTACTTTGGTCTCTGGCTGTCTAAATTTGCAGATTATTTCAAATTAGGATTGAATCTCACACTGACACAAATGTTCTCCAGGAGAGGCTGACACAGAAAAACAACTGGTGTCAGAGCCATGGACTAAAACTAAATGCCAAGAAATGCATAATAGTATCCTTTGAGAAGTCATCCATCCCTGGTAACTATCATATTGACAAAACACCCCTTAGAGCTGACCCAGTTGTCAGGGACTTAGGGACACACATAGATAGTAATTTAGCCTTCAATCATCATGTGTCTACAGTGGTGAGGAAATCATTCTATGTTGCGTAACTTATAAACTAAGGTAGGGAATCTAAGTCCAAGGAAGTCATTGTTCCAAAGTAATTGCATTCATCAGACCCTTCATTGAGTACAATGCCCCCTTCGGCATGTACATAACCAGGCATATCCAACAACTGGAACGTCCACAGAGGTTCCTCACTAAAAGAATACAGGGCATAAGTAATATGTCCTATGCAGACCACCTCAAGGCCCTATCCCTGTATTCTCTC